>NC_048303.1:124521297-124843104 GCF_013100865.1 Trachemys scripta elegans
TTCTTTCAGCCTTCCTTCATAGGTCATGTTCTCAAGACCTTTAATCATTCTTGTTGCTCTTCTCTGGACCCTTTCCAATTTCTCCACATCTTTTTAAAAATGCGGTGCCCAGAACTGGACACAATACTCCAGCTGAGGCCTAACCAGAGCAGAGTAGAGCGGAAGAATGACTTCTCGTGTCTTGCTCACAACACACCTGTTAATACATCCCCGAATCATGTTTGCTTTTTTTGCAACAGTATCACACTGTTGACTCATATTTAGCTTGTGGTCCACTATAACCCCTAGATCCCTTTTTGCCGTACTCCTTCCTAGACAGTCTCTTCCCATTCTGTATGTGTGAAACTGATTGTTCCTTCCTAAGTGGAGCACTTTGCATTTGTCTTTGTTAAACTTCATCCTGTTTACCTCAGCCCATTTCTCCAATTTGTCCAGATCATTTTGAATTATGACCCTGTCCTCCAAAGCAGTTGCAATCCCTCCCAGTTTGGTATCATCCGCAAACTTAATAAGCGTACTTTCTATGCCAATATCTAAGTCGTTGATGAAGATATTGAACAGCACCGGTCCCAAAACAGACCCCTGCGGTACCCCACTCGTTATGCCTTTCCAGCAGGATTGGGAACCATTAATAACAACTCTCTGAGTACGGTTATCCAGCCAGTTATGCACCCACCTTATAGTAGCCCCATCTAAATTGTATTTGCCTAGTTTATCGATAAGAATATCATGCGAGACTGTATCAAATGCCTTACTAAAGTCTAGGTATACCACATCCACAGCTTCACCCTTATCCACAAGGCTCGTTATCCTATCAAAGAAAGCTATCAGATTGGTTTGACATGATTTGTTCTTCACAAATCCATGCTGGCTGTTCCCTATCACCTTACCACCTTCCAAGTGTTTGCAGATGATTTCCTTAATTACTTGCTCCATTATCTTCCCTGGCACAGAAGTTAAACTAACTGGTTTGTAGTTTCCTGGGTTGTTTTTATTTCCCTTTTTATAGATGGGCACTATATTTGCCCTTTTCCAGTCTTCTGGAATCTCTCCCGTCTCCCATGATTTTCCAAAGATAATAGCTAGAGGCTCAGATACCTCCTCTATTAGCTCCTTGAGTATTCTAGGATGCATTTCATCAGGCTCTGGTGACTTGCAGGCATCTAACTTTTCTAAGTGATTTTTAACTTGTTCTTTTTGTATTTTATCTGCTAAACCTACCCCCTTCCCATTAGCATTCACTATGTTAGGCATTCCTTCAGACTTCTCGGTGAAGACCGAAACAAAGAAGTCATTAAGCATCTCCGCCATTTCCAAGTTTCCTGTTACTGTTTCTCCCTCTTCACTAAGCAGTGGGCCTACCCTGTCTTTGGTCTTCCTCTTGCTTCTAATGTATTGATAAAAAGTCTTCTTGTTTCCCTTTATTCCCGTAGCTAGTTTGAGCTCATTTTGTGCCTTTGCCTTTCTAATCTTGCCCCTGCATTCCTGTGTTGTTTGCCTATATTCATCCTTTGTAATCTGTCCCAGTTTCCACTTTTTATATGACTCCTTTTTATTTTTTAGACCATGCAAGATCTCGTGGTTAAGCCAAGGTGGTCTTTTGCCACATTTTCTATCTTTCCTAACCAGCGGAATAGCTTGCTTTTGGGCTCTTAATAGTGTCCCTTTGAAAAACTGCCAACTCTCCTCAGTTGTTTTTCCCCTCAGTCTTGATTCCCATGGGACCTTACCTATCAGCTCTCTGAGCTTCCCAAAATCTGCCTTCCTGAAATCCATTGTCTCTATTTTGCTGTTCTCCCTTCTACCCTTCCTTAGAATTGCAAACTCTATGATTTCATGATCACTTTCACCCAGGCTGCCTTCTACTTTCACATTCTCAACGAGTTCCTCCCTATTTGTTAAAATCAAGTCTAGAACAGCTTCCCCCCAGTAGCTTTTTCAACCTTCTGAAATAAAAAGTTGTCTCCAATGCAGTCCAAGAACTTGTTGGATAGTCTGTGCCCCGCTGTGTTATTTTCCCAACATATATCCGATAGTTGAAGTCCCCCATCACCACCAAATCTTGGGCTTTGGATGATTTTGTTAGTTGCTTAAAAAAAGCCTCATCCACCTCTTCCACTTGGTTAGGTGGCCTGTAGTAGACTCCTAGCATGACATCTCCCTTGTTTTTTACCCCTTTTAGCCTAACCCAGAGATTCTCAACACTTCTGTCTCCTATGTCCATCTCCACCTCAGTCCAAGTGTGTACATTTTTAATATAGAAGGCAACACCTCCTCCCTTTTTCCCCTGTCTATCCTTCCTGAGCAAGCTGTACCCATCCACACCAACATTCCAATCATGTGTATTATCCCACCAAGTTTCAGTGATGCCAACAATGTCATAGTTGTATTTATTTATTAGCACTTCCAGTTCTTCCTGCTTATTGCCCATACTTCTCGCATTTGTATATAGGCATCTAAGATACTGGTTTGATCTTTCCTCCCAGTTTTGTCCTGACCCTCCTTTCTCTCTGACAATATAGCCCACACTCCCTCTCGTTTCCGACCCATCTCCCCAGTCTCCATGTTCCCCACTTACCTGTGGGCTTTGCTCACCTGTCCCCGACGAACCTAGTTTAAAGCCCTCCTCACTAGGTTAGCCAGTCTGTGTCCAAATAGGGTCTTTCCTCTCCTCGAAAGGTGAACGCCATCTCTGCCTAGCAGTCCTTCCTCGAATAGCATCCCGTGGTCTAGGAAGCCAAAGCCCTCCTAGCGACACCATCTTCGCAGCCAGGCTTTCACCTCCATGATGCATCTGTCTCTGCCCGGGCCCCTACCTTTGACAGGAAGAATTGAAGAGAATACCACCTGCGCTCCAAACTCCTTCACCCGTACTCCCAGAGCCCTGTAGTCACTCTTGATCCGCTCAGTGTCACACCGCGCAGTATCATTTGTGCCCACATGGATGAGTAGCATGGGGTAGTAGTCAGAGGGCTGGATAATCCTTGACAATGCCTCCGTAACGTCTCGGATACGGGCTCCCGGCAGGCAGCATACCTCCCGAGATGAAAGTCAGGGCGACAGATGGGCGCCTCCGTCCCCCTCAGCAGAGAGTCTCCGACCACCACTACCCTACGTTTCCTATTCGCAGTGGTGGCAGCAGACCTCCCAGCCTTAGGGGTACGAGGCTTCTCCTCCTTTACTGTAGGGAGTGATTCCTTCTTTCCTGTATCAAGAAGAGCATAACGGTTACCTATTACCACGGCAGGAGGGTTTGGAGCAGGGGTGGAGCACTGCCTGCTGCCAGAAGTAACCAGCTGCCAGTGTCCACCCTGAGCCATCTCCTCCTCCACCAGTGGTGTATCAGCAGTCCTGTGTACTGGGACAGCTACCTCAGCTGTCTCCACATGGACACTGTCGAGGAATTGCTCGTGGATTCGGATGCTCCTCAACCTAGCCACCTCCTCCTGTAGCTCTCCCACCTGCTGCCTGAGAGATTCCACCAGCAGGCACCTCTCACATTGGATGGTCCCCCCAGCCTGGATATCAGTAAGTGGAAATTGCAAGTTACAGTCTCTGCAAAACCACACCAGGATCTGGGTAGAAGCATCCATGCTCAGGCGCTCTGTCTGGCTACAGGCACTGGTGGAGGAGACAGAAGCAGTGCTGGCACAGGTGTTGCGGGTCTTCCTAACCATCGTAAGCCTCCCTCTGTCAAACTCCTGTCTGCAGCCCCCTGTCCGCTGAAAGGGTTGTTTAAGCAAGAAGTTTTGAATGTAGTTGGTTATAGGTATTAAGGGGAATAAAGAGAAAACAGATAGAACCGGCAAGGGACCCTCGCCCCCTTCCTGCTCCCCTTCCAAACTCCCTTGCGAAACTCCCTGTTAGCAGCCCCTGTTCGCAAAAGCTTCATGGCCAGATCCTCTCGATCGAGAATAATGATTAAAATATAATCTCCAAACTGCTAGCACTTAAACTACAATCAAATATTATATACCGTAGTCCCCAACCAATAAGGAGTTGTCCTAATATAATTTTTTTAAGCACTTTGCAGTTAATCCTAAAACACAAATCACAGATTAATCAAATGAACTTCACACAAGAAGTCCTGGAGCGAGAGTGTCTGATTTATCACCATGCTCTGGCTGCTTTGGATCATTCTAGTGATGCAAAGCAGCCAAAAACCCAGTTGAAGGGGACAGTTGAAAGGCCAAGTTTATGGCTACTTTGCATTGCTGGAGTGGTCTGAGTGAATCTGTCCCAAATTTCCATTTGTCTGGATTAATTCTCTTATCTGTTATAACTCCTTGATATTTGGTTACTAAAGCTTTTTGGAATAATGTCTTACTTTTTCTTTCAGAGTAGCAGACGTGTTAGTCTGTATCCACAAAAGAACAGGAGTACTTATGGCACCTTAGAGACTAAATAAATTTGTTAGTCTCTAAGGTGCCACAACTACTCCTGTTCTTTCTACTTTTTCTTATCATTGGGGGTTGGGGAAAGTACCGTTATTTTAAAGGTAAATGGACACAAGCTCCAATAAGCATGTGTAATTATTGGGGTTACTGTGTACCCCAAACCATAGGGGTGCCACTAGCATGCCTGGTGTACCACATTTTTCAGCCAAGCACAGTAGGTGCTTCAGCAGGTAGGCCTTATAGGCGCTAGCCCTGGTGGGACCCAATAGCCAATCAGACACATGGCTAAGGAAAGGTTTTTACTAGGGCTGGCAGGAAAGGAGAAAGGTTGCTGATACCCTGGATATCTAGGTATCTGTACCTAGATACAGTTCAAAGTGAGCAATTGTGGTTCTTGTTTGGGCCCCTTTGGACAGTCCAACTGAGAGGCAGGGTGCTTCAGGCCTAGTGCCTGGGGTGCCCTCTCCAGTCCAGTCTGTACTCAAGCAAATAAGCATCTGAAGGCTTCCAAGCCAGGCTCAGTTAGTGTCCCTCATTGCACTGGCTCCCTGCCCAGCTGCTGCTGCTCCTCCAAAAGCCCCACAGAGACCTGCACCCCGCTATGATGTCCAGCAGTCACAGCCTGTCCATTTGTGGCCCTGTCAACAGTTCCCAAGGCGTCTCTTCAGCTTCCTGCCGCTAAGTGGCTCCCACTTCTGAGTCCCAAACGGGGCCCTGCCACATCCTCGTTCAGGACCTTACCTGGCCAGGGGAAGGGGATATACAGTGAGGAGGAGGTGGATAGGAGTTGAAGTCCCCAGCTTTGCAGATCCACCACACATGATTCACCTTAATGGTAACTCGTATGCTCCAAGGCCTATAATCTGAGAACTTGGTTATACAAGACCATGTGGTACAGATACCCACATCCTCACACTAGTGTTTATTGTTGTGCTGTAATTGTTGGTTTCATAATTAGGACTATCTGGAATTTTATTTCGACTCTGTGGCCCATCGTTCCAGAGAAGAAAGCAATCCTGTTATTTCTAAGTGTCTTACAACAATTAAAGATAATAACAAGTCCACTAAAATGCAAAATTAACACAACCCTTTTCAGCCTATCTGTAATCTAAAACACTGCTATTCCATTACAGAGTTTACTGGAAATATTAAGAGG
The DNA here is from genome assembly GCF_013100865.1 of Trachemys scripta elegans. NCBI lineage: Eukaryota > Metazoa > Chordata > Testudines > Emydidae > Trachemys > Trachemys scripta. The sequence goes on from NC_048303.1 coordinate 124,526,851, forward strand.
CCAGTTGTGCCACCTTTACTTATGGTGAGTAGTACCTTACTACAGGACTAGTCATTTTGCAGTCAACAGAAGCTTACTACACATACAATCATATTCATTGTGAGTAACAGTGGCACAGCTAGGCCCGAAGTAAATTACAAGGGCCTTTTACAGTGATTTAAATTTTTTTTTTCCTAGTTCAATATATTAAGGATATGGCTAGTAACATTATTTGTGTTTGTCTAGGTACTGACTTTAATATAGATAGCTTACCCCTCCCTCGTAAACGCCATCACGACTGGGCCCTTTTCCATGAAGAGTCGCCCAAAAACAACTACAAGCTCTTCCACAAACCTACCATCACCTTGTTCAACCATACAGCTACCTTCAGTCGCCACTCCCATCTGCCACTGACTACTCAGTATCTGGAGGGCATAGAGGTCATAAAGTCTCTGAGATACATGGTTCCGTTGCAAAAGAAGAATAGCTTGAGAAAAGGACTTGCACCGCTTGTGTATGTGCAGTCCGATTGCGACCCTCCTTCAGACCGGGACAGCTACGTGCGTGAGCTGATGAGCTACATCCAGGTGGACGCCTATGGTGAATGCTTGCATAACAGAGACCTTCCCCAGCACCTCAAAAACCCAGCCTCCATGGACGACGGTAACTTCTATAGAATACTTGCTCAGTACAAATTCATTCTTGCTTTTGAAAACGCAGTTTGCGAGGATTACATCACTGAAAAGCTCTGGAGGCCCCTCAAGTTGGGCGTGGTACCAGTGTACTATGGGTCCCCCAGCATTACAGACTGGCTTCCTAGCAATAAGAGTGCAATCCTTGTAACAAGATTTTCACATCCCAGGGAGCTGGCGCACTACATCAAGGCACTGGATACAAACGATCGAGAGTACGAGGCCTACCTAGAATGGAAAGTGAAAGGGGCCATCTCCAATCAACGACTGCTCGCTGCTATCCAAGAACGCAAATGGGGAGTCCAGGATATCACGCAGGACAATTACATTGATGTGTTTGAGTGCATGGTGTGTAATAGGGTGTGGGAAAACATCAGAAGGCAGGAAAAGGTACTCAACTCTCATTGGGTTTGGGGTTGTTTTCTTTGAAGTATAGCTAGCTTTGGCAAACAGAATCTGACTGATCTTCCAGCAGGGCTAAAACTCCGGTGCCATGCTGACATACACAGACTGATATACACTTTATTAGAGAACACTGCCTCATAAGTTCATCAGTTACAAACACGAGGGGCCACTTGTTAGGGTCAGAGAGTAGTTCTGTCTCCTGGGCCTCGCTCCTGGGATTACTAGTTACTGATAGGGACACAGCACACCTGGAATTAAACTGAAACCACAAACGCATTTAATGTCTGCCTCAATCATCACGCAGTAAAGATGGGCAGCCACTTTTTCAAAAGGGGCCACTGATTGTAGATTCCACAGCAGTTTAGGTGTCCAATTTCAAGCACCAAGAATGGAGGTGCCCAAAGTCTATTTTGAATTTTTTCCCCTGGGTCATTCATCAATATGGATTGAATTATTTTTACATCTGTTTATCCAAATCAGGAACTTTGCTTACATTTACATTATCACACAATCTGGCTTGTAATACTGTATCTCCTCTGCTGTTTTCTACTGCGGCAGTCTGAACTGTAGCGCTTTCTCATCAGCCAGCAAGGGGAAACAGAAAATTCTTAGGAAGATGAACTGTACTCCTATGGAAAATGGGACTAAGAATACTCATGTTGTTTTCAGCTACTTGTCTGTTGATCCTTAGTTAAATGGGAGTAAAAATTTTGCCATGCAAGTTATTGAGCATTCAGCTTATCTAGGATTGTCAGTTCTATGGAGCCTTTAACCTACTCTGCAAATTTCTGGTCAGACAACCTCTTTTTTGCTTAACCATGCAAGTGTAGAAAGCAGGTGTAGGAGAGAGTAACTATAGAACTGAAAGCTGAGATTCTCCTAGTTCCCACATTGCTAGGTCTCCCTAACCAAGGAGGCTTCCAGGACCAAAAGGCCCGCTGAGTTCACCAGTGCCTGCTTCATAGCTCCTATCACACAATGCATATATATATTGAAATGATAACAATTAATTGCTAAACTCTTAAAGTCAGAATCTTAGCTGGTATAAATCAGCGCAGCTCTGTCGAAGTCAAGAGAACATCATCAATTTCTGGCTATTATTCTGTGATCCTGATCCATTGAAATCAGTGGGAGCTTTGCTGATGACTGCAATGAGCATAGGATCAGACCCCAGAACAGGGATTAGAATATGGTGCTGAAATGACTCAGTGGATTGGTAGCTACAGGGAACCCTTCGCAGTTAGGTTGTCAGTTCAGTGTAGCCCAATTCTGTCTCATCTGGAAGCTTTTACCATCGGATTCCTTTTTTTGGTGGCCTATATGAAAACTAATTTGGTTTCAGTCCCGTTCCCAGTGAAGAGATGTCTCCCTTCCGAAAATCAGCACCATACAGCCACTCTCATGGATACGAGAGAGACAACGTGGTAATATCTTCTATTGGACCAACGTCTGTTGGTGGAAGAGACAAGCGTTTGAGCTGACACAGTGTCCTGAAGAAAAGCTCTGGGAAGCTCGAAAGCATCTCTCTTCCACCAACAGAAGCTGGTCCAATAAAAGGACCAACCAGCTTGTCTCTCATATATCCCAACATGGCTACATCACTGCAAACACCTCATGTGGATGGGCAGGGAGACCAACCTACTCTTTCACTCTCCAGGGCATCGTTAAGGTACACCCTGCAGGGCAGGGTAGGGAAGTTTTCGGTTTCACTGCATGTGCTACGCCCATTCTATCAAAGCAGTCAGGCAGGATACAGTCCAGAGCATGAACTTCACAAAGGTGTGTTCCTATGGTGCAAGGAACAGTGAAATACTCTTTCACTGAGAAAGAGAATTCGGGAGCGGGTAGAATACTTTCTACTAATCAGTGCAGCTATCCATGACCTGGAGTCTAATTAAACCCTTCCTGTGTTTCTCCTCCATTGCCAGGGATTGTCACCCAGGAGATGGAACGCACAGGTTAACCACCTGAGTTGCCCGAAACCTGAGGCTTTCTTGTTCTCCTCTCCAAACATACGCTGGACATCTCTGCAAGAGATGTGGATACCAAGCTTTGAACAATCCAAGAAAGAAGCCCAAGCACTGAGACAGCTGGTGGAAAGGAATATGAACTTTACAGCTCAGGAATTTTGGACACTTGTATTCAAAGAAGAAACACGATAGGCTATCACACACAGTGAGCTCCCCAAAGGAGTCAGCTATGTAATATTCTTTTGCACGATGCCTTAACATTTGTAGGTCAGTAAGTACAGGAAGGAGTTACATTGTCCTGTAAGATAGAATGTCATAGGTACAGTACTCAGTAAGTACTGATAAACTACAGAATGACCCTCAGCGGTCTTTTAAAAACTGTATTTTTATACTAATTGTCATTAGCTTGGACATTTGAGCATTAAGACCCCTACTCAGGAAGGTGCTTAATGCACATGCCTGATTTTAAGCATATGAGTAGTCCCAGTGAAGCAATGGCACCACAGTCACTTGCTTAGTATCAGGCCCTTCCTTGCAGACCTAGCAGAACCAGGCCCTTCGCCTTCTCTGATCCAAGCTCCCACATCGCTGGGCTGACACTCACAGGCTATGGAATAGTTTATACAATCACATAGGTGTGACCTCTGTGGCAGAGGGCCTTTGAGGCAGGTGTAGCGATCAGGTCTGCCGCTCAGTATGTCTATTTATCATCAGTCCTCTCGGCATTCACAGTTTGAGTTCGGACTTGGCAAGCTAAAACGTCCTGAGGCTGAGTAGGAATGTAAAATGCATCAGTATTTAGCACTGGGAAACTCCATCTGCTACTGCCCGGGGACAGAAAGAATGAAAAATGCTGGGTAAGGTTTAACCACCATCTCCTGTTTAAAACATAGAACCGTATGAATTTTTGCCCTCCAGGGGGGGTCACTCCAGACTAATTAATTCGGTTTATTCTGTGGTAATCTATTTTCATTCACTTAGACAATAATAGCCACACAAAGATGAAAGGATGCGACTGGGTGAAGCAGGGATTAAAGGAAGGGCCTGATCCTGCTGCAAAGCCTTACCTATGTCGACACTAGACATGCTACAGTGGCACAGCTGCAACAGAGCTGTGTCAGAGCCGAAGTGCCTAGTCCCCGATAGGAGCAAACCCATGAAGCATATCGGATATCAATAGGTATGTCTACACTGCAAAAATAAGCCCCCCAAACCAAACCAAATCAAAACTGTGCAACGAGTCTCAGAGCCTGAGTCAACTGCGGGACTTGTGCTACGGGGCTCAAAATAGCAGACGAGGTGTTCCCACTCAGTCTGGAGCCCAGACTCTGAGACCAGCCCAAGTGGGAACGTCTACACTACTATTTTTAGCCCTGTTGCATGAGCCCAAGTCAGTTGACTCAGGCTCAGACTGGCTGCCTTGTTTTTGGTTTGCCGTGTAGACGTACCTTTACATGCAATCTTCAAAAAATTGCCCATTTTACCTTTTAACATAACACCAACAGCTGTAAAATATTGCTTTGTTTTCTCTCTCTCTCTCTCTTTTTTAAGAAGCTGTGAAGAGGGTTAATGCTGCAATGATCAGGCCATCTGAGAGCGATGAACTAAGCATAAAGTAGCAGAACAATGGAGCAACTAACTTAGAAATCTTACACTGAATCAATGACTAAGAAAGTAATTAAAGAAATCCAATATAAGAATTCCTGTGTTCATTTCTGTGCAGCACGGGCCCTGGTCACACTGCGGGTGAATGACTGGGCTCTCTCCTGCACACAGAATGCTCAGATGGGGTGGCACCCATTGGAGATTCAGCCAAATCCGTTCTCTTGCGAGGCATTAGAGCAGGGGTCGGCAACCTTTCAGAAGTGGTGTGCCGAGTCTTCATTTAGTCACTTTGATTTAAGGTTTCGCGTGCCAGTCATACATTGTAATGTTTTTAGAAGGTCTTTTTCTAGAGGTCTATAATATATAACTAAACTATTGTTGTATGTAAAGTAAATACGTTTTTTAAAATGTTTAAGAAGCTTCATTTAAAATTAAATTAAAATGCACAGCCCCCCGGACCGGTGGCCAGGACCCGGGCAGTGTGAGTCCCACTGAAAATCAGCTTGAAGGCGATAGGTGCTGCACACTTATGTGTGTGATGCCTTTTACCAGTCATCAGCCCTGTGTCTGCCTGCCAAGAAATATGGTGATATAGTGAGTGGTCTCCTATCTGCCTTTATGGCAGTGGATTGGGAAGAACAGCACATGGGGCATCTCTGTTTGGGCCTTAAGACATTGACTGTCCACCCCAACACATTCCTTCCATCTGCTCTCCCGAGCAATGAAGTATAGCCAGGGTGGATAAAAAGCAATGATTTAAAAAACAAAAATAAAAAAAATCAGATTTTTTTACGTAAATCGGATTTTTTTGATAGGTTTTTTCCTCAAAAAACATTTTATCTAAAGATAATTTTAATTAAGCTACATTATAGCGCAAAGATATCTCATCATGGAATACGGATTATAAATTCTAATTCTATAGTGTGAGACAATATATTCATGTAATGTTTAAGAAAAGTTTTGTAAAGGAGTTCTAATAGTTCATGGATTAGGGACCCAATCTTATGGGGCTCCAGGGGCCTCTGTATAGATTTAGGTTAATCTTTCTATCTACCCAATGGGACTCCGTGCTCAGTCTAGAAGATTCCATCAGAGATACTTAGTTTTGCAGTTCTCAAACTGTGGATTTGTGTCTCCAGAGATAACATGCTTGTTAACAGCCAAATTGTTTTAAAATAAATAAATATATAGAAGTGAGAAATAACAGATCTCAACCCTATTGTCCCTCTTCAGAATTGTGTACACAGAGTCAATCCCTTACCTCTCTCTAAAAGTGCAAAGTTTCAAAAAGTTCAATGAAGATTGTTGGGGGCAGAATAGATCTGGACAAGGAGAAGAAGACTGGAGATAAATGTGAGAAGGGAGGGACAGGCAGTAGAAACAAAAGTGAAACTGTTTGAGCAGCATATTCCAGAAGTCTTGATGTCTTTCTGAGTGTAGCCTTCATTGATTTGAGATCTACCATAGCATTCTCTCACTAGAAGGGAAAACCTATAATGGCAGCAGGCCGTAAAAGAGACCCAGTTTGGGAATATTTTAATGAAGTTCCTCTACTTGTGAAGATATGTATTAAGGTTATAACAACCAACAAGAATGCACTTTTATGTAGAAATCCATGATTAAATCGAGTCTTCCTGACTAGTGATTTAAATCAAATCCACCCTGAGTATAGCATGTGGCTTCAGCTACTTCTCCACAGAAGCACGAAGCAAGTGGTCATGCCTAGAGAGTAGCCCTGTGTAATGCATCTTGGGATCTGGCCGCATACTCTACTCTATGTAATGATTCTACTTCATATATCAAACTAAACAGAGTGTAAATTAAATATTTTCCAAATTAAAAAAAAATGTTCCACAAAGTAACCCCCCATCAGAGTTGTTATTAATGGTTCCCAATCCTGCTGGAAAGGCATAACAAGTGGGGTTCCGCAGGGGTCTGTTTTGGGACCGGCTCTGTTCAATATCTTCATTAACGACTTAGATATTGGCATAGAAAGTACGCTTATTAAGTTTGCAAATGATAACAAACTGGGAGGGATTGCAACTGCTTTGGAGGACAGGGTCATAATTCAAAATGATCTGGACAAATTGGAGAAATGGGCTGAGGTAAACAGGATGAAGTTTAACAAAGACAAATGCAAAGTGCTCCACTTAGGAAGGAACAATCAGTTTCACACATACAGAATGGGAAGAGACTGTATAGGAGGGAGTATGGCAGAAAGGGATCTAGGGGTTATAGTTGACCTCAAGCTAAATATGAGTCAACAGTGTGATGCTGTTGCAAAAAAACCCAAACATGATTCTGGGATGTATTAACAGGTGTGTTGTGAGCAAGACACGAGAAGTCATTCTTCTGCTCTACTCTGCGCTTGTTAGGCCTCAACTGGAATATTGTGTCCAGTTCTGGGCACCGCATTTCAAGAAAGATGTGGAGAAATTGGAGAGGGTCCAGAGAAGAACAACAAGAATGATTAAAGGTCTTGAGAACATGACCTATGAAGGAAGGCTGAAAGAATTGGGTTTGTTTAGTTTGGAAAAGAGAAGACTGAGAGGGGACATGATAGCAGTTTTCAGGTATTTAAAAGGGTGTCATAAGGAGGAGGGAGAAAACTTGTTCACCTTAGCCTCTAAGGATAGAACCAGAAGCAATGGGTTTAAACTGCAGCAAGGGAGGTCTAGGTTGGACATTAGGAAAAAGTTCCTAACTGTCAGGGTGGTTAAACACTGGAATAAATTGCCTAGGGAGGTTGTGGAATCTCCATCTCTGGAGATATTTAAGAGTAGGTTAGATAAATGTCTATCAGGGATGGTCTAGACATGAGGGCAGGGGACTGGACTCGATGACCTCTCGAGGTCCCTTCCAGTCCTAGAATCTATGAATCTTTTATTGGGCTAAATTTTATAATATTTTTAGCAGTTTATCTAACAGCCATCTTTGTAAGAAACCAAACATTACAAAAATAGTGTAGCATCACTATACATATTGTGACAAAGTTCCTCCTCTATCTTGGTGGGTCCTGCGCTTATTGGCAGATTTTCCTGCCTCAGAGATTCACCATGTGGGTTGGGGAACAGCCCAGAGATCTTCCCCTCTGGAAGAACCCACAGTCCAGGTCAATTGGGAGGTTTGGGGGGAACCCGGACCCGCCCTCTACTCCGGGTTCCAGCCCAGGGCCCTGTGGACTGCAGCTGTCTATAGTGCCTCCTGTAACTGCTGCATGACAGCTACAACTCCCTGGTCTACTTCCCCATGGCCTCCTCCAAACACCTTCCTTATTCTCACCACAGGACCTTCCTCCTGGTGTCTGATAATGCTTGTGCTCCTCAGTCCTCCAGCAGCACACCCTCTCAGCTCCTTGCGCCTCTTGCTCCCAGCTCCTCACACTCGCACCACAAACTGAAGTGAGCTCCTTTTAAAACCCAAAAAGAACAGGAATACTTGTGGCACCTTAGAGACTAACAAATTTATTAGAGCATAAGCTTTCGTGGACTACAGCCCACTTCTTTGGATGCATATAGAGTGGAACATATATTGAGGAGATATATATACAAACATACATTGAGGAGATATGCATCTGAAGAAGTGGGCTGTAGTCCACGAAAGCTTATGCTCTAATAAATTTGTTAGTCTCTAAGGTGCCACAAGTACTCCTGTTCTTTTTGCGGATACAGACTAACACGGCTGCTACTCTGAAACCTTTTAAAACCCAGGTGCCCTGATTAGCCTGCCTTAATTGATTCTAGCAGCTTCTTCTTAATTGGTTCCAGGTGTCCTAATTAGCCTGCCTGCCTGCCTTAACTGGTTCTAGCAGGTTCCTGATTACTCTAGTGCAGCCCCTGCTCTGGTCACTCAGGGAACAGAAAACTACTCATCCAGTGACCAGTATATTTGCCCTCTACCAGACTCCTGTACCCCACTGGTCTGGGTCTGTCACAGTATACAGAAGGCGTAGGAGGAAGAGCAATGTTATGATAAAGTTCTAACTGCCCTACATTTTCTGCTGAATGGTTTTTAAAAATACTGATCCCTTGCTTCCAGGCATCTGTGTAAATATGTCTACTAAACACAGTTTTAAATGACTGTTTGTAATGTAGTTGGTTTGCTCATCTCTTAATATGCTCCTTTTAAAAAAAATAAGGCATTATTTACATTCGGCATCTGGAATATCTGGGAAGTTTTTTCATCTAGCATATGTACGTATTACATACAAAACACTTTATTAAAAGAATATTGAAGTTGCAAAGTCAAGCATGACCATATCACAGGTGTGGGCAAACTTTTTGGTCCGAGGGCCACACCTGGGTGGGGAAATTGCATGCAGGGCCATGAATGTAGGGCTGGGGCAGGGGGTTAGTGTGTGGGAGGGAGTGTGGGGTGTGGGTGCAGGAGGGGGCTAGAGGGGCTCAGGGCAGGGGGTTGGGGTGCAGAAGGGGTTTGGGGTGTGGGCTCTGGCCCAGCGCTGCTTACCTCGAGCAGTGGGGTGGCAGTGGTGCACAGTGGGGCTAAGGCAGGCTCCCTGCCAGCATGTCCGGCAGTGGCTCCTCAGGGTGGTGTGGGGCAGGCGGCTCCGCCGCATGCTGCCCTTGCCTATGGATACCACCCCCGAAATACCCATTGGCTGCAGTGCCCTGTTCCTGGCCAATGGGAGCTGTGGGTTGCGGTGCCTGCAGGCGAGGGCAGTGCACAGAGCCCTCTGCCCCCTCACCCCCAGGGGCCGCAGGGACGTGGTGCTGGCCGCGTCCGGGAGCAGAGCGGGGGCTAGGGCAGGCAGGGAGCCTGCCTTAGCCCCACTGTGCCATGAGGCTGGCAATCCCATGGGCCGGATCCAAAACCCTAGTTTGCCCTTCTCTGCCATAGCATATAAGAAGTCTGTGCCAGGAGTAGAATGCAGCCCTTCTGCGTTTCAGTCCAGTACCATATCCAGAAGAGAAGAGAACATCCTCTCTTTTCTTGCAACCATCCACCTCATTCACTGTCTATCCTGTGAATGAGGCAGGGCTGCTGTAGAACAAGAAGTATGTGATCATGTAATTAAAGACGGTATCATACTGCATATGCATAAGGGGGTTGAATTAAGCTTGCAAAGGCATCCTTAATTCTGGCATTTCCTAACTTTTAAATGCTTGACTTTGCAACCTTTATGAGCTTTACAAACAAAAATTTGTTAAATTGCCTAGGCTTTTTAAAAAAGAGAACTAGAAAAGCAGAAATTCCATCATGTGGAACCATATTGACAGCCGGGGAAGGAGCTGGGACTGACAGACGAAGTCGTGAAGTCACCGAGGTTACGAAAAATCACGGAATCTGGACCTCCGTGACAGTCTCGTAGCCCCATTTGTTTGCAATCTCAGAAAAGAGGCCAGGACTTGGCATGGAAAATAATTAATCTTTATTAGTTCACACAACATCCGGACCATCAGAGCTTTCAATCTGGCCCATGGGATTGCCAGCCCCATGGTGCAGCGGAGCTAAGGCAGGCTCCCTGCCTGCCCTGGCCCCCGCGCCACTCCCGGAAGCGGCCAGCACCATGTCCCTGCGGCCCCTGGGGGTTGGGGGGTAGAGGGCTCTGTGCACTGCCCTCGCCTGCAGGCACCACCCATAATAGAGGCTCAACTTAAATGTATATCATAGAACAGAACGGGTAATCATAGATTATCAGGGTTAGAAGGGACCTCAGGAGGTCATATAGTCCAACCCCCTGCTCAAAGCAGGACCAATCCCCAGATAGATTTTTGCCCCAGATCCCTATATGGCCCCCTCAAGGATTGAACTCTCAACCCTGGGTTTAGCAGGCCAATGCTCAAACCACTGAGTTATCCCAAATTAAAAAACATAGTAAGAGAACCAAAAAAGAGCCACCGTGGCTAAACAACAAAGTAAAAGAAGCAGTGAGAGGCAAAAAGGCATCCTTTAAAAAGTGGAAGATAAATCCTAGTGAGGAAAATAGAAAAGAGCATAAACTCTGGCAAATGAAATGTAAAAATATAATTAGAAAGACCAAAAAAGAATTTGAAGAACAGCTAGCCAAACACTCCAAAAGTAATAGTAATTTTTTTTTTAATACATCAGAAGCAGAAAGCCTGCTAAACAACCAGTGGGGCCATCCGCTCTGCACTGTGCTGTTCAACATATTCATAAATGATCTGGAAAAAAAGATCAACAGTGAGGTGGTAAAATGATGATACAAAACTACTCAAGATAGTTAAGTCCCAGGCAGACTATGAAGAGCTACAAAAGGATCTCACAAAACTGGGTCACTGGGCAACAAAATGGCGGATGAAATTTAATGTTGATTAATGCAAAGTAATGCACATTGGAAAACATAATCCTAACTATACATATACAATGATGGGGTCTAAATTAGTTGTTACCACTCAAGAAAGAGATCTTGGAGTCATTATGGATAGCACTCTGAAATCATCCACTCAATGTGCAGTGGCAATCAAAAAAGTGAACAGAATGTTGGGAATCATCAAGAAAGGGATAGATAATAAGACAGAAAATATCATATTGCCTCCATATAAATCCATCGTACGCCCACACCTTGAATATTGCGTGCAGATGTGGTTGCCCCATCTCAAAAAAGATATATTGGAATTGGAAAAGGTTCTGAAAAGGGCAACAAAAATGATTAGGGATATGGATTGGCTTCCGTATGAGGAGAGATTAATAAGACTGGGACTTTTCAGCTTGGAAAAGAGGCGACTAAGGGGGGATATGATAGAGGTCTATAAAATCATGAGTGGTATAGAGAAAGTAAATAAGGAAGTGTTATTTACTCCTTCTCGTAATACAAAACCAAGGGGTCACCACATGAAATTAATAGGGAGCAGGTTTAAAACAAACACAAGAAAGTATTTTTCACACAACGCACTGTCAACCTCTGGAACTCCTTGCCAGAGGGTGTTGTGAAGGCCAATACTATAACGGGGTTCAAAAAGGAGCTAGATAGATTCATGGAAGATAGGTCCATCAATGGCTATTAGCCAGGATGGGAAGGAATGGTGTCCCTAACCTCTGTTTGCCAGAAGCTGGGATTGGGTGACAAGGCATGGATCACTTGATGATAACCTGTCTGTTCATTCCCTTTGGGGCACCTGCCGTTGTCCATTGTCAGAGGACAGGATACTGAGCTTGATGGACCTTTGGTCTGGCCCAGTATGGCCGTTCTTATGTTCTTAACGTATGCTGCAGAATGCCTAGTGGTACTGAAAGCACCCAATTACTTGTTATTGTACAGTGTGACAGAACTCATAGGGTCAGAGACACACAGTGTTATCTTCATAAATGTACAGAAAGCACCACGTCATTCCTAAAAGGCCCCAAAACTTCAGGGGCAGGTAGGTAGAGCACAATCCGCATTACTGTGGCTCACTGTTAAAATGCTCTTTCGAGGCCTCCCTCAGCCATATAGCTCCATGCTAAACTCTTCTAATAGCCCTCACCTCCAGCGGCAACCCTTTGCCTCACAGATATTACATAGGACACAGCGGGCAGCTGGAACTATAGGGATATTTTTCCTCAGAGAGATCCAATCATGGGAGTAACCAACACCAGCATCCCTTCAATCTACCAAAAGCACATTCAGCTGACATTCTGCACAGGTTGGCTTGGGTGGACCCCCTGGGTGGGCCCCCCACTAAAATATGGCATTAAAAATGCAAAGTTCAACCGGGATTTCTTTTAATGGTGCATCCTATTGGGCAAAGAGGCAATTTTTGAAAAGACTTGAGCCAATTAAAAACAAAGCCATGTCTGTAAGGAAATGTGTGGGTGGGATCTTTGCTTATACAACCAACTATAGGCAAGAAATATTTGATTGACAGTGATGTCTGAGACCGGAATTTATCTGCCGGAAGTACTTCAAAGAAAGTGTTTTAATATTCAGCTCTATTACACTGTATAGCTGCAAGTGATGCTTGAACCAGAGAATCAAAATGTCAAAACAAACTAGGCTCTTTCATTTCTTAAAAAGACGGCGGACCGAAAGCGAATCCACAAAACCAACCGACGTATCATCGTTTTCCACTAAATCTGCAAATTCTCCATCTTCATCTGATTCAGCAAAGGAAACGGTAACCTGTAAAACTAAAAGTGAGCCTGGGACCAGTACAGCTGCAACTAATGCTGTTTCTACTAAAACTACAAAATGGCCTTCCGATTTGTCAAATATCAACAAACCACCGACTCAGCCGAAACGTCAGTCTTTTCCCACTTCTGTTATCGGTGGTAAAAAACGAAGCGTTGCGACACATTGGTATGAGAAACATCAGTGGGTGGAATATATAGTGTGTCTAAAAACGCAGTGTTTTGTAAAATGTGTAGGCATTTTGGTGACTTGTTCCGAAGACAGGTTCAGTCACAGTGGATTTAGTGATTGGAAGCATATGCACCAGGCCTGCTCCAGACACGAGACTAGTAAAGCACATGCAATGGCAGTTACTAAATATGTCAGCTACAAACAGTGTCAGTTATCAGGCCATGGAAATATTCTTAACCAGTTAAACAAAGAAGCAATGAATATGCGCTTAATCGATACAAATCGGGAGCATATTAAAGGGGTGCTTGATAGTGTACTGTTCTGTGCCAAACAGCGAATAGCTTCACATGGGCACAGAGAGGATCAGGAAGCTTTAAACAAAGGAAACTTTCTGGAGCTTTTCAAACTACTCCGTAAATATCACGAAGAAATCCAAAGTAGACTTGAAATGCTTCTGAAAAACACTATTATGATGAGCCCTGACATACAAAAAGAACTTTTAGAAGCTGCAGCTTCATTACTTCTGTGCAAAATCAGCCAGGAGTTACATGAGGCACCGATCACTTACTATGCAATTATTGCGGATGAATGCAAAGACTTTTCAAAAGACGAGCTCATTGCAGTGTGTGTCAGATACTTGCACAGTGGAGTAATTAAAGAACGAGCAGTAGGATTTGTGGATACAATGAACATGTCCGCATATGGAATTTCAGAAAAAATATTTCAAGTTTTGGAAACGCTTGAACTTGATCCCGATTTGTGTGTTGGCTTCAGTTTTGATGGGGCATCTGTCATGTCTGTGAATAAAAGAGGACTACATATGATTTTGAAACACAAATTCCAGCGAGCAATTTATGTCCATTGTACCTCAAACTGTCTTATCCTGGTTCTTTCTATAGTGTCGAAAACGTCTGCAGATGTTGCCACGGAGTTTGAGACCACAAAGTCCTTGCACACCTTTATGACTGGGACTTACAGGCACGCTTGGTTTCTGGAGATTCAAAAAGAACCACGTCCCAAGCAGCAGTGCCTTGAGCATGAACGAGCAGTCGATACTCTCTGGAGTTGAAAGTCTGGTGTGGTGGGCAAAGTACTAATACTTTATGATGTAATTATTGAAGCATTAGCGGAATTTGAAGATTGTGGTGGACAAACGAAAATGGAGGTTCAGTCTCTTCTCCAATAAATTCAAATGAAAAAGTTCTTGTTTTTATTAGTAACTTTGGGGAAATTGTTTGAAATGAGTGACTTTGCCGCTAAAGGATTGCAGAGCGCAACTCTGTCCATTACTGACTGCATTGATCTGATAGCGGGGTTGAAAGAGAGTTTCTCTGATTTAAGAAGCAACGAAATAAACAGCTTCAGTCAGATGCTGAAGTTAACGGATGAACTAATGGAGAAATGTGGCCTTGAGAATTGGGATGTAGCCTTTTCTCAAAACAGAAAATGACCAAGCTGTCTGGAAGATTCACTTGTGAATTCATCTTTGGGAAAATCAATCAAGGTACGTTCTGATGAAGATTTGAGAGCAATGTGGAACCAAATGCTGGATTGTCAACTTCACGAATTGAACTGCCGCTTTCAAAATGACACATTCGGCATCATGAAAGCCGCGGCTGCATGCTTGCCGAAATCGGACACATTCAGCAATAGAGAGAGCCTCAACACAGCTTATATTTTGTACAGTGTAAAAGTAGATGAAGCTCCCGCGCCCTGACCCCGCTCCCCAGCAGGAGCGCCCGGTGGGTGGAGCGGGTCGGGGTGTGGGGGTGCTCATTTTTCCAGGGCCCCTAATTGGCCAAGGCCACTGAGCAGGGCTTTAATATGCATTTAATATATGCGCTAGAATGATTCCGGATTTTAATCGATTTATTTTAATGATCTTTTTTCAATGTAAAAGCAAAGCATTTACGTCATACCTATTAGATATTGCCCATCCAGAATAATTTGTGGCCACCCAAACTTACATTCCTAAGCCAATGTTCTGCACCTGCCGAGCAGCTGAAGCTTTCCTTGGTGCTGTCGAGGTGGAGTGCTGGGTCCCCCAGGATCATTGCTGGCATTTCAACATCACCAATAGTAACATGCCACTTGGGAAAGAAAGTTGCTGCTTGCAGCTTTCTGAACACTCCTGTGTTCTGAACAATCTGAGCATCGTGCGCCTTCCCGCCCAAGCTGTCATGATGCGGGGACTAGAACCCAGCTCTGAACGCTGGGACAGCTGATGTTCTCACAGTGCCACCTGGAGGCCAGGCATAGCCAGCGAGCGCTGTGGAGAGTAGGCACTGCAGGAAGTACTGCCCCAGAGACCCACAGTGACAATATCCTGCAGCCCTCTGATTGGCCAAACGCCCTATTCAACCCCAGGAAGTTTTCTGGGCAACCACACAGACTTTGGCCGACTGTGCCTTGTCTCCTGGTGTCCGGTTTCTGACTCCAGCCTGACTCTTGCTTACGGGACCGGGCTCTTGTGATTCCTCCAACTCCTGCTCAGCGACTACCATCCTTGGTGGGCAGATCTCAGTCCAGCTGTCACTGCTAGGCCAGATTGCCTACACCTCACTCCCTTACATAAGCCAACACTGATGTCCCTGAAGCATCCCCGATGATCCACCAATACTTGCATAGCCATAGAAAAGCAGCTCTTCCTGGTGATATACTGTGGGTCAAGACAGGCAGATGCCAAAATAAGGGTCTCGAACTGTCTATCGCACCACTGCTGTTCAGGGACCTCATTGCTGCAAATCCATCCACTATGTCCTGCATGCTGTCGAGATTCACAGTCCTGCTTAGCAGGAGACAATTAATGGCCCTGCGCACTTACATGACAACAGCCTGCACCGTAGATCTTCCAACTGCAAATGATTTCTTACTTACTGGTAGCAATCTCTCAGTGCAGATCTCATGCTGGTGTCCCTCTGCTAGAGAGGGCTGGGGCGAGCATGGACCACAAATCCAGGAATGTGACCTTTTGCATCCAAAAGTTCTGCAGCAGCTGCTCATCATCCCAAACCTGCATTACAGTGAGATCTCACCAGTCAACGCTCATTTCTCGGGCCCAGAAGCAGTGCTCCATTGTCTGCAGCTGCTCCATGAAGGCCACCAAGAACTCTGAATTGATTTTTGCTATGTCCCACAGCAATCTGTCCTCCATGAAATTGTCATGTTCCCCACTGATGCGGTTCTTCTTGTGGCTTTGCAAATCCTGGAGGATCATGCGCCTTGTGCTTGCAACGCCATGATAATATATAAGAACAACCACACTGGGTCAAACTGAAGGTCCATGTAGCCCAGGATCCTGTCTTCTGACAGTGGCCAATGCTAAGTGCTTCAGAGGGAATAAACAGGGCAGGTAATCTTCAAGCACTCCATCCCCTGGCCCATTCCCAGCTTCTGGCAAAACAGAGGCTAGGGACACCTCAGAGCATGGTTTTGCATCCCTGCCCATCCTGGCTAATAGCCATTGGTGGACCTATTTTCCACGAATTTATTTAGTTCTTTTTTGAACCCTGTTATAGTCTTGGCCTTCACAACATCCTCTGGCAAGGAGTTCCACAGGTTGACTGTGTCTTGTGTGAAGAAATACTTCCTTTGTTTGTTTTAAACCTGATGCCTATTAATTTCATTTTGTGACCCCAAGTTCTTGTGTTATGAGAAGGAGTAAATAACACTTATTTACTTTCTCCATGCCAGTCATGATTTTATAGACCTCTATCATATCCCCCCTTAGTCTTCTCTTTTCCAAACTGAAAAATCCCCTTTTTATTAATCTCTCCTCATACAGAAGCTGTCCCATTACCACTAATCATTTTTGTTGCCCTTTTCTGTACCTTTTCCAATTCCAATATATCTTTTTTGAGATGGGGCGACCACATCTGCACGCAGTATTCAAGGTGTGGTCATACCATGGATTTATATAAAGGCAATATGATATTTTATGTCTTATTATCTGTCCCTTTCCTAATGATTGCCAACATTCTGTTCGCTTTTTTAACTGCTGCTGCACATTGGGTGGATGTTGTCAGAGAACTATCCACAATGACTCCAAGATCTTTCTTGAGTGGTAACAGCTAATTTAGACCCCATCATTTTGTAAGTATAGCTGGGATTATTTTTTCCAATGTGCATTACTTTGTATTTATCAACACTGAATTTCATCTGCCATTTTGTTGCCCAATCACCCAATTTTGTGAGATCCCTTTGTAACTCTTCGCAGTCTGCTTTGGACTTAACTATCTCGATTAGTTTTGCATCATCTGCAAATTTTGCCACCTCGCTGTTGATCGTTTTTTCCAGATCATTGATGAATATGTTGAACAGCACAGTGCAGAGCTGTGCGAGTTCCATGCTCCTGTCCGAGATGGTAGAAAGCGAGAAGGGCCGTGCGGGTTCATGGAATTTTTTTTTAAAAAGGCAGCCAGATTCCAAGATACATTTCACAGGGCTACTTTCCAGGAACAGGCCATTTGCTTAGCACTTCTGTGGCCAAGTAGCTGAATCCACGTACTACACTTCATTGCTCAGGACAGAAGATGGAAGGAGTGAGCTGTCTCGGGGGAGGTCACACTAGTCAGCATTACTATTTCAAGCTGCCTGCAGACTCAGGCAAAATGGGCTCCCATTCAGAAGGCTTCCTTGACAACCTTAAGAATTAAAGACATTATTTCAGAAAAATATGAAAGCCTAGGCCACATTTTTCATCAGTGTCAGTGGGAACGGCTGGGAGCTCAGCACCATGGCAATCCAGGATACTTATTTAGTTGCCTAGCTACTGATTTAGAGGCCTGATTTAGCAAAGTGCTTAAATCTTTTGTTCAGTTCAAATGGCCTAATTCCCACTTTGACACCAGTTTAGGAGGGCCCTGGCTGTTTACCCCAAGTTTCTCCAGTGCAAGTTATTCAGCAAGCAGCAATGAAAACAGCGAAGTCTCACCTGTATAAAAATGACTTCTCCTTTATCTCTGTCAAGCAGGACTCTTTTCAGGCAGTGACTCGGACTGTCACAGTGCAACATAACTTAGCGCATTGTGTCCACTTCTAAGTCCAGATGCATGAACGTAAATGTCAGGATGCAGCAGGCCTGCTGCAGGGCCAGCGATGGAACCAGAATGAACAAGCAGCAGACTCCTAATGGAGAGGAAGTGTCAGGGTGAAGAGGAGCACTGCATTCCCACGGCCAGAAAATGCATTCACAATCCTGAGCCTTCATGTCAAGGCCAACATCTTCTCTTTGTAAAGCAGGTTGGGCCTGATTCAATGCTACTGAAGTCAGTGTTGAGCCTTCCACTGATTTTTTGGGGCCTACGTGAACATGATGGGGTGGTGGTGGGGAGAATGCATTAGTTAATAGTCTCTGCACTCTGGTGAGGAGGGGTGGGTCAATGCTTAGAGCACTAGCCTGGGACTTGAGGGGTCTGGTTCAATTCCTTACTCTGCCACACTTGGCCTGTGTGACCTTGAAACACTGGGGGTCTGTCTATATTGCAGTCAGAGGTGTGACTGCAGCCTATGTGGACCGACTTAAGCCACCTTTGATCTAGCTGCCTCGAGTAATAATAGTAGTGAAGCTGCATGGCATGGGTGGCAGCATCTCAAGTATGCACCCAGAGTCCGGGGTGGGTGGGGCCAGCTAGATCAAAGGGAGCTTGGGCGTGTTCACAGTACGACCACCCACACCTCCTGAGTGCAGTGTAGTCCCTCTGTGGTTTTTGCTTTTCCCTATCTCACAGGGGTTCTGTACAGATGCTACAGTAATGGGGTTATAAGTAACGGAGGGAGAATCTGCTCAGTACTTTGGGATGCATCGTCTTGCCTAAATGTTAAAATCGGATTGGTTTTTACACCACATTATTTTTACCCGGTAAAACTTCCAACCACATCCTGAGAATGAAGGGCAATTTTAGCTGAAATGAATTTGCCAGGGCCTTTTCTTTCGGAGTGGCATCCAAACAGGTGCCTTTCAGGGGGTCTCATAGAGGATGAGCTCTTGAAACAAGTAATCTGCACGTTGACCACGAGATGTCACTGTGGTGCAGGGTACCACCACAGGATTAACGGCAGACCCAAGTCCTTCGGAATTGTTTTGTTTCCAGTTAGGTTATACACTTCTCGGTAAACAGACAGTCATAGCAACAATGATTTTACATTCCTTTGCCTAAGTAGGATACGGACACCCACGCTTATTTATTTGCTATCAGTGATTTCATGTCCATTCTTGACACAAAGTAATTTGCTCTCATTTGCAAGCTCAGCAAAAAGGCCAGGACTTCACTATTGAGACTAAGACTCCTCACACCCAGAGAGATGGTCCCACAACGGCAGAGCAGTGTCAGGAAGCTTGTAACACTGCTACCTGGCTTGCACCAGCCTTGTGAATAAACAGAGAATTTAAGACCCCATAGCCATCAATCCAGGAGCACCGTCACAAACACCAAGGTCAAGACTCTCTCAGAAGTATTTGTTGCCTAAGTCCCACTGAAGATCTGGACCTAAGGTCAAAGGCCAATATTTTAAATATGGGGGCCTTGGGTGAGGCCCCTGAACCCATATTAGGCACCTAAATAAATATTTCAGTCTTCATAAATGCGGAGTCCTGTCAGCTCACACTGAATTCCCTTGTGCCGCTTGATCTGTCAATCGAGTATCACCAACCTGAATATACAGGGGCCTAAATATGGACTTCGGTGCTGAACGTTAAACACTCACACCAAAATAATTGGGGAGAAAATTTTCAAGAGTACCCAAGTGACTAAGTCCCGTTATCTTCCAATGGCTCCTAAACCACATAGGCACTTTTGAAAATTGCATCCGAAGAAGTGAGGTTTTTACTCACGAAAGCTTATGCCCAAATAAATCTGTTAGTCTTTAAGGTGCCACCAGACTCTTTGTTACTTTTGAAAATGTTATCCTCGGCCTAAATTAACTTGTAGGTTGCACACTGACTACCTTCGCATCAAGGGCCAGCTTCTATAGCCAAGAAGCCAATGGAAGTTCTGCCATTGACTGCATGGAGTGCGGAATTAGGCCTAAAAGCCAGATTCTCAATGTTATCTAAGGTGCCTAACTCCCACTGGAAAGTAGGCATCTAAATACCTTTGAGAATCTGGACCAAAATGTCGACACTTAGACACAGAGTTAGACTGTTATATAAGCAAGGAAACAAATCTGATTTATTTGCAATTCCATCAACTATTCATTATTACAATATTAGTGCACATTAAAAGCTGATCCTGTAGTGTGATTACATAACTAGGACGAGGACACTATAGAATACAGCACAAAAGTGACACAGCAGTTTTTCCATTTTTTAGCCCTTTATCAGTTTTAGAGGACACAGGTATAAATCTACCAAATGCAGACTAATGACGTTATTGCAACCCTCCAGCTCATGATGTGAATGCACAGAAGTAAATTAAGGAGTTCCTAGAGCAATGTTAATTTGGCCACATTCAACATGCCCTATATAGTAAGGTGTACATTTAACTACATACAGTCTGATCAGTAATACTACTGTCAGGGCCGGTGCCCTAGGCGAAACTTCCACCTTGCACCCCCCCCCCGCTAACCCCCCCCCCCGTGGCAGCTAACCACGCCCCCCACCCTCTCCACCAGAGGAGCCCCCCCCTTGTGGCAGCTAACCCCGCCTGCCATGGCAGCTAACCCAGCCTGCCCCCCCCCCCCCCACCCCCCCCCCGCCCCTCCCCGCCTGGGGAGCCCCCCACCACAGCAGCTACCCCCCCTCTGCAGCTAACCCCGCCCGGGGAGCCCCCCCACGGAAGCTAACCCCACCCGGGGAGCCCGCCCCAGCTCACCTCCACTCCGCCTCCTCTTCCCTTCCCAGTTTCAGTGGGATTCCACTTTAGCACAACATCCAATCTGCTGGCATAGGCTATTGTTCTAACTGCCAAGGCTGGTCTAACTGCCTATGGCGGCAGGTATAATGCCCCGCCAAGGTCCCACAACAGGCCAGTGGCAGAGAACAGACCCAGCTCTCCTAAGACAGGGCCCTATCCACTGACCATGCTGCCGCCCTTCTTCAATTACAGGGTTTAAAAAAGTTCAAGTGTTATGGTTTCTTGTGTGTTACACAAACTGCTCTGGATGAAATTTTCTGTGGAATGTGCCTGTCTACAGAACTGTAACCTCACGGTGAGCCCATGCTGGATACACCTGTCAGATTGGAATATGATTTCTCTTTTGCTGTTTTCTATAAATACATTATTTCTTACTCAGCTCAGGACAACTGGTCTTTTATTCCAAGAGCCGTCACCTCCACCACCTCCCCCTAACTATGAGGAGGCAGTGTAGCCTAGTTGATAGAGCACTGGACTGTGATTCAGGAGACCTGGTT
This sequence comes from Trachemys scripta elegans, assembly GCF_013100865.1. Lineage (NCBI taxonomy): Eukaryota > Metazoa > Chordata > Testudines > Emydidae > Trachemys > Trachemys scripta. Next base: position 124,548,112 of record NC_048303.1, read on the forward strand.
TTTAGTCCCAGTTCTGTTACTGGCCTGCTGGGTCACCTTGGCCAAGTCACTTCACCTTTCTGTGCCTCAGTTTCCCCATGTGTAAATGGGGATAATGTAAAAGCACTTTGAGATCTATGGAAGAACAGCATGATATAAGAGTTAGCTATATTACAAAGCAATAAAAATCCAGTTGAAATACAGAATGTACCAAAATTTTACAGTGAGCAAAAACATTGTAAAGAACTAAGAAACCTGTGAGTCGGAGCATTGTGAAAACACCCAAGTATATGAGAGGTGCCTCAGAAAAAAACCTAGTGCCACAGCAGAAAAATTGAGTTGTCCTACAGTATATTAAGAATTGGTTCACACTGTATCTTATATAGTTATAAATAGATTATTGACCCTTTATCAATTAATAGCTGTTGTAATAATTGGTTAGTCAATTGTGAAGCCAACACGCTGCTTATAGCCGCCTGACACCTTCCCCGATGTGCCTCTAACACATACTACTCGTGGCTGTTACATGCTTAAAACTTTTATTAATAATTTATTATCCCATTATAATTGGTTACCATAGATGAATATGACACTGCCATAGCATCACATATTGGCCAAAAGTGCCCAGTGAAGTCTGATTCGATGCTCTGCACTTTCTGGACATCAGGGCCCTTATTGGTATCTCAAGTTGGGCACCCAAAAATCATTAGACACTTCTGAAAATCTTGAGTCCTTAGTCTCAGGCCAATGCTTTAACCAAAAGCCCAACCTTCCACACGGCCAGAGATCTGTAACCATCAAGGTCAAAACTGATGGAGGAGGTTGCCATCAGTTTATATTGGAAAGTCACCCCAGCGTCCGCATCAGTAGAGCCCTGTGCGGATACAAAATTTGTAGCCACATCTGATCCACAAACATGGTCTGTGGATACCTACATCCACAGATCCCTGCAGATTTGCAAGGCTCTAAACATCAGCACGAGCTCTACCTGTCAGATGTGGACTCACAGGGAGCAGGCTTTAGTAACATGAATGTTAGGCAGACAGCACTACATCAGCCACACAGTTTCTTTGCCATCATGAAAGCCGGAAACACATACTTTTAAAAACGAAATGTTAGATTCTGTTGCCATCACATGACTGGAAGTCAAGTCCCTAAGCCCATGCCTATTATGTTAATGCCTTAGCTTGGCCCTGTTTGTTTTGGTTCTGGGCTGCCTTTTAGCCCTAAATCAGATTTAAAGAGTGGAGATGAATTTTGCTGTTGAAGTTGCTGAGAAAGCGGTTCCCACATCACCCATCCACATTACCAGCAGAGCTTGTGCTAAAAAGAGATGGACTGAATGGAAGGATGTTCCCATGGTTGGAACAATAGCCCAGACCTGGGAGATCAAAGTTCTGGTCCCTGCTCTGCCACAGAGTTTAGTTCTCTGTGCCTCTGTTCTCCACCTGTACAATGGGGATAATAGCACTGCCCTACCTCACTGGGGTGTTACGAGGATCACTACATTAAAGACCGTGAGGTGCTCAGATGCTCCAGTGATCCAAGGGTTCGGGTAAGTACTAAGACAGATAGTTGCAGAAGTTATGCTCAAGAGCATGCAGGCTTAATAAGTGCTTCTTTAAAAGCCAAAGGGGAAAAACCTCACAGGATGGTGAAAATGAGTTTGTAAATGAATCTTCATAAACAACCTTGGTAAAGAATTAAACTCATAGACATCTTACCGTGTCGTGCTTTGCACCTGAAATTGAAACCGCCAAGGAGAAAAGCACAATTGAACTGGGGGGAAAGGGAAGGGAGGAATGAAAATTAATCCAGAACAGGATGTCGACTGCATCAGCCTGCCTGACAATCCATCACAGAAATGTAGGGCTGGAAGGGACCTAAAAAAATCAAGTCCAGTCCCCTGCACTGAGGCAGAGCTAATTAAACCTAGCGCATCCCTGTGTCCAACCAGTTCTTTAAAACCTACAATGTTGGGGGGCCCACAACCTCCCTTGGAACCATATTCCACGGCTTAACTTCATTTATACTTAGAACATTTTTCCTAACATCTAACCTAAATCTCCCTTGCTGCACATTAAACCCAGTACTTCTTGTCTTGCCTCCAGCGGATATGGAGAACAGTTGATCACCATCCTCTTTCTAACAGCTCTTAGCATATCTGAAGACTATCAGACACCCCCCCCCTCAGTCTTTTCTCAAGACTAAACAAGCCCAATTTTTTAAACTTTTCCTCATAGATCAGGTTTTTCTAAATGATTTATTATTTTTGTTGTTCTCCTCTGGACTCTCTGCACTTTGTCCACATCTTTCCTAAAGGTTGGCACCCAGAATTGGACACAATACTCCATCTAAGGCTTCACCCGTGCAGAGTCAAGTACCTCCTGCGTCTCACATCCAACACTCCGTTAACACACCCTAGAACAGAGGTGGGCAAACTACGGCCCGCGGGACTGTCCTGCCCGGCCCTTGAGCTCCAAGCTGGATAGGCGTGGGAGACCCAAGGGGCCAGTCAGGGGGCGGGGGTGTGGATAGGGGTCAGGGCAGTCAGGGGATAGGGAGCATGGGGGGTTGGATAGGGGATGGGGTTCCGGTGGGGCGATTAGGGGTTGGGGGGTTCCAGAAGGGGCTGGCCAAGGGACAAGGAGCAGGGGGGTTGGATGGGTCGGGGATTCTGAGGGGAGCAGTCAGGGGGCAGGAAGTAGGAGGGGACAGATGGGGCAGGGCCAGGCTGTTCGGGGAGGCACAGCTTTCCCTACCTGGCTCTCTATACAGTTTCGGAACCCCGATGTGGCCCTCGGGCCAAAACGTTTGCTCACCCCTGCCCTAGCATGATATTAGTCTTTTTTGCAACTGCATCACATTGCTGACTCCTAGTCAATTTGTGATCCACTAAAACCCCCAGATCCTTTTCAGCTGTACTGTCAGCTCGCCTTCCCTATTTTGTAGTTGTGAATTTGATTTTTTCCATCCTAAGTGAAATACTCGGCACTTATCTTTATTGAATTCAAACAAATTCTCCAATTTGTCAAGGCCATTTTTGAATTCTAATCCTGTCCTCCATGGTGCTTGTGTAACCCACACACCTCCTGGGTGTGGTGCTCTGTCCCCTCTAGTGGCACTGAGACCACTTAGAGATTAATGAGTCTGCTACAGCCTTAGCTAAGAGCCAGTTGGCTTTTAGCTCATGCAGTAGAGGCTCATGCATTCCCTCCAGAGGCCCCATGTTCGATCCTGCCGATGACCGGGATCTGTCAGCATTACACTTGCAACCCTTCCCAGCTTGGTGTCATCTGCAAACATCTCCACTCCATTATCCAAATCTGTAATGAAAATATTGACTAGTACCAGACCCAGGACTGACCCGTCAGACCCCACTAGATACATCTTTGAATACAGTCTTTCAACTGTTTGTGCACCCACCTTAGAGTAAAAAGCAACAGAGGGTCCTGTGGCACCTTTGAGACTAACAGAAGTATTGGGAGCATAAGCTTTCGTGGGTAAGAACCTCACTTCTTCAGATGCAAGTAATGGAAATCTCCAGAGGCAGGTATATATCAGTGTGGAGATAACGAGGTTAGTTCAATCAGGGAGGGTGAGGTGCTCTGCTAGCAGTTGAGGTGTGAACACCAAGGGAGGAGAAACTGCTTCTGTAGTTGGATAGCCATTCACAGTCTTTGTTTAATCCTGAGCTGATGGTGTACTTCTGTTAGTCTCAAAGGTGCCACAGGACCCTCTGTTGCTTTTTACAGATTCAGACTAACACGGCTACCCCTCTGATACTTGACATCTTAGAGTAATTTCATCTAGCCCGCATTTCCCTAATTTGCTTATGAGAATGTCATATGGGACTGTGTCAAGAGCTTTACTAAAGATCAAGATATATCATGTCTGCTGCTTCCCCCATCGACTAGGCCTGTAACTCTGTCAAAGAAGCAAATTAGGGTGCTTTGGTATGATTTGTTCTTGACAAATCCGTGCTGGCCATTCCTTATAACCCTATTATCTTCTAGGTGGCTACAAATTGATTGTTTAATAATTTGTTCCAGTATCTTTCCAGGTATTGAAGTTAGGCTGACTGGTTTATAATTTCCTGGGTCCTCTTTGTTCCCCCTTTTAGAGACAGGTACTGTGTTTGCCCTTCTCCAGTCCTCTGGGACCTCACCCGTCCTCCGGAAGTGCTTGAAGGGCAGCTGCTAACAGTTCCAAGATTCCTTCAGCTAGTTCCTTAAGTACCCCAGGATAAATTTCATCAGGCCCTGACGACTTGAATACATCTGACTTATCTAAGTCCCATCTTTAAAAAAGGGAAGAGGAAGATCAGGGGAACTACAGGCCAGTCAGTCTCACCTTAGTCCCTGGAAAAATCATGGAGCAGGTCCTCAAGGAATCAATTCTGAAGCACTTAGAGGAGAGGAAAGTGATCAGGAACAGTCAGCATGGATTCACCCAGGGGAAGTCGTGCCTGACTAACCTAATTGCCTTGTATAAAGAGATAACTGGCTCTGTGGATGAAGGGAAAGCAGCGGACATGTTATTCCTTGACTTTAGCAAAGCTTTTGATATGGTCTCCCACAGTATTCTTCCTGGCAAGTTAAAGAAGTATGGGCTGGATGAATGGCCTATAAGGTGGATAGAAAGCTGGCTAGATCATCGGGCTCAACGGGTAGTGATCAACGGCTCCATGTCTAGTTGGCAGCCGGTTTCAAGCGGAGTGCCCCAAGGGTCAGTCCTGGGGCCAGTTTTGTTCAATATCTTCATTAATGATCTGGAGGATGGCGTGGACTGCACCCTCAGCAAGTATGCAGATGACACTAAACTGGGAGGAGTGGTAGATACGCTGGAGAGTAGGGATAGGATACAGAGGGACCAAGACAATTGAGAAGATTGGGCCAAAAGAAATCTGATGAGGTTCAACAAGGACAAGTGCAGAGTCCTGCACTTAGGACAGACGAATTCCATGCACTGCTACAGACCAGGGACCGAGTGGCTAGGCAGCAGTTCTGCAGAAAAGGACCTAGGGGTTACAGTGGGTGAGAAGCTGGATATGAGTCGACAGTGTGCCCTTGTTGCCAAGAAGGCTAACGGCATTTTGGACTGTATAAGTAGGGGCATTGCCAGCAGATCAAGGGATGTGATCATTCCTTTCTATTCGACATTGGTGAGGCCTCATCTGGAGTACTGTGACCAGTTTTGGGCCCCACGCTACAAGAAGGATGTGGAAAAATTGGAAAGAGTCCAGCGGAGGGCAACAAAAATGATTAGGGGGCTGGAGCACATGACTGGATTGTTTAGTCTGCAGAAGAGAAGAATGAGTGGGGATTTGATAGCTGCTTTCAACTACCTGAAAGAGGGTTCCAAAGAGGACGGAGCTCGGCTGTTCTCAGTGGTGGCAGATGACAGAACAAGAAGTAATGGTCTCAAGTTACAGTGCGGGAGGTTTAGGTTGGATATTAGGAAACACTGTTTCACTAGGAGGGTGCTGAAGCACTGGAATGGGTTACCTAGGGAGGTGGTGAAATCTCCTTCCTTAGAGGTTTTTAAGGTCAGGCTTGACAAAGCCCTGGCTGGGATGATTTAGTTGGGGATTGGTCCTGCTTTGAGCAGGGGGTTGGACTAGATACCTCCTGAGGTCTCTTCCAACCCTGATATTCTATGATTCTAAGTATTCTTTAACCTATTCTTTCCCTATTTTGGCTTACGTTCCTTCCCCCTTGTTGTTAATATTAATTGTATTGAGTATCTGGCCACCATTAACCTTTTTAGTGAAGACTGAACCAAAATAGCCCATAAAGCCTCAGCCTTCTTTATGTCATCAGCTATCAACTTTCCTTCCCTGATAAGTAGAGGACCTACACTTCCCTTTATCTCAGATCTTCAGCTTTTTCAATTTGTTTGGCCACTTGCTTTGAATAATCTGTATTTGGTTGAGATTTAAACCGCAAGCGAGACGTTCACCATGACAAAGTTGGCCAGCTTGCCCCTGAACTGGAAAAGAATCAATAGACAAAATTAAAAAGAAGAAAAGACAAAACAAGCAGTATTGAAAATGGTTCTTCTCACTCCGAGAGGCCGGTGTGGACTAATAATTAAACACTGCCAGCTTGTATTTGTCAATTTAATAAGGAGAGTACTGGCAAAGGGAGAGAGAAAAAGGCTACTGTATATATGATTCAGCTTGGGCAGTTCTCGAGTAGACAGGCTGTAAGAAAATCCAGTTTATACCAATATATTTGCCATGCCACCCTTTTAACAGGAAGCTGTTTCCCAACTAGAGAGAATGAGTAATAATGTATAATTGGTCAAAACTAACGAGGACCAAGAATTGACAATCTCTTTTTGTGTGTGGGTGTCTACCTAGGGACCAGATTCTTGCCCTTCCGATAGATTCTTGCCATAACTGACCAGCATAAAATTTTCCTGCTGCAAGGGAACTCTCTGCTAGCATGAAGCCAGCACTTACAGACACGCACCTGGTAAATGGGGCTTGTCGGGGGGAGGGAAGGAGCATGCTAGGGAAGGGTAGGGCTAGAAAAGGGGTTGTAGCAGAGACATTACTATGTGGCAGTGTGAATGTCAGTATGTTGAACAGACACAGTGAATACGTAAGCTCTTGCAGCAGGGACCATGTTTTCCTAGCACAACACTGATAGAGAAGCTAGAATTATATGATTTAGTGCTGTGGCTCCCAACCTTTCCAGGCTACTGTACCCCTTTCAGGAGTCTGATTTGTCTTGTGTACCCCCAAATTTCACCTCACTTAAACTACTTGCTTACAGAATCAGACATAAAAATACAAAAGTGTCACAGCACACTGTTACTGACAAATTGCCTCCTTTCTCTTTTTTACCATATAATTATAAAATAAATCAGTTGGAATTAGGGCTGTCCATTAATCACAGTTAACTCACGCGATTAACTCAAAAAAATTAACTGAGATTAAAAAAATTAATCGCGATTAATCACTCTGTTAAACAATAAAATACCATTGAAATTGATTAAATATTTGTGGATGTTTTTCTACATTTTCAAATATACTGATTTCTATTACAACACAGAATACAAAGTATATAGTGCTCACTTTATATTATTATTGTTTATTACAAATATTTGCACTGTGAAAATGATAAACAAAATAAATTGTATTTTTCAATTCACCTCATACAAGTACTGAAGTGCAATCTCTTTATTGCGAAAGTGCAACTTACAAATGTAGATTTTTTTTTGTTACATAACTGCACTTAAAAACAAAACAATGTAAAACTTCAGAGCCTACAAGTCCACTCAGTTCTACTTCTTGTTCAGCCAATTGCTAAGACAAACAAATTTGTTTACATTTATGGGAGATACTGATGACTGCTTCTTATTTACAATGTCACCTGAAAGTGAGAACAGGTATTCGCATGGCCCTTTTGTAGCCGGCGTTGCAAGGTATTTATGTGCCAGGTAATCTAAACATTCATATGCCCTGTCATGCTTTGTCCACCATTCCAGAGGACATGCTTCCGTGCTGATGATGCTCGTTAAAGAAAAAGTGTTAATTAAATTTGTGACTGAACTCCTTGAGGGAGAATTGCATGTCTCCTGTTCTCTTTTACCTACATTCTGCCATGTATTTTATGTCATAGCAGTCTTGGATGATGACCCTTTCACAGCAGATTTGACAAAACGCAAAGAAGGTACCAATGTGAGATTTCTAAGGATAGCTACAGCACTCGACCCAATGTTTAAGAATCTGAAGTGCCGTCCAAAATCTGAGAGGGACGAGGTGTGGAGCAGGCTTTCAGATGTCTTAAGAGAGCAACACTCCGATCCGGAAACTACAGAGCCCAAACCACCAAAAAAGAAAATCAACCTTCTGACTCAGATGATGAAAATGAACATGCATCAGTCCGCTCTGCTTTGGATTGTTATTGAGCAGAACCCGTCATCAGCATGGATGCATGTCTTCTGGAATGGTGGTTGAAGCATGAAGGGACATATGAATCTTTAGTGCATCTGGCACGTAAATATCTTGTGATGCTGGCTACAACAGTGCCATGCGAATGCCTGTTCTCACTTTCAGGTGACATTGTAAACAAGAAGCGGGTTGCATTATCTCCTGCAAATTGTAACCAAACTTTTTTGTCTAAGTGATTGGCTGAAGTAGGACTAAGTGGACTTGTAGGTTCTAAAGTTTTACATTGTTTTATTTTTTAATGCAGTTATTTTTTGTACATAATTCTACATTTGTAAATTCAACTTTCATTATAAAGAGATTGCACTACCGTACTTGTATGAGGTGAAATGAAATATACTATTTCTCTTGTTTTTTACAGTGCAATTATTAGTAATCCAAAACAAATATAAAGTGAGCACTGTACACTTTGTATTCTGTGTTGTAATTGAAATTAATATATTTGAAATAGTAGAAAACATCCAAAAATATTTAAATAATGGTATTCTATTATTGTTTAACAGTGCGATTAATCGCGTGATTGTGATTAATTTTTTTAATCGCACGATTAATCGTGATTAATTTTTTAAATCGCTTGACAGCCCTAACTGGAATATAAATCTTGTACTTACATTTCCGTGTATAGTATATAGAGCAGTATAAACAAGTCATTGTCTGTATGAAATTTTAGTTTGTACTGACTTTGCTAGTGCTTACTGTTGTAAAACTAGGCAAATATCTAGATGAGTTGATATAGCCCCTGCTGGAAGACCTCTGTGTACCCCCAGGGGTACATGTACCCCTGGTTGAGAACCGCTGGTTTAGTATTATGTTGCCCCTTTTCGACTCGAACGACTAGTCAAAAGTAGGACCCTGGGGAATGTTCCTGTTCGAAGCAGAAATTGATGGAGTCTGGTATTTTCTTTGATGTAATCTTGTTTATTTACCAGGAATGTACAAAGATCTAGGTCTCTGAACGCAGAAGCAAACAAGAACAAAAGGAGCCGTTTCTTAGCTTATAGCCCCCCAAGACTTGCAAGAGTTGATGCTTTTTTTTTTTTTTCCAAGCCCCAGCTCCTGGAGTTATGTGAGTATGAGACTCCTGAGCAGTCAAAAGTCACAAGGCAAATTAAAAAAAAAAAAAAACAAAAACCCCCACAATTGATTATTTTGAAAATTCAGTGATTCAGGGGTGCGGTGGGAGGCGGGGGAGGACTCATGATTTTTCAACACTTGGGACTGACAATACTGACTGCTCCATTGACTTGACGTCAGCTGACACCAGCCTGTAGTGTTCAATGACAAACACAAGACGTGTTTGTGCTTGGGTAAGAATGATACAGTATGTTCCTGATAGAGATGGGTATGAGTCAAGACTTTGGGAATGGACCACCCAGGACCTCTTTGCATGTCTGTATTCTTTTCTGCTCAGGCCCATCTGATCCCAAGAGCAAGTTTTGATGTCCGCTGATTTGTGGGGTGAATGAGGCTGTAGTACCTGTGTTCCATAGGATAGAGCTTTGAAAGCCACACCACCCTGTTAAAAGCTCAAGTTTGGATTCTAGCGACAGTCATGTGGGTATTTAACTGTATGGCTCACACTAGGTATTGGAGAGGTGTGTTGGGAGATGAAAGAGCAAAGCATCCAACCAATCATGTGTTAGTAAAGACTACATTTGCACCTGCACCGTTATGATCAGCTATTTGATTAGCCATTTGGTAGCTGTTTAATCAAAACACTAGACCAAAATGAGAGATCGAGTGAAAAGGAGGAAAAAAAGGGGGAAAGGAAAGACCCCGTCATGTTGATGTCAACCTCCTAAATGTAACATCAGCTTTTAGTTTGGTTTCCTCCAATCCAAATCTGCTGTACTGTGCTTGCAAATATAGATTGCTGTCTTTTTCATGCATTACCAAATGCATCTGTGGTGCAGCTACAAAGCTCTCTCTGCCCAATTAAGTGGATTAAGCAGCCTGGTGCCAGCAATACCTGGCTATTTTTTATATTAAGATCTCGCAGCCTTCCAGATTTCTCTCTCTCTCTTTTAAAAAAAATCTCTAATTAAGGTATTAATGTTCCAGCCAGCTGGAAGGACCTGGCCACTTTTTCATTAGGACGTCATGACAAAAGCCCTTGCCTAGCACTTCTAGCCACTGCGGAAGCAGAAATGGTCTGAGAAATGCTGCAACACCATTCCTTCTGGCTGTGCAGAGGTGCACTCAACACAAGAAGATCCCCCGGGAAGCATGCTGGCTGACTTGGGTCACCGGAGGTCCATGTGCTGTGTCTCACTCCCACCTCTACTGCAGGAAGTTTGAATTGCCAACTGTGTCACCGGAGGAGCAAACAAAGGAAAAGGCTCGAGGAACTCTGCAGAGTTTTTTAAAAGTGAAAACAGACGGTCATTTATCCCTCTCTCTCCGACACAGACACACACATGCTGGAAGATAACACCCATGACTACAACAGTAGCAAGTAAGGTTCATTAGCAGGACAAGGTGCTGGTAGTGAAGTGATCAATGAGGGTTCCAGTCAGACCCATCCACAATATTCAAAAATGCCATGAGTTATCGTCACAACAATGATACATGGGCTCCTGACATCTTCCTCTGCCTGGAGCAGTTCCCAAATCAGGGCTAATATTATCATCTATCAGACAGGTGCTTGGCACCCTGCCGACAAAGAGTAAAGACACGTCTCCACCAGGAAGGGTTTATAATAGAAGGCCCGGGTCCTGCACCGGGGTCTGCAGAGTTCCATTGACGTCAGTGGAATTGTTACAGGCGTGCGCTACAAAGGAGCGGTCTCTGTACAAATGTAAATAGTCCATACATGAGGGGCTAGTAGATGGTGCGCCATAGGATGCTGCACTGTTCCTGGGAACTGTAGAGCCAATAACTCTTCTAGCGGCTGCACTGCAAATGGCTTCTTGCGTGCTGCTCTTTACATGACGCTCTCCACAGGAACTGCACAAGGGCAGGGGGGCTTTGGCTAGTGGATCCTGATGCAGGACTGTAGGCTAAATGCAAGCCAAGGGTGAGAGGAATGGGGCAGCACAGGTCAGGGCTTAAAGCCCTGGCTTGGGACTCAGGAAACTGGGGGGAGAGGCGCTATGCTGGTTCTGCCACCGACTTCTTGCGTGACCTTGGGCAAGTCACTTCCCCAGCATTCCCCCTCTTACCCTGTGCCTGCCTGGTCTAGTTAGGTGGTCAGCTCTATGGGGCAGGGACTGTCTCTTGCTCCATGTCCGTACAGCGCCTAGCACAACGGAGGCTCAGTCTCGGCTGGAGCCTCTAGCTGCTACCAGAATATGAGGAATAATAAAGGGATTGGCCACGGTGCTTTTTTCTCACGCTTCCCCACTGCCTTTGGCCTGCTCTTTCCTATTTATTCCCTTTTTCAATACTTGGTTTAACGCCTTCCCTGTGTTTTTTCTTTGCCATTCCCTGCGCACAGGGTTTTTTTACCCTATCCCCTGACCCCTCAATTTTGTCTGCCCCACAGCCACTACCTGCTTCCCAGCGAAAGCTTGCCCAGAGTCCATTCCAAACACAGTGCGGGGATTCCAGGCCCATCCCCTCTTCCCTGCTACAAGCTCACGCGAGGTTGAACCATTGACTCAGAGGGGTCTCAGAGCAGGAGCTCTGCTATCCTCGGAGGAGTGGGGTCAGGGCTGGGCTGGGCCCTTTGTAGACGTGCTGGAGGGGCGTGGCTGGGAGAGTACCAATGAGGGCTGGTGCCCAATCGCCTGGGAGGGAGCAGGAAGGGGGACCAGGCCAGCCCACATGGCCCTCCTGCCCCCACTGCTGCTCTGACTCGGACCAGTTAGGGGAGCTGGAGCCTTTTGAAAAGCTCAGCCCAGGTGTTAGTGGGATGCTCATGCCCAACATATCTCCGAGTGGGCTAATGGGGACCTGCTGACCCTCAATTGCTCCAGCCTAGTCTTGAATGAGATCCATTTTGCCTCCCCCACAAGAACCCTCCTGAAACTCGGGGCCCTTCCCTTGTTCCCGTAAGTCCATTCAAAGGACTTCATGATCCTGCAGGCAATGCTGTGCCCAAGTCCCATCACCAGCAATAACTGTTTGGAATATTATCCCCGAGCTTTGCCACACAGCAGGTAGAGGACTAGGAAAACCAATTCATGGGATCGTGGCTGCATCGTTAGCTCTCCCTTTCAAGATTCAGTGTGATGGACACGCTGGAGGGAAGTACCTCTCGTTATTCCACAGAGAATATGAACTGAAAGGACAAGGCCTGTCCGAGTTTGCCTTTTACACAGGGCAGGGGAGAAGAGCTCAGACATGTTCCTAAAAATAGGCGGCAGTTCGCACCCGCCTCTGAGCTTCACGGCTTGGGCCCATCTGTAGTGAATATGGCTGTGCTGATGCTACCTAGCGGGGATCTCCTTGCAACCAGTCTCCTCCTCTTCAGCGATAGACGTTGTGCATCCCTTCCCTCAGCCTTACCACTGCTGGGAAAGCGATGGAGGCAGCTCACCCTCAGGGAAAAGATTGTCTCAAATCCGTCCTGAGCAATCCCTTGTTGTCTATTCATAGGGTGGTGCTAATGGTCTCTGGAAGGATCCGCAACCAGCCTGTGTAACCAAAGGAAGCACTGCCACAGGGTAGGAGCCTCTAAGGGACATGGAAGGAAAAGAAGAAGGGGGGTTTGGAGAAAGCCCGCCGCATGCATAAAACTAATTTCTGGATATTTCCTTCAGGTAAAAGCACAGACTCAGGAGAGGTGGATTTAATTCCTAGTTTTGCCGCAGTGACCTTGAGCAAGCCATGTAAACAATCTATGCCTCAGTTTTCCATCTGTAAAATGGAGATACTACTACCCCGTGTAGACTGTGAGGACAGAGGCTGTATCTCCCTAGGTATGTGTACTGCGCTTAGCATAATGGCTCCCCAGTCCTGGGTGGGGCCTTTACGTGCTGCTGTCATACAAATGGCAATAAAGGGGGTGATCCCCTGTCAACCGGCCCAGCCACTCTGAAGAAGTTTCCTTTTTTAAGTTTTAAACTTCACATCCACATCTCTAAAATTCTTAAAATGGTGGCACAGCACCAAGCAGAGTTTCCAGAGTGGGTCCTATGCGTTTTTGTCCATTCTCCCATGCATTCATTTGTCCCCAACCTCCTTGGGCCTGTGATCATTCAAAGGGAGAGTAATATCTTACTGTGCTGACCGTGGCACGTACCTGCTGTGTTCTGGGTGTGTGTGTGTGGGGGGGGGCTCATGGATGTAATTGGCTGGTAGACCCTTTGAATCTCTACAGTTCAATGTGACCCTCCCTGTGTTCTGTGATATGACACAGGATGATATGTTCTGTTTATGTTCTATTCACCAAAGCCATTAATCTGCAACAATAGGGGTTTCACTTGGTGGCTGATTTGCATATAGCCAATGAGACAGCATTGTTTCTCCTTAGTCACTCTCCCTCCCTTATTCACTGGTCGTGCAGCCATGCCATTCTGCCCCTTCAACAAGGTCCTGGCCACTGCAGTAACTCCCTTTTGGAGCTATCTGCTCCAAGTACCATATGCATTCAGATATCTTGTATGCTTCCTGGGTGCTATATTTTTTCATGGCATAGAAACAGAGAATTTAGGTTAAAAAAATACATAGAATACTCTTGCTGGAAGGTTGCAGGGTATCACTGCTTGAATTCTTAGAATTCAAGCCGACAATACAAAGGAACCAAAACAGAAAGAGACAAAGCAGGCTGCTCCTTAAGGCAGAGAGGCACAATTCCCACCATTTTGCTCTAGACTGGCTCTTTGCAGACTGACTGCTGAGGCCCAGATCAAGGCTTTCTTGCAGAGCCCCCTAGCTTACAAGTAACCTCCCCTTCCTCCCCCATCTTAAAGTGACAGCTTGCAATTCTAACCCAATCCTCATTACATCACACTGGTCCTATATATGTTCTTCCTATGAGCAAGTAGGCATCACACAGACTGTGCTCGGCTCCCTACTAAGGGCTAGGGACCAAGAGCATGCAGCGATACTCTGGAACAAGTAGATAGGGCAGTATCTGGTACTAGACCCTACTGTGACAGCTGCCTTTTGAAAAGCTGAGGCTGATCACTCAACTACTTCCAGCGCTCCCAATCATCTGTGGCAGCCAGAGAAGGGGAGAAGTTGTTCAGAGCTTCTAGACCACCCAGTCGTGTGTAAAAATAGCACCAGACAAGAAAAGCAGATGCTGTAATGTGCTCTTCAAATAACAGCAATATTAATCTCAGGGAAGTGGAAAAAAGGACAGAAACACGAGCTACAATCAATCGATCGGGTTGAACATCCGGGGGGGGGGAAGTAGTTGGATGATGAGTCAGCACTATAAAACCAAGGAGGTCAGGACTGTGCTAATCAGATCTGGTGCATGAGAAACAGGCAGAGTTCGGGGATGCTAAATAAGGACTTGAAGAGGTCAAAGTACTTCTGGAGGCTCATCGAGCCTATTATGAAGCCTACTGAAAGGAAAGACTCCCCCTGACTTCAATGGACTTTGGATTAGTCTCTTATTGCTGTAGCTACAGAACTGATCCATTTCGCCTAGTAAACACGATGGGGAAATCTGCCAAGCCCGTGAGGGCTCTGGATGCCCAACTCCCACTCATTTCAAGGGGAATGCATCATCCAAATTCCTTCACTGGCCTCGAAAATCTCAGCCTCCCAGATCTGAAAAGGAATTAACACGAGGGTGTGGAGAGCGAAAGATGTAGGGCCAAATCCTCAGCTGATGTAAATCTGCACCCCTGCACTGAAGTCAAGGGAGCGATGAGAGTGCAGAGAGAGACAGGTCTAGGCCTAGATCATCAGCATTTCTTCACTGCAATCAATGGCGCTACGTTGATTTAAACCAGATGAGGATCTGGCCCACAAACACTTCAAAGTAGTTGAGTTATAAAAGGGCCCGGTCAGATTGAAATACAAATCTGGCTCATTTAAACAGCTAATTCTCTATCTTTAGACCAATAAAAAAAGGCCTGCACCACACCTATGTCTATTCACATGGGTGCCTATTTTCAAAATTCATCAGATGCCTGAATACAGGACTGGAATACGAAGAACCTAACCCCCAAAAGTTACAAGGACGAGACACTCTGGGTTGGAGATTGCAGAAAACAAAAACTCTAACAGTACAGAGTTGCTGTCTTCGGTACCTCACCTACATCCTTCTATTTTTTAGCATATTGATACAGTGCCTGGGACAAAGGATTTCAATGCTGAACAATACAAAATAAAGTGCAAAATATCACAGATCAATCAGACTAACAACCAGCCCAAATGCACAGTCTGAGACGGCAACAGAATCCGGCTCAGTGGGAGTATAAAAAGAGATTGCCTTTGCTGTTAAGAGCTGATAGCTCTGTTTATTTGAGGAGAATAATGATCTCATTGTCTAGCTTTGTCAGTAAGTGAAGCAGTGATAGATCCTCATGGCAAAAGCTTGCAGGAAAACACCTTTTCTTTCCAATCTTCGTCGGAAGAAGATGGGTGGTAGCTTGCCTTCACTTGGCCAGCCCAGAGGATTAGGTACGTGTGGCAAAGGGGTAGAATATATTTTCACATGTGTGTGCACGTGAGCTTTAATTAATTTCAATGGCCTTAACTTCTCTCGACTTTTTTTTTTTTTTTTTGAGAAATCTCTTGTTCTTGCACTATCACCAGTGCAACTCCTCTGGTGATAGTAGTTGTGGCAGCACTAGCATAAACAAGGCACCAGAATTCTCGTGTTTTTACCACCATATTGTCTAGACTGGCTCTGATCAAACTGACTAGTGCTCCCATTATTGCTACCACAGGGGGGCGCTGGACCCATAATTGTGCACCAGTGGGTGATATCACTAGGAAGTCCAGTATAGATGCAGCCTTTGTATTTACCCTTAAATATCTGCATCAATCCTTGAATAGCTCTCCCTCTCAAGCCCTGTTATCCCGAGTGACATGTGCGTATAGATCTAATGGTTAAAATAGCTATTTGATAAAACTGTAATAAAACCTCTTCACTGGAATTACTATCAAGCCCCAAGGCCAAGTGAGAAGGAGAAACCGGCTGCAAGGTGCAGAGCTGTGTGACAGGAGAGGCACGCCCGTAACTCTTTATCAACTCGTTTTCAGAGGTTTAAGCTTAGCCCCTGTGACTGAGAAACCACTTGATGCCAACTGGCAGAGTGCACAGGGGTACGTAGGGGTACAGGGATCCCCTCGGTTCACCAAAAGGGGTCATGTACAGTCTCTATTGAAAGTATGTGTCACACTGTCATCATACTCATTGTGAAATGTATGTGCAGATAAGGTGTAAGGAGTTATGTATGCATGTATACAGAAAATTAATTTCTTAAAGGGTATAAATTAAGACAGGTCACCAGAAGGCCATACACAGATTCTAGGCAGGAAGGGGATAGCGAACAGTTCTCTCTCTGGCAGACTATTGTGTATTGTATGCCTCTGGGCCAACTCAATCAGCATAAAAACCACTGGACATGCCTGGAGACAGGCTCTGTTTGCTGTCTGGGCCAGGTGCAGGCCCAAGCATTTACAAAGACAAAGGAACCCCAAAATAAGCCTCTGAAGAGGGACCAACCTAGGGTAAGGGACCATATTTCTGTCACTGCATAACAGAAGTGAAGAGGGGATAAGATTTCATCCTTCAGTCTGTGAAGACAAGCTGCTAGCCAGATTGACCTGATGAAAGTTCTCAACCATCCTGGTGGAAAACGCTAGGAAAAGGACTTGGGGTGAGCTACCCATAGGAGACAGGGGCCTGTCCCATCAGCTACGTTTAGGCTCTAATAAGCGTATTAAGATTTATTTTATATGTAACCATTTGTTTCTAATATTCTTACTTACCTATCATTTGAATCTCTGTTCTGCGATAATAAACTTGTCCTTGTTTTCACTATATGTACGTTATGTGGTGATCCTGAGGTAAAACTAGTAAGTGTTGCATGCTATTCCCTTGGGGAGTAGAGAATCTGTGAGTGTTCATTGGAAAAGGGACTTGGCACTCCAGAGGGACGTGTGGAGGTTGGAGTGTATCTATTGCTTACCTGCAGAAGGGCAGCGAAGGCTGGAGCACGCGTCGGCTGATAGGGGAGTGCTTGTCTCCCGTGGTAGACAAGGTTCTCTCATGCTAATGGCAGGTGGTAGCAAGGTGCCTCACACCCATGGGTACCTCTGGGAAGTGTCCCAGCCACCCTCCCCATTCCGGAAGGATACAAGGCAGTGCTGGGAGATTGTAGCTCTCCATCCACCAAGTTGTTTAACGGTGATTACCTTAAAAGGAGCACTTGCACATCCAGGAAGGACTCTTTGCCATTCCAGGCTTCTTCTGGGTCCAGGAGCAGCCAGCAATCCTTGCTGGGAGACACCAGGTTAAGGGCTTGTGAGTACTGCTACTCACAGCTGACTCGTCACACCTCGGTCACACCTCGGTCGTAGGAAAGCAGCACTCCAGCTTTCCTTTGGCAACTGCCCCAGACCAGCTGGCTGGTTTTGTTTATTTTTGTACATCGGGGAGGCCAACCTGAGCCTAAGAAGGAGCCAGAATTTACCAATGTACATTGCCAAAGAGCCACAGTAATACGTCAGCAGCCCCCCCATTAGCTCCCCCCCCACCGGCAACCCCACTGATCAGCACCTCCCCCTCCCTCCCTGCACCTCCTGATCAGCTGTTTTGTGGCGTGCAGTAGGCTCTGGGGGGGGGAGGGGGAGGAGCGAGGGCACGGCAGGCTCAGGGGAGGGGGCGGGAAGGGATGGAGTGGGGGCAGGGCCTGTGGCAGAGCCAGGGGTTGAGCAGTGAGCACCCCCCGGCGCATTGGAAAGTTGGCGCTTGTAGCTCCAGCCCCGGAGTTGGTGCCTGTACAAGGAGCCGCATATTAACTTCTGAAGAGCCGCATGTGGCTCTGGAGCCCAGGTCGGCCACCCCTGTTGTACATCATGTTTTTAGTATTCTTAGTGGAAGATCTAAGAACTAGAATCCAGCTCTCCTGACCCCAAGGCCAGCACCTGAACCAGAAGACCAGCCTACCTCTCCCAGGGTGTAGAGCTGGTTGGTGTTGAGGTCTAGGGAGAAGCTAATGTGGCACGTTGTTTTTAATGGTTAACATGCACAAAAGGATTAAAAAAGTCCCAGCATGGAAAAGGGGAAGGGGCTGAACCCAAGATCTTATAACACTGGGGTTTTGGGCCAGGCTACTGACAGTTCTCTTGAAGGACTCTTATCTTCTTTCTCCCTTTCCTTCTATTAGTTATTCAGAAGCAGCCTACAGCCACATTTTCACATTGCTGCAGTAGTTTGATCTTTGTTAGTAGTCTTTGGTCTTTGTGCCGGGTACTCAGTGGGCCAGATCCTCAGTTAATGTAAATCGGCACAGTTCCACTGAAGTCATCAGAGCTGCTCTGATTTTCACAGCTGAGGATCCGGCCTCAGAGCCTTTACGAGCTGCAATAAATAATAATTCTGACAACATGACACAGAGCGAAAGTGCAGTGCAAAATTTTATGCAAGTAGCTGGAAGCAAAATTATTGTGCCAATTCCAGAAGCACTCTTGGGGCATGGAAAATTAATGAGCAGCACTTAAGTTTATCAGAATTCGATAGAAAAAATCCCTCCTGCTACCCCAAATGATGCCTTCTTGTATTAGGCTTCAGAGAGTGGAACAATATGTACAGGTTTCAAATGCATGCACAAAATTTAGAATATAGAAAAGTCACAAAGATTTTCCACAAGGTAACTGCTTTCAGAACACAAGAACAAAGGGACATGCAATAAAATTAAAAGGCAGTAAATTCCAAACTGATAAAAAAATACTTTTTTTCACACAACATGTGATTAGATTGTGGAACTCACTGCTCCAGGAAGTTGTCGAGGCCAAGAACTTAGTGAGATTCAAAATTTGGTCATTTATATGGCTAGCAAGAATATCTAGAGTTATTACAATTAGCATAAACTGAGTTTTGGAAAGGATAAAGAAACCTCATGCTTCAGGGTTTAAACCAGTCTTTTAGGTTAGGGATTAGGATGAGACACTAATAATAGCAGATATCCCACATTGGCCTATGGGGCGGTTCTTAGGTATCTGTGTTTACAATTGTTTGAGACAGGACACAGGACTGCATAGTCCTTAAGTGTGATACAATCGTGTGATTCCTATGTTCATATAGGTATAAACCATTATTCTGAGTGCTTTATTTTTATAATGGGCTTATTCCTACATTTCTTGTGCTCCTTGTGTTTTATTTCCAGGAATTTTAGTATCTACATAGTGATAACTTTGAGAATTGCTCTAGCAATTGGCAAAGTTAGAAGCTTCAACTGTCATAGAATCATAGAAGATTAGGGTTGGAAGGGACCTCAGCAGGTCATCTAGGCCAACCCCCTGCTCAAAGCAGGACCAATCCCCAGACAGATTTTTACCCCAGTTCCCTAAATGGCCCCCTCAAGGAGTCACTGACTCCCATGGGACCGCTCATGTGAAGAGCTTACTCACTAGTACTAATGAGGGGCTCAGAATCTTCCCTAATTTACAGTTTCATTATCAAAGCCTCTAGAGATAATTTCCTTTAGCTTCAGATCTAAGGGTTTGCATCTACTGCAGGGGTGGGCAAACTTTTTGGCCTGAGGGCCACATCGGGGTTCCGTAACTGAATGGAGGGCCGGGTAGGGAAGGCTGTGCCTCCCCAAACAGCCTAGCCCTGCCCCCTATCTGCCCCCTCCCACTTCCCACCCCCTGACTGCCCCCCTCAGAACTCCCGATCCATCCAACCCACCCTGCTCCTTTACCCCTGACTGCCCCCTCCTGGGACCCCCGCCCCCTATCCAACCCCCCTGCTCCTTGTCCCCTGACTGCCCCCTCCCGGGACCCCCTGCCCCTAACCACCCCCATGGGACCCCACCTCCTATCCAACCCCCCCTGCTCCCTGTCCCCTGACTGCCCGCCCCCTATCCACAACCCCACCCCCTGACAGGCCCCCCGGGACTCACATGCCTATCCAACTGTTTACTGTTTACTTCCCCGTCCCCTGACCGACCCCCCCCCCGAACCTTCGCCCCATCCAACCGCCCCCTGCTCCCTGTCTCCTGACTGCCCCCCGGAACCTCCTGCCCCTTATCCAACCCCCCGCTCCCCACCCCCTTACCATGCTGCTCAGAGCACCAGGAATGGCAGCCGCACCGCCCGGCTGGAGCCAGCCATGTCGCCGTGCAGTTCCACGCGGCTGTTTAGAATCTATGAAATGCTTGTATGTTGCTGCATGCATTTAATCTCACTTATAATAGCTATATCCCATGTTATAAGGTAATGTGTAGGTGTTTGCTCTGAAGCTGTAAACCCCAATAGTCAGGAGAGAAATATTACCAAGGGTGAGATGCTAGTTTGCCACGGGAGGTATTATCTCCTGCCCAACAAAAGAAGGCCCATAGACACCAGACAAACAGTTGTGGAACATCAGAGGACAAAAGTCTTTGTTGATTGTTCCCTGACACGTGAAGAGGAGACGTGCCTGTCAACTTGTCCCATCACCTGGAACTCTGCGGGAAGGGAATAAAAATCCCTGACAAGAACAAGCTGCATCCTTTGGCTGTTTGAACTCTGAAGGACCAGAGGCTCGAAAGTGAAGCCAGAGATCCCTCAGGGCTGCCTCTTGGCTGCCCTGAGAGCGCTTTGAATAGACAGATCTCTACAGCTCTGTCACTCTTAGGATTTAGATGGTAACTCATTTGTGTGTACATGTTTGCTTGCTTTAATCTTTAAATAACTCTCTTATTCCGTTTTTCCCTAGTTAATAAAACCTTTAGATAGTTTATTGCAGGATTGGCTACAGGTGTTGTCTTTGGTGTAGGATCTGGAATACCAATTGATCTAGGGTAAGTGGGACTTGGAGCAACCTAAATGTGGTGTGATTTTTGGTGTAAGTGACCATTATCACTAAGTCCAGGTTGTCTGGGTGGCAGGATAGATTGTAGAGTATAAAGGGACTGCCTGTGACTCCCTGGTCAGACTGTTATAGTGATCCAGGAGTTCACATTTGTTACTCGCTTGGGGAAATCTAATTATAGAACATACCATCACCATGGGGTATCTGCCATTTTTCGTACAGTTTGCCCGGTGGTACTCACGGTCATGACACCCTTGAACAATCATCTCCATGTTTTCTTTGACTCAGCTTCCCCATGCGTGGTTTGGCATCCCTGAATTCATCTGCAAAGCCTTTCCCTCTCCAATTTCAAGCCCTCCTTAAAAACCCACTTCTGCCATGTTGCCTGTACTAACTCTCATGGATTTGTGTAGAAAATCCCAGTTGTTCCCCTTCCCTGATCTATCTACCTGCCTGGTTGTCTGTGCTTAGACCCTTGTATGCTTGGAATGTGCTTTGCACTTTTCGGTGCTACCACAACCAGTATTTGTTAATTATAATAATAATTTTTAAAAGAAGTCCAACCCTTAAAACAGGATTGCAAGTCAGTGAAATTCTGTCATTAGCAGAGATGGGTGAAATGTTTTCATCAAAAAAAAAATTGGGGGTGGGAGGGTAAAATGCAGATTTGGAGACAACAGAATATTTTGAAAAGTCATGTCAATTTCACCAAACTGGTTGGGTTAAAAAAAAAAAAGGTTTAAACAATTTCAAAAAAGTCCAAGCATTTTGAAGTGAAATGTTTTGACTTTTCGTTTAGAAATTTCCTTTAATTTAAAAATGTTAAAAATGCTCAAAATCTAAACAAAATATTTTTCTTTCAGGTCGAATGAAACATTTTGTCTGACCCTCAAATAATTTTGTTTTTAATTTTAGATTTGCCAGAGCTATTTCCCCGATTTTTTGGAATTGCCAGGGACCTGAAAAAACCCATCATTCACATTTTTAGTCTTCAGCCAGTGACAAACTAGCCCTCTGGGGGGTGGAGTCCTCTTTCTAGTGGGGTCCCAGGGAAATGGCTTTATAACCGTGCCCATTTGCAAGCCGTGGCTACCTGCTCGGTATCCCAGACTTCCCTACCATGATCTAATCATCTGACAAACTCCATCAAACTCCATCCTTTATGCCAGCCCATCCCCCACAGTTCCTTCTGGGAAAGGAGACACACTATTATTCCCTCTGCCTTTAAATAGAAGGCACAAAATTGCCAATATTTCAGGGTAATGATGAATGTGGAAGAATTACCCAGGTGATTAATGAGAACTTTACAGGAAGCTTTTAACATAATTAAACATAATGTTCTGCTGGCTCTCACCCCCTTCTTTCCTACACACTTGTTCCCTCCACTCCCATGTTGCCAAGTTGCAGCAAGACGCTGGTGAGAGAACCGTAGGGGCAGCAGGGCGAGTGGGCGTTCTTGGAAGGGTTCACCCCTTGGTCATGCAGATTGGTCAGCGTGGCTAGTGTGCTTTGTGTATAGTGATGTCTGTGGGCTATGCCTTTTCAGCTGGAGATGGATGGAGAGCACCAATATTTGTCACAGCAAAACCAGAAGTATTTTTAAAGCCAAATGGGACCAGGGGACCACTGTGACCATCAAGTCCGACCTCCGGCATAGCACAAGTGAGTGGATTGCACTCCGTGGTCCCTGCAGCAGAGGGAGTTAATCTGTCCTGCTATCTAAGGGACCTCTGCATCAAGGTTGAATTAAAACATACCTTTTAAAAAGATAACTTCTATTTAAAACTCCAGCTGCTGGAAAATTTACCACATCCCTGGCAAACTGTTCCAATGGTTAATT
This sequence comes from Trachemys scripta elegans, assembly GCF_013100865.1. Taxonomy (NCBI): domain Eukaryota; kingdom Metazoa; phylum Chordata; order Testudines; family Emydidae; genus Trachemys; species Trachemys scripta. Next base: position 124,570,762 of record NC_048303.1, read on the forward strand.
ACCCTCGCGGCTACAAATTGCATCGGAGGTCTGATTTTAATTTTCTCTATTTCAGCTTTCAGCTGTTGGATCTTGTTATTCCATTGTCTGCTGGATCAATGTGACCTGATGTCAGATGCCATCTCTCTGTGCAGATACTTATAGTCTGTGTGATCCAATCGCTTCTTAACCTTCTCTTTGATAAGCTTTATAGCTTAAGCTCCTTATGTCTCTCATTAGGCATGTTTTCCGGACCTCAAATCACTTTTGTGTCTCTTCTCCCTGTGCATGGAACACCCTAATCCATGAGGTCACTCTCCACTTTCAAAGTCCTCGTCAGTATCAGCTCCACCATGATGCATACAGAAAATTGTCATCTGGCAATGGGTAGGTAGAAAGTGTGCCACTGGGAGTGCTTATATTTATATTAAAAATTGAATGATTCAGAACCATCAAGTAAATAGATCAAGTTATGCACATATACTAGCTGTTTGCTACCCTCTTCTTCTTGGTTACACTCTCTTCTTGTGTCTTTCTTGAATTGGGTTGTAAGTCATGGGTCAGGTACCATGTCTTTCAGGTAGTTGTATGGCATCTGATACAATGGAACCCCAGTCAACCCAGTCAACTCTTTCTGGCTTTCCAGCTCTTCTGTGTTTGGGACAAGGACCCTGGAAGGAGGAGAGAGAGAGAGCACTTTTCATATACAAATCTTGGCCTGGAGAGGGTTAGAGCTGCAGCTTTAGGGTTCCAGTCTGCAAAGAAAGGCATTTCTGCCACTGTGTCCTGGGTGGGAAGAGAGACGCAGCAAGGGGACCACCCCATCCCAGATGGCATCAGCAAACTGGCTGGATCTGTATTCACAGCAGCCTACCTCCAAGCAGCCGCAGTGCAGGCGCTCTGCTAAGAGTAGCATGCAGCCCACAGCTGTCACCTGCAACAACAACACAGTGAAGAAGGTACCAAGAATATGTCACTAATGCCGCCAAGTGTGAAATAGCAGACTAGGTGTTCAGCAATGGAAAGGACTGTTTCAGAAACTGTGACTGCCTCTGGCCCAGCAGTTCTCCATGTCTGAGAATGTATACAATGCACCACACGGTTCTGCCCCAGAGTGACTTACTGAGCTTACTCAGCAGGGCTGAGAGGTTCCACCCGAGACTGGGGCTCATTGTATTAAGCACTGTACAGGGAGGAAGGATGCTACAGTTATTATGATGTTAACCTGGGGTTCTGTTCCTGTATGACCTTGGGCAAGTCACTTAGGCCTAGATCCTCAAAGGTATTCAGGGAGTTAGGATCTGGGCCTTAGTCCCTATGGGCCTGTAATGCGGTGGAGGGAGGAGGTACTGGCAAAGCCAGAGAGTGGGGGAACCAGACACATTGGAAAGACTCAGAGAAAAGCAGCAAGGCATAAGAGTGCAGACCTTGGCCGCTGATCAGAGGGTGCCTGAGCTGGAACTCGGAGTAGAGGGTGGGCCCAGGTTCCCCTACCAGTCAGTGAGGAAGTGGCACAGACCAGGCAGTGGAAAGTAGTTTGCCTGGGACAGTTTGCTCTGAAAGACTTGGATCCCCTGGAAAGGAAGGACCCTAGTGACTTGGCTGGATGGTCAAGTCAGAAGATGCAGCTCTGGGCGTAGAGGGGCTGCAGGGTGAGAGAGAATGACAGGTGGAGAGATCACCAAAGGCGGGCACAGCACCTGGAAAGAGCTAATCTCCAGAGCGGCCAGGAGGCGGCGCCCTAGCAGTGAGCGCACCTCTGTGACAGGGCCTCATTTGGAAAAAATGCAGACGATAGCACTTCCCTTCCTTGTAGAGATGCTGGGAGGTTACAGTAAAGAGTGCGAGACACTCGGTCACTACAGAAAGGGGGTGCCATACAAAGACAGAGGTTCATGGACCTCATGAGAGGCAGTTCCTGCCACAAAGAGCTTGCAATCTAAATAGACACAGGGGTTGGGTGTGGGAAAGGAGAGAGACAAAATGATGTACTTGAGGTCACACAGCAGATTGGTGGCAAAGCCAAGGACAGAATCCAGGGTTCTTGAGCCCAAGTCTGATGACCCATCGATGGGACTGCCATTGTACAAATGAAATTTGAAGCTGATGGAGCTTTGAAAACTACAGTCAGGAGTAGCTTAAAAGTATCAGGCCACCTGCAGGTCACTGTACAGCAGCTAATATGGGATAGCTCTTTCTCATGCCTGTTAATTGGGATTGAAGGAAATGGGCCTTGGATGACTGGCAGAAATTGGCTGAACAAACTCCAATGGAGTGGAAGAGCGTGCAGCACATGTTAGGGCCCTGCGAGGAAATGAGATGCAGCAGCAGGGGTTTCAAAAACATTCAGCATTGGCCTAACTCTGTTCCCCCTGAAGTCAGCAGGAGTTTTGGCCTTGACTTCAACGGGAGCAGTATTAGGCCGGAGCCGAATGCTGCTGAAAGTCCCACCTGAAATCCACTCTAGTTTTAATGTGCTGAATGGCAATTCCCCTCTACCTTCACAGCACTGAAAGCTGGTGTCTGCTCCCTGGGAAATTTCAGGTTACATTTAAAATCATCCCTCTCCTACATTTTAGATTAAGATGAAAACTCAAATTTGAAACAGTAAGAAAAATAATCTGTGGGTGACTTTAGATTTCAGAGCCACGCAGGGAATGCATTTCCTGCTAGCTGTGTTAGCTGTGATTGAAAAATCGATACCTACAGCAAGCTGACACTGGCCAAGTCGCAGCCCGGTTACTTTTATTATTACTAATCTCTGGAGTGGTCTCTCCCGTGCAGAAGAAAATGGCACATTCATTTTAATGTAATTACAGCAACAATGCTTATAACTTTAGTAAGGCTAATCTTGAAAATGAAATCGGGAGGAACACGCTCAATGAAATGAAATGTGATTGATATTAAAGCCAGAGAAAGATAGACTCATTCTAGTCACAAGGTCAGGTCAACATACGGCAGTAACATCCATTTTTTAAATTAACGGATCTATGGCTACGTTGCCCCCTGGCAATTTGCCCTAAGGGGTTGCATGGAGGTGTGCCTCCCCAGAAACAGCATAGGGACCAGGGTCTGACTGTGAACATTCAGTCCCCGCTTTCCTCTTGTCCCTGGGGAAAGTTAGCTGTACCAGCCCTGTACCTGATGCAGATTGCTTCCCACTCCGCTCTGCCTAAACTGCTCTGGCCAGTACATTATCGGGGGTGGGGTGGGGGAGAAAGCCAATGTTCCACTCAACCCTGCCTGCCCAGCCCCGACCCAGGAGCACAAGAAGGGTAGTGGTAGCTCTGGCAGATGCTTTCTCTCCTGTGTTGTGACCCTCCATGTGCATTCCCAGAGTCTGAAGGTACGAGGGCTCCTGGTGGCAGGTGCACAGTCTGGCTCACACTCAAGCCCTTCGAGAAAAGAGAAGTCAACAGCAGTGATCCTGATTCTCTTCTCACTCCCACCAGTTTTACATCAGTGTAATGCCATTGAGCGAAGCGGGGTTATTCCTGATTCCCACCAGTGTGAGTGAGAGGAGAACCAGGCCTAAGGAGTGGACGTAGGGATCTTTGTTTGAAAGTTCTGTGTCACGGCAGAGTAGATAAGGGAGGAGTCAAGGGACCCCATTGATTGGACACGGTTCTGCTGTTGACTCTGGTGCCCCTCCATGAGAATACTCAGAGAAAAGACTCAGGGTCAGATCCTCAGCCAGTGTAAATTGGCACAGTTTCTTTACAGCTAAGATACGGGAGATGGACCTGAGGCCGAAGAGGATCCTAATGGGAGCAGGAAAGAATCCACTGATAGTTCTTCATGTGAAACACATGATACTGCTAGATTCTCACTGGAACACATCAGGGGAGTCTATGCCAGGCTGAGGACGATGCTTAAAGAAATGGAGGTTAGGTGATCTTCAGTGGGATTCTACCTAATCCACCGAGGAGGAGAATGAAGGTGAGACAAGATTATAATGATCAACAGATGGCTCAGGCCGTGCTGCTAAAAGGAGGGATTTGAGATGTTCGACCACTACGAGGCAGTCATGGAGAGAGGATAGTTCTTATGGGATGGACTCCACCTGAGTGGGGAGAGAAATAGATTTCTGGAATGGAGGTTGGTGCAACTGATTAAAAGAGCTTTAAACTAGGAATTTAGGAGAGACGGTCGGGAGATATTCATGTAATCTCGACACCTGATTCTAGTATTGACCAGGAGGAAAATCAAGAAAGAGCAATGGAGAAAGGAATAGCAGTGGGTAGGAGAACGGACATTAAGAGGAAAGAAAGTGCCAGTACCAATGAAATTAAGAGTGAGGTAGGTGATACTGGCAGCAGAATGACTGTACCTCACTGGAGGAGGAACCTGGGTGAAGCCAAGCGGAAACTAATAAGATGTTTGTACACCAATGCAAGGAGCCTGGGTAACAAAATGGAGGAACTAGAACTACTGGTGCAGGAAGTGAAACCCGATAGTATAGGGATAATAGAAACATGGTAGAATAGCAATTATGACGGGAGTACAGGTATTGAAGGGTTCAGGAAAGACAGAAATACAAGTTAAGGTGATGGAGTAGCATTGTATATTAATGATGTGGTAGTCTATAAAGAAACTAGAAGTGATGGAATGGATAAAACAGTCTGTTTGGGCCAAAATCACTTTGGGGAAGAAGGCTACCAGAGGCTCCCTTAGGATAGTGCTTGGGGTGTGCTAAAGACACCCAGGATCTGTTTTGGATATGGTTAGAGACTTCTTTAAAGTTTTTAATGAAAAAATACTGCTGGGAATTATGTGATTATGGGAGACTTCCCAGATATAGATTGGAGGACAAGTATTACTAATAATAGTAGGGCCTTGCCTTTCCTGGATGTGATATCTGACAGATTTCTTCGCCAAATAGCTACTGAACCTACAAGAGGTGATGCCATTTTAGATTTGGTATTGGTGAGTAATGAGGACCTCATAGAAGAACTGGTTGTAGAGAATAACCTTGGTTTGAGTGATCAAAGTTAATTCAGTTTAACTAAATGGAAGGATAAACAAAAATAGATCTGCAACTAGGGTCCTTGATTTCAAAAGGGCAAACTTAAAAAAATTAAGGGAATTAGTTAGGGAACTGGACTGGACTGAAGAACTCAAGGATCTGAATGTGGAGGAGGCTTAGAATTACTTGAAGTCAAAGTTGCAGAAGCTATCTGAAGCCTGCATCCCAAGCCAGGGGAAAACATTCATAGGGAAGGGTTGCAGACCAAGCTGGATGAGCAAACAGGTGATTAAGAGAAAGCAGAAAGCCTACACGCAATGGACGATGGGAAGGCTCAGCAAGGAAAGCTGCCTCCTGGAGGTGAAAAAATGTAGGGGAAAAGTGAGAACTGCCAAAAACCAAGTAGAGTTGGACCTTGCAAAGAGAATTAAAACCAATAGTAAAAACTTCTATAGCCATATAAATAAAAAGAAAACAAGGAAAGAAGGGGGACCACTAAGCACGGGGGATGGGGTGGAGATTAAAGATAATCTAGGTATGGCCCAACATATAAACAAATATTTTGCATCAGTTTTTAATAAGGATAATGAGAAGTTTAGGGGTAGTGGCAGGGTGGCTAATAGCAATGAGGATATGGAAGTAGAAATTACCACATCTGAGGTGGAAGTCAAGCTTAAACAGTTTATATGGGCCCCCTGATTTAGTCCCATTAATCTCCATCCAAGAAATATTAAAGGAACTGGCACATGAAATTGCAAGTCCAATAGAAAGGATTTTTAATGAATCCATAAACTCAGGGGTCGTACCCTATAACTGGGGAATTGCTAATATAGTTCCTATTTTTAAGAAAGAAAAAAAGTGATCCAGGAAACTACAGGCCCGTTAGTTTGATCTCACTTGTATGCAAGGTCTTGGAACACATTTTGAAAGTAGTTATGGACGTAGCGGTAAATGGTAACTGGCATAAAATACAACATGGTTTTACAAAAATGGTAGCTCATGCCAGACCAACCTTTGAGAACACTGATTTTTTTAGACAAAGGAAATGCAGTGGATTTAATCATTAAGACATCTGATACAGTTCCACATGGGAAATTATTAGTTAAATTGGAGAAGATGGGATTAATATGAGAACTGAAAGGTGAATAAAGAAGTGGTTAAAGGGGAGACTACAACGGGTCAGACTGAAAGGTGAACTGTCAGGCTGGAGGGAGGTTACTAGTGGAGTGCCTCCAGGATCAGTCTTGGGACCAATCTTAACATTTTTATTAATGACCTTGCACCTTCTTCTGCAGCCTGAGGCATGTAGGTTTAAACTTGCTGGTTTAAACTAGTGTAAATGGTGGAGACTGTGTAACTTGAAGTCTTTAAACCATAATGTAAGGACTTCAGTAACCCAGCCAGAGGTGAGGGATCTATTAGAGGAGTGGGTGGGTGAGGTTCTGTGGCCTGCAAGGTGCAGGAGGTCAGACTAGATGTTCACGATGGTCCCGTCTAACCGTATTTTCTACGAGTTACACTGCCTTTCCACCAGCTCTGGATCCAGCCTCTAACTGTCATGCTGGAATTTTGAATTCATTCTTGGCTCTTACTGACTGGCTCTTGGAGCAGTGCTTTTGTTCTAGGTCCTGCATAACTGACCCTGGAACATTCCTGAGTGGGCAGCTAGGAAAACGGTTATACAGAAGGTCTGTCCCCCAAAGCTGTAGGTGAGTATAGAAGTATTTACACTCTTGTGTGGCAGCGTGTTTTAGGGTAGGGCTACGCTGCAATCGGAGGTGTGGTTGCATCTTGGGTAGGCATACCCGCACTAGCTTTAATCTAGCTAGGTAAAATAGCTAAAATAGGTATGGCACGGAATCCGACATGGGCTTCAACGCAGCTATGTAACCAGGTTCTGGGAGGGTTTGCAAGCGTGCCCTGGAATCCGAGCTGCTTGTCTTCACCGCTATTTTTAGATAGATTAAAGCTAGCTCAGGTATGTCTCCTGACCTGAAATCACATTTCCAATTGCAGTGTAGACGTATCCTTAAACGCCAAAAAGTAGGCTAAGGGATACATTTAGGGTGACCAGATGTCCTGATTTTATAGGGACAGTCCCGATTTTGGGGTCTTTTTCTTATATAAGCTCCTATTACCCCCCACCCCCATCCCGATTTTTCACACTTGCTTTCTGGTCCCCCTAGGTGCCTTACACCTTCCCCAGAACTCATGCAAAGCACACATTGTATTCAGAGCTAAAAGGATGCAGATTCCAACACCCAGCAGTGCCCTTTACTCAGCTCCCCTCCCCCCATGCACACTTGTTTTGGGGTTTTCTGTTAACTGGTGAGCCATTTACCAAACAATTGGCTGGATTAAGAAAACTGCTTTGATTGCTTGTGTCCACCAAGATGCTCTCTGGTGACATTCAAGAACAAAAGCAAATTGGAGAGGGAGGAATCCCAGAACAGCCTGCAGTGACTCAGCGCAGGCCTTGCGTTGAAATCAGAATGTTGCAACAATGACTAAATTGTGGCTGACATTTGATCGGTGACTCACTGCCAAAACATTTGGAGAGGAAGCATTGATCCCTCTGTCTTGGAAAACCCCCAAAACTTTGCTAAAATGCCTATTTTAATGTAGCCTTTAAAAAAAATACAATTGTGATCCTTTTATAACTGCAGACAGGGATTTCTTGACATCACGAGCTCTACAGTCCAAGCCTGCAGCTCAAATATTTTCCCTTTTCTTGCTTTCTCATTCTTTTCCCTAAGAAAAACAAGGATGCCAGGCTCCAAAGCCTATCTCTGCACCGGCTGACAGTGGCGCTGCTGCTCATAAGTATGTTTGTACTTAAATAAATTAGGAACCTGTTAAGGAAATCGAGTCGCCCCCGTTCAAGTCTACACGAAAGATAACGCCTCTTTATGACAGCAACAAAAGAATTACAAGAATCTTTCAGACAATAAAATAAATACCTTCGTGAGCATTCAGTGGCCCCTAAAAATGCAATGTCACCTGGAAATTAAAATGCAAACCTGGAACTAGGCAGATACCTTATATACTGTCCCCACGTGCAAAGGGATATTGTACTCGATGTACAGCAGTGCTAATAAATCAGGAATGCGAATGTCATCCTTAGCAATCAGCTGACCAGAATTGAATTGCTCCCTCAAAACCCACTATGCAAGAGATAAGGAGCATCTGGTCCACAATGGGAAGTAATGGCTGGTGAGGTGGCTGTCAGGGCACCTTCTCCTTTCTCCTCTCAGCAACCTTTTCCTCTCATTACTTAGATGTAAGACCCTCCTACAAGGCAGCCACTGGGTAGAGAGAAGTCAGCCGGGCCAGCATTTTCTGCCCTACAGTGGGGCAACAGTCTAGACTCAGGGGAGTGGAGGTCATTATCTGACACATCCCAGTGGGTAAGGGAGACATTTTCTGCATCCCAGTTCAGACCAGTCTGGGGAGCTGCATATTTCTTTTTAGGACAAACAAGTGGAGTTAGACATGGAGTTGGTGTAGCACAGAAGTTGGAAACTTTCATCACTTACATTTATGTCATAGGAATCGCCTGAGCAGATCAGACGCATGGTCCATCTAGTCAAATATTCTCTCTCCCACAGTGACCTGTGCCAGCTGCTTCAGAGGAACCTGAAAGAAACCATGAAAGGGCAGTTATAGAATAGCTGGTCGCCGGGGGAAGTTTCTTCCTAACCCATCAGCCAGAAACTGGCTAGTGCCTTCAAGCCTATGAGTTATATGCCTTATTGAAAAAATTAATCCTAGTTACTACAACTGTGAAAGTTCTCATTATCCAGCTAAGGGCTTGTCTACATTACCCGCTGGATTGACGGGCAGCGATCAATCCAGAGGGGGTTGATTTATTGTGTCTACTCTAGACACGATAAATCGACTGCCAAGCACTCTCCCGTTGACACCGGTACTCCACCAGGGCAAGAGGCACAGGCAGGGTCAATGGGAGAGTGTCAGCCGTCGACTTACCGCAGTGACGACACCACGGTAAGTAGAACTAAGTATGTCAACTTCAGCTACGTTATTCATGTAGCTGAAGTTGCATAACTTAGATCGATTCCCCTCCCCAGTGTAGACCAGGCCTAAATGTCCAATTCTTTTGTGAATCCTGCTATGGTCTTGGCTTGCATGATATCACTGGGCAATGAGTTCCACTGGTTAATTATGTATTGTGTGAAAAAGGATTAGTTTGTGTCATGTTTTAATTTGTCTTTCAATTTCAGTGGACTGTTCCCTTGTTCTTGTGTGATGAGAATGTAAACCAGGACCTTCTATGCACCCTATCTCTGTGTCAATCATTTTTTTTTTACACCTCTGTCATGTCCCTTCTGATTCATTGCCTCCGTAAAGCAACCAGGTTAAAATTTTAAGTCACCTGGGTGCTTTTGAAGATGTTTCCCTCAGTCCCAGTCTTTCCCCAAGCCTCTGACTGTTCTCATCATGTTCTGTATTGTTTAGTTGGTTACACAGGTAAGTCTTGACTTTAGGAGTGTCTTGTGGGCCTCCAAAACCCAGGTAAATCCAGGGGTCCAGGTACATTGGCGCCTCAAGGAGCTCCTACGCCATGCAGATCAAGAAAGCTCCTGCATTGCTCCTCAGCTCCTGACAGAGGAGCTACAGAGCTTAGGAGTCCGGCAGGACCAAAGCCTGGAGCTCCATGGGAGCCGAACTGCAGACAGTGCACTCCTAAGGGGCGTACCCCACCTTCCATTAAACCAGGGTTTTGGTTTACTGGGATTCAGGGCATTAAGGCTGCATTGGACTTCAAGACCAGAGTGAGATGTTGCATCCAAAGAGCTGAGGTCTATAGGGACATGTTGCCCCCTCCCCTCGTTGAAGGCTGAACGTCCCTCGGAGTTTTGTTTTTCTTTGCAACTAATGCTCCTCTCAGAGCACATTGATAGAGTCATGGCACCTGTCATTAGCAAGACCAGGGGGTTGTTTTCTGTTTGGAAATGCTACAGAAGAGGTGAAAACTATAAGTGAGTTGTTGCTGAACAGCACCAGTTATGGCAGTAAGAGGGGCCACCTGAGCTGGACGGACAGGCCAAGAATGGGGGAGTGATGACCCACAGGAGGATGGCAAGTCTGTGAGCTGGATACCCCAAACCCCAGCCCTGAAGGTGGTTCTCAACCTGGGGTACATGTGCTCCTGGGGGTACCCAGATGTCTTCCAGGGGGTACATCAACTCATCTAGATATTTGCCTAGTTTTACAACAGGAAACATAAATGCACTAGTGAAGTCAATACAAACTAAAATTTCATACAGGCAAGGACTTGTTTATACTGCTCTATATACTATACATTGAAATGTAAGTACAATATTTACATTACCATTGATTTTATTTTATAATTATATGGTAAAAATGAGTAAGTCAGCAATTTGTCAGTAACAGCGCGCTGTGACACTTTTGTACGTTTATGTCTGATTTTGTAAGCAAGTAGTTCTTAAGTGCGGTGAAACTTGTGGGGTACGCAAGACAAATCAGGCTCCTGAAAGGGTACAGTAGTTTGGAAAGGTTGAGAGCCATTGGCCTAAAGGCCTTGCCAAGGACGTAGAGGCCAAGTAGAAAAGTTGTGGAGGCATTTGGCTACAGGAGTTGACTTTTGTTGGACAGATGGCTGAGCTGACGTTGCAGCTGCAAAGAGTCGGTTTCACAGTCCTCAATATTGGCCTAGCCCTGCTCACACAGAAATCTATGGTAAAACTCCCCCTGACCTAACTCTGCTCCCTTTGAAGCCAGTGGTAAAGCTCCCAAGGGCTTCAATAGGAGCAGAGTTAGGCCAATCGGGAACACTTTAGAAAATCCCACTCCCTTCTACAGTAACACATTGTAATGACATTTCTAGGTACTGCCGATAAACAAGGTGCTTTCCACACTGATTGCTCAGTGTCCTTGACACTGCCCCATAAAGTCTAACTTTCTTCTGGCTTTAGTACATTAACTTTTTTTTAATCCCTTTTCCTGTTCTGACGCAGCAGATTTCTCTTGCTCCTTTTTCTCCAGTTTTGTAAACATCTATCAAATGAGTCAGAAATGAGTTCTAGGAATAATTAAAAAGCCCAACAGCTTTGAGTTACAAAAAGGTTCATTTTCTATCATGATTTGTATAGTTTCTGTTAAGTTTACAGTGTGTTGATTTAAAAGTCATTATGCCCCATCGAGCGTATCATCTGAAACTGGGCTGTCCAAAATACCACTGGCTACTATAAGAAAATGTTCTGTAGTCTACATAAAAACCAAAGAGGCGTTTTCTATTTTTAATATTTGTGAAAAGTTTAAAACCAAAGTTCTAGCTGACAGACGGTTTCAGTGATCTGGCATCTCAGTGCAGCCCTGGTATGAATTTCAGACTGAGATGAAACACGTGAATAGATCTGGGAGAGATGCGGACACTGTTTGCCAAAGAGAGACATGGCTCTCAATCAGCTTAAAAGTACTGTACATTTTATTGGGGAAATTAATAAAACAAATTACACCTCTCTCGCCTTTTAAAAAAGACGTGCTTAATTTAAAAAGTGAGGGCTCCAAGTCTTGGCCTGGAAACGTTGCACTGAGTCAGACCCACTTTGCAATCAGATGAAGGTCCATGTTGAAGCTGCATATTGTTCCCTTGCAGAATATCAAACTTTTGCTTCACTTGCTAGTCACTATAGGCCCAATCCTGCCTGGTTATATTCAGGGCTATTTCTTGCCTATTCCCCAGCACAGGGCAATTGTACAACACTTCTGAGCTCCGAGCCTGCAGGTGACTGCTTAGATAGGCCCATGCGCCTCCACGGAAGGTTTTGTCACTTCTAGAGTGGACCACAGCAATGCAACCTCAGCTCCCTTCAGCTGGTGCAGAATTTAACTACTCACTAGTAAAGTGGAGTCTCTCATCATGAGCACCTGATATCAGTGCTCTCGGATCTGCACAGGCTACCTGTGGGTTTCTCGGTGGAGTTTAAGATGCTATAAAGCCTAAATTGGCTTGAGGCCTGCCAGTTTAACAGTCTGCCCCTCTCCCTGTGGCATATTGCTGCTGGAAGGTTGAGTTCTGCCCCCGTTTCAGCTTCCCAGGGGATTTAAGGTATTGCTGCAAGAGAAGGCTGTTCTAATTTATACCAGCTGCCAACAGCCCCAGAAATTGCTGAGTCCCTGGGATACCACGCTGATGGGCACAGGATATGAACACAAATAGAATAAGAAGGCTCTGGCCACGCCCTTTTCCTCTACTCATGCTTCCTATGCCAACTGCAGGGAGGGAGGGTGATGTAGGAGCCATTCCACCAATGGTTTGCTACCAGAGCATCCCCTATTCTGGAGTGAGCCTTCTGCAGATGGCTGCACCAATATGAGGGCAGTACACAAAGCAACCTCAGTGAAGGGGAGACTGTCTGAGTGTGGTGGATTCCAAATCTCCCACTACAGCCAGCATGGGATGGGGATACAGGCTGCTTAGGTGCAGTCACACAATTAAGGAAGACCTATGAAGGACCAGACTCTAGGTCTGCAGAACAGGGGTTGGGAACCAACCTATGGGCTCCTATGGTAAACTAAACTATGGGCTCCTAGAATGGACAGGAAGTGCTGTTGCACGTGTGGTAGGATCTCGAGAAAAAGAAAAGAGGAAAGGGGGGGAATTCCCTTCACCAATATTTGGAATTGTTCCTACTGGTGTTCTTGAATCTACTATTTGGCTGATATTGCCTGTTGATGGAGTAGCAGGTGATGAGTTATCTCCTAATTGCTAATGACAGCTTAGCAAACTCTTTATTCCCAGTTGCAGCTGTCTAGCCTCATTCAGATTCAGAAATATCTGACATCAGAGCGTATTCGGTAGGACTTCGACATCTTTCATGTGCAACCTAATGTGATAAATGGGCTTGTTGAATAAAGGTTAATTGCTACCCACGGAGAACTAAGATATTATATTGACGGAATTATAGGCTAGTTTATAAAGGGAGCCTGCAGAAAGCACCATACAGCAGGGCTAAAAATTAAATGACATCCACATGCTTTACTGTAGGCTATTAATTTGAGACATTTCAGAAATGTAAAAGGTACTAGAGAGTTCTATGTTATTTTTGGAACAATCCAAGTACGTGACAAGGCTACTCTGACAGTTTTCTCTTGATAGTAAATCAGAAATATTTAGTATTGGAATCACTGTGGTTTAATCTATTGATGCTGTGGCAATATCATGCAGATAACAGACAGGACCTACACCAGCAATAGAGAGGTTTATCAGAGCAAGGAAGCATTCCCCTATAGTTCTTGGGAAATGTCCTGGTTCCACTTACTAGGAGAGTGGCCCATCAAAATAGGTCCCTTTCCCCAACTTAAATGGTGTATCCCAACCTCAGGAGATAATCATCAACCATGACACAGGGAAAATATCCAAAGGCTTCCACTGTTCTCATCCAGCAATGATGGTGGAACGATTATCCCAAGACACATCTAGGCAGAGACTTGTCTGGATTCATGTTCAATCTAATTTGTACAATCTAATAGAATCACTGGAATATTTCCCAGTGATACTGCACTTCTGTTCACCCAACTCCTTGTGAGGCCAGCTAAAGCCACACGCCACTCATGTTAATGTAGATCACTAAGAAAACACATTCATCTCTGGCAAAATCATTCATGTTGTTGTGTTTGAGAAACTTACCCGCATGCTTTGTCAGCCATCTGACATGCATTTGATTGGTTTCATGTCAAAGATTAACAGCTTTTGGACTTTTCCCCATGTTATCATCAAATGTAGGGAGATCAACATTTAAACATTCCCACAGTTCTTCCCCCTAGCTCCCATCAACTAACTCTTGAATGAAAACTGTTTTCCATCTGACTGCATGATTAGGTTTTGTCTAGATTAGGATTTAATCGTGGGTAGTAAAATTGCATTAGCTAACGCAGTCTAATTAGCACCTTCTAAAACTCTAGTCAAGACAAAGAAATTGTACTTTGGAATGTGTTAAACTGCTGGAGTTGAAGCTCAATTTAGCACATTCTAAAGTACATTTGCTTTGTCTTGACTGGAGTTTTTAGAAGGTACTAATTAGATTGAGCTACCTTCCATCACACTCTCTAAATCTAAGGGCACGTCTACACTGGCAAAGTTACAGCGCCGCAGAGCGCAGAAGGAAAACCGCTGTTGTGTGTTCACACTGACAGCTGCCTGTGCAATAGTGTGTTCACACTTGCGGCACTTGCAGCGCTATTCAGAGCGGTGTACTTTGGGCAGCTATCCCACCGAGCACCTCTTTCTCTTTTGCTGCTAAGACTTGTGGGAAAGCAGAGGGGGTCACAGGGCATTCTGGGTCCTGTCCCAATGCCCCGTGATGCATCGCTTCGCATCCCAGCAATCCCTGTGCTTCCGTCCGCATTTGGCGCCATCTTTCACCGGTTTGTATACTGAGCGCCCTGCCTCTTCAGGCTGCAGGAATGGATCCTGAACCGCTGACCAGTATGCTGCTCGCTCTGACCAACACGTCATGAGTGGCAGTGGAGTTATTCCTTAGGGCCTTGGCTACACTTGTGAGTTAGAGCGCATTAAAGCAGCCCCATGCGCTCTAACTCACGATGCGTCCAAACTGGCAAGGCACATAGAGCTCCCGGACTCTGCGGCTGGAGCGACCCTGGTACGCCACCTTGACGAGAGGCATAACGCTTGCTGCGCCCTGGCTGGAGCACCACGGTGCCAGTGTGGATGCCCTGCTCTGTTAATGCGCTCTGATCAGCCTCCAGAAGTGTCCCACAATGCCTGTTCTAGCCACTCTGGTCATCACTTTGAACTCTACTGCCCTGCCCTCAGGTGACCAACTGTCAGACCCGCCCTTTAAATTCTCTGGGAATTTTGAAATTCCCCTTCCTGTTTGCTCAGCCAGGTGTGGAGTGCTCTCAGCGCATCTTTCCAGGTGACCATTCCTCCACGCGCCTGGTGATCCCCAGTATGGAGCAATGGCGAGGTGCTGGACCTCATCAGTGTTTGGGGGGAGGAAGCTGTCCAGTCCCAACTGCGCTCCAGCTGTAGGAATTACGATATCTTTGGGCAGATATCAAGGGACATGATGGAAAGGGGCCATGACCAGGATGCACTGCAGTGCGGGGTTAAAGTGAAGGAGCTGCAGAATGTCTACCACAAAGCCTGCGAGGCAAACAGCCACTTCGGTGCTGGCCCCGCGACCTGCCGTTTCTACAAAGAGCTAGACACGATACTTGGGGGTGACCCCACCTCCACTCCGAAGAGCACCATGGACACTTCAGAGCCCAGTTCAACAAGGCAGGAGGAGGAGGAAAGCAGGAGTGAGGGTGCTGAGGAGGAGGGAGACACCCCAGCATCTCTAGACGCATGCAGCCAGGAGCTGTTCTCAAGCCAGGAGGAAGGTAGCCAGTCGCGGTGGCTGGTGCTTGGGGAAGGACAAACACCAGAGGACGTGCCCTGTAAACAGCTTTTCTTTTGGGAAGGAAGTTATTCGGTGCGGGCTCTTGGGGCGAGAAGGGTTAGGGCTGCATGCATGCCTAGATGCGGAATAGGGCGTTGATGTGCTCTCTCACATTGCAGTAATCGGCCTCAGTGATCTCTTCAAAGGTCTCATGCAGAAGCAGGGAAATCTGCTTGCACAGGTTCCTTGGGAGAGCCACTGTGCTCCTTGTCCCAGTCAGGCTAACATGTCCGCACCACTGTGCCATGTCGGGCGGGGGGACCATTGCTGCACACAGGCAAGTTGCATATGGGCCAGGGCGGAAGCTCTGATACTGATACCGATCGATCGCTAACCAGTTTGGAGTGGGAAAGTCGACCATTGGACTTGTGTCGATGCAAGTGTGCAGGGCCATTAATCGCATCCTGCTCCAAAATACCGTGACTCTGGGCAACGTGCGTGGCATTGTGGCTGGCTTTGCACAAATGGGTTTCCCTAACTGCAGAGGGGTGATAGATGGCACGCACATTCCAATTCTGGCACCAGACCATCTAGCCACAGAGTACATTAAGCGCAAGGGGTATTTCTCAATGATTCTCCAGGTGCTTGTGGATCACCGTGGGCGTTTCATTGACATTAACGCAGGCTGGTCTGGAAAGGTGCACGATGCACACATCTTTCAGAACACTGGCCTGTTCAAGGAGCTGCAAGCAGGGACTTTCTTCCCGGACTAGAAGATCACCGTAGGGGAAGTAGAAATGCCCATTGTGATCCTGGGAGACCCCGCCTACCCCTAATGCCGTGGCTCATGAAGCCATACACAGGGCAACTTGACAGCAGCACGGAGCAGTTCAACAACAGGCTGAGCAAGTGCAGAATGACTGTGGAGTGTGCTTTTGGACATTTAAAAGCCCGCTGGCGATGTCTGTATGGGAAGCTGGATATGGCTGATGACAATATTCCTATGCTTATAGCCGCGTGCTGTACGCTCCATAATGTTTGTAAAGGGAAGGGTGAAAGCTTCACTCAGGGCTGGACCGCAGAGGCTCAGCGTCTGGAGGCTGAGATTGAACAGCCAGAGACCAGGGCTATTAGAGGGGGACAGCGCGGGGCCATAAGGATCAGGGATGCCTTGAGGCAGCAATTTGAAGCTGAAAGCCTCTAATATTTGTTGCTATGCTCGGGATTGCAGTGCTTGTAATGCTAGGAGGTGACTGGTGCGCATGATGCAAAAAGGGGCCTTAACATAATTGTATGTTGCTTTGCAGGGCTCTTTTTGCTTTCACTTAATGGAATAAGGATTGCTTTCAAACCAACACAATTATTTTATTAAAAGACAACAACCGGAGGAGAGAGTCAAATGAAAACATTCATCAACAGGGATGGGGAGGGGGTGGAGGAAGGGAAGGTCTCAAGAGGAGGAGGGGTCCTGGGATGGCTACAGATTTGTGTAAGTCCAGGGATCATACCCAACCTTCTCCTTTGGAGTATGATGCGGCAGGTGCTGTACTTCAGCAGGGCCAAACTGCATAGGGCTGGGTGTTGAGTGCAGTGGGAAGTGAGAGGACACACTGCTGGACTGTGAGGAGGGAGGAGTGGAATGCTGTGGGTAGAGAGTGGAGCCAGGACGTTGATAACAGTGTGTTGGCGCTGTATGTGTGTGGGTGCATGGGAAAGAGTTTTGCGACAGCGGCTGCAAGGGAGGGCGGGCGTGGAGCTGCTCGGTTTGAAGAGCTAGTATCACCTGGAGCGTGTCCACTTGGCGCTCCATAACGTTTAAAAGCCGCTCCGTGGCTTCTTTTTGGTGTGCCATGTTCTCCTTTTGGTCCTTCTTCTTGCTGTCCTGCCACTCCTTCAATTCCTGTTTCTTGGTGGTGGAGTGCATCGGTCACTTTCTAATTGTGCGCAGCCGTTCTGCCGCCGATAACAAAGGAGGAGGCTGGGCTCCCAAGGTCATTTCTGTGAAGTTTAAACACAACATTTTACAGAAGCAGTATTGTTTGCAACACAGACAACACTGATTCAGTGCTTTGAAACACAGCCAGTACTCACACACCTGTCACTAACTGGTGGACCCCAGGCAAGCACACATGAGCCACAAGACCCCCAAAACGGTGAGTAGCCGTAGGGGCAGGGGAAATCACTGTTCCCGGACCCTGCTGTACACTGGGCACGTGGCTCTTGGGGAGAGCCAGCACTGTAGGATGGGCTTGATAATCATTCCTGTCCCCGCACTTTCCACAGGCTGTGTTCATTATGGAAGATATCTCACTGCTGAGGGTGAGCAGGGAATCAAGGGAGGGTCTTCTCCAAGCCTGCGGCTTCTGCCCTGGCCCCTATCCGGTTCGCCTGTGTGCAGCTATGGTCCCCCCTCCCCCACTCCGTGACAGCAAAGCGGCGTGGGAAAGTTACCATTAATGGGGCAAGAAACAGAGCAGCTCTGCCAAGGAACCCGCAGGAGCGGATTGTTCAGTATCTCCACGAGAGTTTCCTGGAGATCTCTGAGTGAGATTCCCGTGAAGTGAGGGAGTCTATCAACAGCCCGTTCCACCGTTCAGAATAGGCATGAGGTGAGAGACAAGCCTGATTTCTGCAACCCTCCTGCCCCCAACAACTCGCTTCAGCGATTCCCAAAATCAGATCCACTTACCAGGGGCCTCCTCTCTTGTCTGCGCTTCACTAAGATCTGACTGCTGTGACTGGCTAGGCTCCTCCAGGGTAGAGAAGAGCTCCTGGCTGCATGCATCTCTGGCCTCCGAGTCACCCTCTGCCTCTGGGCCCCGTCCCCTTCTTCGTCCAAGATTGCCTCCTCCTGGCTCGGTCCACTCTCGACTGGCACGTGAGCCAACGAAATATCCACAGGGGCCTTCGCAGTGGAGGTGGGGTCACCACCAAGTATTGAGTCCAGCTCTTTGTAGAACCAGCAGCTCATGGGCGCAGCACACGCGGCTTGTGGCAGGCATTCCGCAGCTCCTTCACTTTGACCCTGCACTGCAATGTGTCCCGGTCACGGCCCCTTTCTATCATGCATCGTGAAATCTGTCCATAGGTATCATAATTCCTACGGCTGGAGCGCAGCTGGGACTGCACAGCCTCCTCTCCCCAAATGCTGATAAGGTCCAGCAGCTCGGCATTGCTCCAAGTGAGGGATCTCTGGGTGCGTGGAGCAGGCATGGCCACCTGGAAAGATGCATTGAGACCACTGCACGTGCCACTGAGCAAACAGGAAGGGGACTTTCAAATTTGCAAAGGAATGTATCGGGTGGGGCTGATGGTTGGTCACCTGAGGGCAGGGCAGTAGAGTTCAAACCGATGGCCAGAGAGGTGAGAACAGGCATTGTGGGACAGCTCCCGGAGGCCAATCGCAGCGCTGTAATCACCACGGTGTCTACACTGGCACCGCAGCGCTGTAGCCCCAGCGCAGAAAGCTGTAGCCTCTCGTCGAGGTGGTTTTTTTAGACCGCTGCAGCTGTGCAGTTTCTGCGCACTAAGTGGCTTGGCAGCGTGTAACCTCGGGAGTTACAGCGCTCAGAGCTGCTTTACTGAACAGAAACTTGCCAGTGCAGACAAGGCCTCAGTCTAAACAAGGTCTTATATTGCGCACAATGGGCTTGATCCTCAGCTAGTGTAACTGGGCAGGCTGACATTGACCTTCCCTGCCCGGATGCTGATTTCTACCAGTTAGGGATAACACATGGCCCATTTGGTCATAACACATCACTAGATTTAATCCAAAAATCGTTGAACTAGAACAATAGCTAAACCATGAAACTGAATAGCTAATGTATTGGAATTTCATACATATCATTAAAGCAAATTATTTCCAAAGGTTCAGAAACTATTTGTGTTTATTCTAAACCAGGGGTTCTCAGACTTCATTGCATCGCGACCCCCTTCTGACAACAAAAACGACTACACATCCCCAGGATGGGGGACTGAAGCCTGAACCCACCCGAGCTCCGCCACCCGGGGGGGCCAAAGCCGAAGCCCAAGGGCTTTGGGCCCAGGCATGAGGCCTAGAACCTGAGCCCTGCCACCAGGGGTGAAAGGGAGCTGGCATGGGCCAAAGTGGCTGCGGGTACCCAGCTGATTTTAAAGCACTGCCGTGGCAAAGGACCCTGCTTTAATGTCGTTGCCTCTTTTGCCCCCTCCCGCCGCTGAGGGGGGGGGGGGGAGCAAAGGGAGCAGCTGCCTCGGGGCCGGCAATTTAAAAGGGCCTGGGGCTCTGGCCGCCCCTGTCACGGCAGCAGCCAGAGCCCCGGGCAATTTAAATCACTGCTGGAGCCCCGGGCGGCGCGGGCCAGGGAGCATGGAAGGCTGGCTGGGGGACGCTGACCCCCAGCCCCACCCCTTCTGCCCGAGGCCCTGCCCCTTCCGGGAGCCGGAGCTGGCCCCCGGACCAGTAAGTCTTCAGAGTTACTTTCACCTCTGCCTGCCACCCAGGGCTAAAGTCCTCAGGCTTCGGCTTCGGCCCTGGATGGTGAGGCTCGGGCCCTGGGCAGTGAGGCTCAGGCTTCGGCCCTGTGCCCCAGCAAGTCTAAGCCAGCCCTGGACACCCCATTAGAACAAGGTCACAACCAACTTTGGGGTCCCAACCCACATTTGAGAAGCACTGGGCACTCATCCAGTATATATTTATGCATATGCTTAATTTTACTACCTTGAGCCGTCCCAAAATGGGACCAAAATTAATCACGAGCATAAATGTTTGCAGAATAGGGACCTACATATCTACTCATGACAGAGCAATTATACACAGAGTAGAACAGAGATTTAGAGCCAGATCCTCAGCTGGCGTAAATCTGTCATCTCGACGTCCATGGAACTAGGTTGATTTACAGCAGAGGATGCAGGTTTTATTATTATGGTTGTTGTGGATTAATGTGTGTAAACCCCATTGATAATAATACTGCTATACTCCTTGCACGTCGATGACAGCCTAGATATCAGAGATTGAATGTTCTGTGAACATAATTAGAGATCATTTAAAATAAAAGACGAAAGAAGAAAAGTGATTGTAAAATACAAGAGAGCAAATTAGGAAACATACAGCAGTCAGCAGAACTGATCTTCTTTCATCTGCACATACAACTTGTGTTGCAGTTGTCCAAATTTTAGGCCCAGATCCTCAGCTGGTGTAAGTCATCTTCAGGGCCGGCTCCAGGCACCAGCTGACCAAGCTGGCGCTTGGGGCAGCTGATTGTTGGAGGCGGCATTCTGCCCAATCCTAGGGCGGCCCGGACGCTTTTTTTTTTTTTTTTTGTTCCGCTCCGGCCGCCCTGTAGGGGGCAGCGGCGGTGCGGAGAACCAGAGCGCCCTGCAGGGCAGTCCTCTTCCTTCCCTCCCTGCTGACCGGAGCGGAGCCCTCGCGGCAGGCGGCAGGAGGCGGCGCAGCGGGAGGGGCCGTGTGGCAGTACCCCCGCTGTAGCCCTGGCCGCCCCCTTCTCTCTCTCTCCCGCTCGCTCCCTCGCCCTCCCCCCCCTGCACCCGCGCTCCAGCCGCACCACAGGTTGTTTTTTTTTTTGCTTTGCCGTTCTGGCCGCCCCGTTTTTTTGTTTGTTTGTTTGTTTGTTTTGTTTTAAGATGCCCTGGTCATCTTACATCAATTTACACCAACTGAGTGTGTGGCCTTTAGCACTGAAGATAGCTCACTAGAAAAGCAGTGGAATATTTCTCTCCCCCCATCCCACCCCAGCCCCAGCCCCAGTAATAAAAGGTATGGGATTATCCAAAATAAGATAATTGCAGAGTCTAAACCATAAGATAGAACAACAACAACAAAAAAATACGCCAGAGATTATTTTTCTTCTTCTTCCCTTTCTCTCTCATATCAAGAGGAAACCTTTGCTCTTATTCCTTGCTCTTGCTGTGGTAGGAGAAATCAAGACTGGTCAGCTCGGTTCTATTTGTGATACCATTTATAGCTCGGACGGATTGAAAAAGAGGGGAAGTGCTAGGTGAGTAATGTGACTGCAGTGAGCTGAAGCAAAGGAGACTTGAGCAGCAGGTTGCAGGATAGCTACATGCAATAAAACCTCTTTTTCCAATCAGAAACATTGGGCCACAGCCCGAACAGGTCTATCCTGGCATAGCTCCAGTGAAGTCCATGGACCTACACGGAATTACAGCAGCTTAAAAAAAAATGAAACCACTCCCATGCATCACCCTTCTTTGTTTACCGGAAGGACTATTTCAATTATATTTACAGAGTCCGAGACTTCTACTGTTGGCAACCTGCACCAAAGGGGTTCTCTCAGTCACCACTGCCATGCAAACAGCTAGCACCGACTTCTGCATCCCGTGGGATCCCATTTAAGTCATTGGGCCGCTGCAGGGGCACTGGAGCCATTAGACTGAAGGATCTGGCCTAACTCAGGGGAATGGGTTAGTATTAATAAGGCCTGTCACGGGAGTGGCCCCTCTCCTTGTTAAAACTGCACAGACTCCCCTGGTTATGCCATCCCCAGGTCTTTTTATTTCGTGTTCCCGCCATCAATCTCACAACAGTGCCTGTGCAACAGCCTATTTACAATAGTCAACTCGCTTTTGGCCCTCTCACCAGGGCTGGAGGGTAACAGAGGCCTCCCTGTTCTGAGCCTCTGTCTGGCTAGGTTCAGCTAGCCCTGGTTGGTTGGTTGGTTGGTTGGTTGGTCGGTCGGTCCTTCCTTCCTCTCTTCCCCCCTGCACTTCCTTCCTGTGCTGCCTCTTATTAGCCCAGGGCTGATGGGGTAATTGGCTCAGCTGGGCAGCCCAATTAGGTTCCTACTGGGGAACTAATTAACATTAGAGCGATCAGAGTGCGGGGCTCCACTGTTTGTGCCCTGCATGCTGTCACAGGGCCCCTCTGTGTACTCTCACATTTATTAGAGGCCACCATTTTCTCCGCTTCTCTCCTGTAATGCACTGCAGCTGCCAGGAAGCACTTCCCCTTGTTCTAGTGACTCCCTCCGGCTTTAAGACTCAAGACCAGGGCCGGCTCCAGGCACCAGCTTGCCAAGCAGGTGCTTGGGGCGGCCACTCCGGAGAGGGGTGGCACGTCCGGCTATTTGGCGGCAATTCGGCGGACGGTCCCTCACTCCCACTTGGAGCGAAGGACCTTCCGCCGAATTGCTGCCACAGATCGCAATCGCGGCTTTTTTTTTTTTGCTGCTTGGGGCGGCAAAAACCCTGGAGCCGGCCCTGCTCAAGACTGCACGACTGCAACAAAATTGGAAGAAAAATGAAAGCAAAGAGGCAGATTTTCAAAAGAGATCAGCGTCTACGTAGGCAGCTAAATGAAGTGCTCAGCGCCCAGCTGTTCCCACTGCGAACAAAGGAAGCTGTTGCACGCTCTGCAATTTTGCAAATCTTTCCTCCACTCAATAAAGACAAAAAATCAAAAATCCGCCCCTACATGGGATGCAACAATTTCCCAGGTAATAGAAAATGGGATTTATTAAAGTGAGAGCTAGAGAGAGATGGACTTTGTTGACATGGGTCCACTGGCAAATGACTTCAGCTGCAACAGAGTTAGACCAATGCTGACCACTTTTGAAAACACTAACGTCTAGTCTGAGGCCCCTCTCTCACAAGCATTTATGCACATGCTTAATTTGACACAGATGAGCAGTCCCTGGCCTTATCTCTAGTTAAGCATTTTGCCACAGCAATTACGCCAACAAAGCTATACTGGTATAATTTGCCTTAGCCAGTATAATTGCATCTATACAAAGGCCCGGTCTACACTAGAAAATTAGGTCGGTATAACTACGTTGGCTCAGGGGTGTGAAACATCCACCCCCCTGAGCAACGCAGTTAAACCGACCTAATCCCTGGTGTAGACAGTGCCAGGTCGACGGGAGGTCTGGTTGGAGTACCTGTACCGATGGCAGAATCTCTCCTGTTGGCGTAGGTAGTGTCTTCACTGAAGCGCTCCAGCTGCAGTGCTGAAGTTGTGCCACTGCAGTGTTTTAAGTGTAGATGAACTCTCCGGCTTTTACTGGCACAACTGTGTCAATTACACACACACAAAAAATCAATCCCACCTCCCACCAACACAATTATGTCAGTAAAACTTTTAAAGAGACAGCTGCCTAGCTCTCGCTAGGTATAGTCTTCATTCTTCATTTGGTCATTACATAGATGCCCTTGATGTATGAGAAGCAAAAAACTAAAGGCTTGTCAGAAAAATACAGGTTTTGAATAGAGCAGGTAGAAATTATTTTTTTTAGATGAAAAATGACTTTTCAACCCAAACGAGAAATTTCTTGGAAAAATTTCATTTGGTCAAAATTACAAAAATTAAAGTATTTGTTTGTTAACAATTTTACCACCACCCCCTCCTCCCCAATTTTTTTAAACCAAAAATTGTTTTAGAAAAAAGAAACTATAGTTGATTTTTCAGTTAAAATGTTTTGCAACAATTTTTTTTTTTTTAAATGAAGAATACCAATTATTTTTCATGGGTAATGCTGACAATCAGTACTAATTTTGGGAGTGATGCAGGATGAATTTGTATAGCCCAGGTATTTTAGAACACGAATCAGCTGTAATCTCTACAGGAATGTGTGTGTCTGTGTGTGTAATAAATAGGAGATGGGATGAAATTTTACTTTTCAGTTGGAAAGGTGTAATTCTGGAGTAACTCTACTGAAGTTTACTTTGGGATCACTTGGTTAATTCAGAGTCACAATAGATAAAAAAACGTGTATGCGTAAAGAGAAACACACACTTCAGCACTTCTCAGATACATTCTTTGGAATAAACTATACTGGACAGAATGGAAAATCAAATTTGCAGTTTGGAATATGGAAGCCAACAAATAAACATTATACAACAAAATAAAGGACGGGCAACTCAAAGAGATTCTGAATTAAACACCATTGATAGTGTTGATACCATGTGGAACTAAAAACAGACATATCTGATAACATTCTTCCCTATCCCTACACCTCCTTCCATTTTTCACAGCAACACAAACTGATTTATAGTCATCTGATGTTGTCTTTTGGTAAATTGATCCATGTTCTTCTCTCCTCTGTATCTTACAGATAATAGCACGTGATTTAAAAATGGACTCTGAGAACAAAGCTATGGCCAGGCCATGGACCAGCAAAATGCAAGAAGGTTTGATCTGTTCCCATCTCAACTACACCCACACACTATGGGACCATAGGTTGGTTTTTTACCTGCCCAGGCATGTTCTATAATAAAAAAAAAACTATAGCTATGCTAATTGCATTCCTGACATTTTCCAACCAAGATTACCTTAGTCCTGGATTGCTCTCATTGGTGAGAAAGTGTGACCCTGACAGAAGCTCTTCAATCAGTGAATCAGTTGCTGTTGCTAGTCATATGACTTTGTTATTGAACCCCCCTTGGTTACTGCGAATTGGCCTTTGAAGATGGTCCAACGTCATTGGAATTTGCTACACTTGAACCTTGTCTTGCATTGGAACAGCAGCATGGCATGAAAGTTACAGCGATTACTGATTAACATCTAAAGATATGATCCCCACAGTTTCTGTGTCAAAGGCTGCTACTGTAATCCCAGGGAATAATGTTACTAATCAATAGGCACACTAAAAATCCAGCACTTATAAGGGCCATTGCAGCAGTAAGGGCTTTAAAAATGATCTTTTTTCTGTGTGAAATTCAGACTCCTCCAATCCTCACCCCAGCTCTTTGGGTCCATAGCCCTCTGTGCAGATGGCCGTTTCACTCCATCAGGCAATCTCCTTTGCCAAGGCAATAGTTGCTTTATCACACTTTCACTTCAGGGCTCTTTATAACGATCATAAAAACGATAAACCTTTCATGTTTGGACAGTGTCAGTAAACTGACTGATAACGACGAAGGTGCTGCTTTTATCACAAATGCGGGCAGATTCCTTTGAAACGCAACACGGTCTCAACAGTACAGATCATTTTAAAAGATGAAAGACGGTGTGAGCTGGACCTATGCCCTCCCTCAGCACCATGGCATAGAATCATAAAAATGTGAAGCTGGAAGGGACCTCAAGAGGTCACCTCAGGTATATTGCCTCTGGGTTAACCATTGAATCAACTGGTCCATAAAAGCTGGCTCGCAAGATCCAACCACCATAGGATCCTGCAAGAATTCTGCAATTATTTCTGCTGAACAAGTGTTGAAAAAAAACCCCAAAAAACAAATTGTCCTCATTGATCCTTTCTGCTTCCCCTAGGCACTTGGCTTTAGAGCTTACGGTTGGGTAAACGTTGTAATATAGTTCAGGGATACAAACGTAGGGAAATGGAGGAGGCGGGGCATGCTGGGCATTTGGGGTGGGGGTTCAGGGCAGAATGTGGCAGGTGTTAGCACAGTGGGGCCCTGGTTTGTGATTGCGGCCCTAGGTTTATACAAATAAATCTTGATCATCAGGTCACAGAGAAAGCTCTTTATCCGCCACAACGTTGTGGGCAAAGTTACTCCACGACAGGCCATAAAGTGATACCAGCCAGTAACGAATGTGAGCCCTCCACTCCACAGGTCTGAAAACCATTGTAGGGATGGGAAGGAAAGAGCCGGGGAGGGCATACCAGCAGCAGAAGGGTTTGGCTCCTTTTTCAAGGGATGACTTTTTTAACTAAGCTGAAGACCATCAGGCTGAAGGAGGCGTTTGGTGGCCAGTTCTGCATGCTTTAGGGTATTTTTTCCACTGCTTTTTCTTCCCCTCATCCTTCTAGGAAAAGTCAACCTCCTAAAATACTCCAGGGATGCAAGCACTACTCTCAAGTAGCACCCAGCTAATTTGAAAAATTGTCACTCGCAAATTTCATCACATGTACCTCTCTGCCTGTTTGAAAATACACTGCACTGCTACAGGCATCGGAAAGGAGAAAATTCCTTAGCACCTCCATATTACTCCCTCTTTTTCCCACCATCACATGGGCTACGGATTCTATTGCTATCCGGGGACAAATTTGACATTTATGCTGTTTAAAAATCCAGGCTCACAAACTAACATGCATGATTTGCACTCGGAGGGGCAAGCAATGACTGGTGCATCTAAAACAGGAGTTTCATTGCAACTGTGATGATAGCCAGACTGCCGCTTCCGACATGCTGCTGGGGGAGCACTGCAGCTCTTCTGCCTGGGTCTTCTCCTGTAGCACCGATGCTCAGCCATATCTGGAATTGCTCCATACACACAGCCACAGTGACCTGGCTTTCAGCACTTGTGGCGCTAAGATGCATCTTACATTTGTTATTTTCTCCCTCCTCAGTGACACAACGCATGATGAAACTTGCTACTATCAGTTTGTCCTAAATTGCATTTGGCACAGAAACTGCGAGGAGGCCAAGATGGCTTTCTACCAACCTTTTGCACCTCTCCTTAGTGTAGCCTTGATTGGCGATGGTGTCGAATAATATCAATAACCCCTTTTAAACTCTCATATTAGACAAGAATCTGATCTCCATGGCTACTCCAGGATTTAAAACGTTAGGGCTATCACCACCATGTGGGCTTGCATCATTGCTAGAGACTTGAGGAGAATGCAAGAAACAATGATTGCATTTAATCCAATGTACCTTTCTCAAAAATTTAACCATATAGAAATCCCCCAATTAATATAACTGTCACATAGACTGCAATGGCTGGAAATAACCCAAAGTGTCCAACACCAGTACTTCCAATTCCGTCATACTCACATATCCATATGGAATCCTGAAGAAAAGAGCATGGGAGGGGGGAAGACAGGGCAATCCTGTTGAAGGTCCAGCAACCATGACCTCCAGAAATCGATGACCTCCAACCATCCACCAGGCACTATTTATGTAAGTTATGCATATGTCCAAAGCTCATTATTATAGGAGGACTGTTCGCATCGGGGCCGGCTCCAGGCACCAGCGCAGGAAGCAGGTGCTTGGGGCGGCCAATGGAAAGGGGCGGCACATCCAGGTCTTCGGTGGCAAATCAGCGGCGGGTCCCTCAGTCCCTCTCGGAGGGAAGGACTGGCCGACAAATTGCCGGTGAAGAACGAAGAGGCGCGGTAGAGCTGCCGACGAAGTGCCACCGATCGCGGCTTTATCTTTTTTATTTATTCTTTTTCTTCACTGCTTGGGGCGGCAAAAAAGCTGGAGCCGGCCCTGGTTCGCATGATAGGCCACTTGGATAGTTCTTTTAGCTTATTAACTTTTACGTCTCCTTATCACTGCAATAACAAGTTGTTACCTTAAGGAAGTCTCTAACATTTCACCCTGGCTACCAACAGTCATTTTGTGGTGTCTACTGATCTCTTATAGACATTACTTATAGACATAGACTTTTCCAAAAAAAATCAGCATACAAACATAGACACAAGCTTGGCAGATTTATTATTAACTTACTTCAGCTAATTTATCCTGAAGCCTAATTTGGCTAAGCTAAATATTTTACAGGCCTAAGCCTGTAGGTTTCATAGAATCTAAGGCCTGGTCTATACTACCCGCCTGAATCGGCGGGTAGAAATCGACCTCTCGGGGATCGATTTATCGCGTCCCGTTGGGACGCGACAATCGATCCCCGAATCGGCGCTCTAACTCCACCAGCGGAGGTGGTAGTAAGCGCCGCCGACAAAAAGCGGCAGAAGTCGATTTTGCCGCCGTCCTCACAACGGGGTAAGTCGGCTGTAATACGTCGAATTCAGCTACGCTATTCACGTAGCTGAATTTGCGTATCTTAAATCGACTCCCCGCTGTAGTGTAGATGTACCCATAGAGGATTAGGGTTGGAAGAGACCTCAGGAGGTCATCTAGTCCAACCCCCTGCTCAAAGCAGGACCAACATCAACTAAATCATTTCTTGCATTTCAGCTTTAAGCCTCAAACTATCCAGCTCTTAGAATAGATGAATCTATTAGTTACAAGCTACATTATAATTAGAGTCAGGTGTGTGTGGGGAAGGGGGCTGTCCAGGCTTTGATATAAGTTAGAGCAGACTCAGGGCTGCTCTAAATTACACTTAGCTGCCAGAATGGCTCTTTGGGGCCATAGCCAGCCGAGAATAGCCACAGCCCAGCAGTAATTCAGCTATGCTGGGTGCTGTACAGGCATCAAATTAAAGTCAATCCAAAGCTCAAAGAGAATGCAATGTAAATAGGGACAAGACAAGATGGGGTGCATAGGTGCTGGAACTAAGGGCGCTGCCACACCCCCTGGATTGAAGTGGTTTCCATTATCTACAGGGTTTACAGTTTGGTTCAATAGCTATCAGTACCTCCACTACACAAATTGTTCCAGTCCCCCAATAGGGTGGTGTAGAGCGCTATGGAAGGGGTGACAAGACTCATAATGGGAGATAGGGAGGGAGTTATCTTACCACTGACATGTGGTCCAGAGCCAGGCGCTGTAGTCACTGCTCCTTCAAGGGAGCGTGGGCTGGGGGAGGATAGGCCCATATGTGGTGGGTGAGAGGGGGTTCAAATAGCCCGTATGTAAAGCATGGCTGGGGCTGGTTGTAATCTGTGGTCATTTGGGAAAGACACAGTAAAGTAGCACGTGCAAGGTTAGAACCTCTCTGGCCTGAAGGTATATGGTGGGAGAGGCGAGAAGAACTCAGGGGACCTTACCTTGCAAACCCAGTGGGCCCGGGGGAAGCAATTGCGCCATCTATAGCACCTCCTGTGTTTGAAATTTGGCACGAAATAGGCCTGGGTTGAGAGGCAACTTTTCCTGTCCCTCTGAAAATCCACTTGAACACAGCAGAGTTATAAACTGCAGGTCACTGCCACTTGAACCTGTGCACTAGAAGATCCTTTTAGGGTATGTCTACCCCGCGGAAAGCAAAACACCTGCAGCAGGGAGTCTGAGAGCCTGGGTCAACTGACGGGCTCGCAGGGCTCTTGCTATGGGCTCCAGCCAGAGCAGGAACATCGACACTGGTAATTGTAGCCATAGAGCGCAATCCCGTGCCAGCTGAGCCGGGCTCCGAGACTTGCTGCCTTTTTTTTCTTTTAATTTTGCAGTGTAGACGTTCCCTTAGAGGCTGTCTCTGAACCTTCCATCTGCCCTGGGCATGCTCCCTTGCCCAACTCAGCCTTCTGAAGCAGCCACACATAACTGACCTTCACAGGACACAGACAAAATAGTGGATTATCCCTATGCTGCTCCAAATAACCTCTGGGCGAGGGGAAAATGCATTGAGCTTCCAGGCAGGTAGCTTGCATGTTCAAATCTTATCTTGTCTAATGGTGGGTGTTAATAACAGCGTGTTCTTTCCAACTGTTTTTATTGACTGAGGGCTCAAGCCCCTAATTTAGCAAGGTGACAAGGATTAATCGCCACTTGTTCCAAAAAGGAGTAACAGAGGCTGCACGAAGTCACTTTGGGCACAAGTGGGAATAGAACCCAAGTTTCAGCCGCTTACTCACACTATCAGGCAAAACCTGATAAATCTATGTACCTAGGCAGGTTGTCTCTAAAACAGGATAAATCCGGCATATGTAACCCACTGTTTCATTGTATCCCCTTGTGGAGACTAGTCTATAGAACAGGGGTGGGCAAACTTTTTGGCCTGAGGGCCACATCAGGGTTCCAAAACTGTATGGAGGGCCAGGTAGGGAAGGTTGTGCCTCCCTGAACAGCCTGGCCCCGCCCCCATCTGTCCCCTCCCACTTCCCACCCCCGTTGGCCCCCCTCAGAACTCCTGACCCATCCAACCCCCCCTGCTCCTTGTCCCCTGACCGCCCCCTTCCGGGACCCCCACCCCTAACCACCCCCCAGGATCCCACCACCATCCAACCCGCCCTGCTCCCTGTCCCCTGACTGCCCCGACCCCTATCCATACCCCCCCCCCAGACAGGCCCCCCGGGACTCCCACACCTATCCAACCCCCCCATTTCCTGTTCCCTGATAGCCCCCCCCCAGAACTTCTGCCCCATTCAACCACCCCCTGCTCCCTGTCCCCTGACTGCCCCCCGGGACCCTCTGTCCCCCTCCCTCGCCCCCTTACCATGCCGCTCAGAGCAGCAGGCGCTTGCAGCCCCGCTACCCAGCCGGAGCCAGCCACGCTGCCATGTTGCCCGGCAGGAGCGGTGGGCCAGAGCGCTGGCGCCGCAGTGAGCTGAGGCTGCGGGAGATGGGGACAGCAAGGGAGGGGTCAGGGGCCAGCCTCCCCTGCCGAGAGCTCCAGGGCCAGGCAGGACGGTCCCGTGGGCCAGATGAGGCCCGCGGGCTGTAGTTTGCCCACCTCTGCTATAGAAGGTAACTGCTTATACCGCTGCAGGCTGGTAAAGAGAGTCCTTTAGCTCAAGTTGGAGCAATCTGTGCTAAAAGTTAGTGTTCAAACTTGAGAGATGAACTGGGGAGAAAGAGTTGTTACAGTTGCACATGACTGAACTTGTATATATATATTTTTTTTAAAACCCAACACCTAGGAAATGGCATACAAAGTGCTAAGAGAATGGTAAGGTTAAAGTCAAGCACTCAAGACAGGGAACGTCTGAAGCATTTGCCCATGTAACCTTAATTCAGCCCTATTGTGCTTATGCATTACATCCACATGCTATTTATTTTTTCCTCGACAGGCCCCTGCCTCATTCAGTAGAGAGCACAGTCCATCCTACGCAAAGTAACTCAATACAGCTCGATTAGACTCCATGTCTTTCCTGCCGGAGTTCTAGTGTTATCTTGCAGCAGTTACATTTCAATGTGCCATTTTAACAAACTGTAGAGTTTGGAAATAGGTTTCAATAGAAAACACGCTGTCAAGATGGAGCCCTTTAAGATATGTAGCGCTGCTCAGAATAATTCTATCACTATTAGGTACAGCACAGTATCTGTGAGTGTTCTGTTCTGGGGGTTTCTTCTGCTATTGGGCTGGGGGTGTCTGCTAAATTTAGATCTAGAAAACTCCCCCAGGACATAAGATTTGTCAGTATCCTGGAAATAGGAGTGAGAAGGAGAGTTGAAATGAGATGGGGGAGCTTTCAGGATGCCAAGCAACTGGCTTATGGAACTGTTGAGCAATTCTGCCTGGTTTCCACTCCACACTGGTATAAAGTGCCAAACTCCATGCAGCCAATCACTTTCCAGGACTTCTACTGTTTACTCCAGTGAGCTCTGTAAACCAGCGTCCCCGGACATGTGTTAGCATTATGTTATATTGAAACACTTCCTGATGTCCAGACAAGGATAATTAAAAAAAAACAACAACCCAAAACTACACACACACAGATGCAACATGAAAACATCCACTACTCGCCAACATTCAACTCGAGAGCTATAATTAATGTTGAATTTACTTTAAATGGAGACTAATGGCCGAGGTAAAACTGGGGTGGTGAATAGAAACATGGTTTAAGATGAGGACAGATGGAAAGTTTTCAAGCTGGAAAGGGTTTAAGAGTAGAGTACCCCAGGGGTCAGAGTTAGGACATCTGTTGTTCATAATGTGGGTCTATTTATAAAAATAAATTACTTGGAGAAGGGTGTTGAAAACTTAGGCAACATTCTGCTCCTAGTTCCGTTTGTGTAAATCCGAAGTAATTCTGCTGGCTTCAGTGGGGATAGTTCAGATTTACATGGGCGTAATTTGAGAGAGGGATTTGGCTTGAGACCTCTGAATTTTCAGATGACGCAAAAATTGGAGCATGAGCAAATAATTAGACACGATGTAACCAGCTTCCAAGGGATTTGGGCTAGTGAAGTGCTGGGGCCAGCAGATGGCAAATGCAGTTCATTGTCAAAATGATAAAATAATTAACCTAGGGAATATCTGCTAAATGGAACAGCCATCCAATAGCAACCAGGAAAGGGACTGAAACCAACAGCTACACTACAGATAGACAAACAAAATGCTACACTAAATTGTATCAGCGGAGAAAGACTATAAAACAAGAGAGACAATAACTTTTCTACATAAGGAACTGGTTAGGCAGACTGAGTTTAATGTATTGTCTCCAGATCTTGTCATCAGAGCATGGGAAGACCATCATAGTATTCCCTCCGCCTCAAAGAGAGAGAGAGACATTAGGCAAAAAATAAATTGCTACCAGGCCTGGGAAATTATGGATGAGGACAATGTAAATCAGGGAGGAGAGGCGGAGGGTGAAATTTTGACCCCCATTGACATTAATGGGCGTTTTGCCATTGACTTAAATGAAGACAAAATTTGGCACAGAATCTAGGACACTTCCGGTGGGAGTGGTGAAATTGCTTTGTTTTCTGTGGATGAAGCCATCATCTTATACATTAATACCAGAAAGCAATGCAAGGCCCTCATCCCCTGTGTAGGCACAAAGCTCCGGCCACGTGGAACTCATTGCTAGAGCTGGGTGAATAATTGATTTTTTTGGTTTTTGTGGCATTTCCAAAAATATGGGGACAGGGGGATTTTGGGTTGAGTTGAACTAAATCTGAATTCTTGGTGAATCGAAGGGTCCATCTGGGGTTTGTGCCAGACTGAGGATTTGAACCTGCATATTCCACATCCCAGGTGAGCACCTTGATCACTGGGCTAAAGATTATAAGGAGAGCCAGGGGCAGCAGCTGCACCACCTCCTCCGGCCATTTTATGAATGGCTGAAACTACACGTGTCAAATTCGTGACTAGTTTTGGGTTGACTGAAACTGCATTTTTTGGCGAATAAATTATTTGTTTCAAAAAAATTTCATCCAGCTCTATTCATGGCAGGATTAGAGCCTATGGTTAGGGTGACCAGATGCCCCGATTTTATAGGGACCGTCCCGATATTTGGGGCTTTGTCTTATGTAGGCGCCTATTACCCCCAACCCCCTGTCCCAATTTTTCACACTTGCTTTCTGGTCACCCTACCTATGATACAAAGAAGGACATTTACAAATATTGGTTAGTTAATTAAATTGGACTGTTTTAGCTACTACACAACTAAGATCTATGGGAAACTCTCAAAATCCCACAAATGGAGCAGGGTCCCTTAATCTGTGGCTGATGACACTGTAGATTTCCATGGGAAAGTGTACCTGTTTCATGAGTGCAGGAACTCAGACAGTGTTTATATGCACATTAGCAAGGAAATACACCTTAAAAGGCTACAATTTGCCCATCCAGACTAACCCCAATCCCCAAAATCTAATTGCCCAAGGGGGGAAGTTCTCACCCCTCTCATCTCCTTTGCAAAATTAAAAGGAGCCTTGCACTGTAGTCAGAGGGTCACTAAAATCAGATTCCATCAGTTAAAGTTGGGGGGAGCCCAGGCACACCACCAGTCTTCTTCCTTTGAACCAGAGGTTGTTAGTGTAGCTACAGATTCTTATCATGAAAAGAAGGGGACTCGCTCAGCCAGGTCCCAAATCATTGAGGACTTTATAAACTTAAGCTCCACCAGAAAGTTTATAGTGCAGTTTATTACCTATATTACTCTGTCCTAAGTGCTTAGATAATACAGTGATGGGTGTTCTAAAAAATCAAGATAGATCGAAGTGAAAGGCACAGCGTAGAAAGCTTAGGAAGCATGCAACCACATTCTGCATTCACGTACATTTCCAAGTATTTTTGCAGAGTCGCCTCATGCAGAACACATTATTTAATTTAAGGACATAGTAACTTAAAAAAAAACCCTGCTCCACCCACTGCTCCGGGTGCTTATACAATAAAACACATTTATCATCATTACCAATTTAATCATATTCTCAAGAGTTCCTTCTTACACAGTTAGCCACTCAAAACAAACAGAAACCACTCTCCTTAGCTCCCTTACCCCATTTATAACATCTTCCCTTTTCTACCTCCTCCCTCAAAAGCCAGGGAGTAGCAAACTCAGACTCTGTCAGCCTACATAAGCACATAAATTCCAGAGTTGCAGACCTCTTACTACGAACACCTTCCCTTAATCCAGGGTTGTAGGGGGGGTTAGCTCAAACACCTTTGCTGATCTATCACAGGAGAAGAAAATGGGCCTCTCAGGCATTAGGTCCTTCACTAGTTAGGATTCTACAAATCAATAGCTGAATTTTACCTGGAAACAAAAACAGGAAGATAGGGATGCACAGATGTAACATTTCCCCAGCAAGCCACCTCCCTAAGCAAGAGAACAGCTGCATTCTCAACCGGCTGTAGTTCTTCCAAATGCTCTTTGCATATAGCTCCTTGTAAAGTGCATTGCAACAATCCCATCTAAAGGAGTGAAAGGTATGGATAACTTGAGAGAGATCCATGCCCAAAAGAAGACTTCAAGGAGTTCTGGTCAAACACAGATGAGAAAAGCAGTCTTAGGATCAGCTGCTCCCTGGTCATTCAGGAACAATGGAGGATCAATAAGACCTACCAATTGTGGACCCCCTCATTTGGGGCCTGGTTTTACCACTGCCATTTCTTCCACTTGCTTTCCCCGTGTTCCCAACATTATCCCAGCATTACATGGGTTGAGTCTGAGCCAGCGAGGCCTTATCCAAGACCTTGCATCTGTCAAGCAATGAGTGAGTAGCACAGCTGCAGGAGCTGAGTCAGATCAGATGGGGATAAAGAGCTGTGTGTTGCACATGTACTGAAGGCACTGGAGGCCTTCTCGTTAACCCGAATGAGATCATATACAGATCAAACAGGAGAAAGAACAAGCCCTGTAGTACCGCTCATGAGAACTCCTTTGGGACAAGCAAGCATTTACCCATTCCTACCCCCGGGACATCTTGGGCAGAATGGAATGGGACCATACAGGTGCCTATAGGCACTGAACACGTATCACCAAGACCTCATCATGACTAATACTACCCAAGGCAGCTGGCAGATTGGAAAGAATCAGCATGGACCCTCTATCCATTACCAGGGGGAGCTCATCTACCCATGCAACTTGTGAAGCTTCTGTACCATTCCCAGCCCAGAAACCAGAGTGAGTGGAGTCCAGCTAATCTTGTTTGGTGCCTCTAATGCTATTATAATATAAGTAACAAGCCTAATAAAGGGAGGATTAAGATTAGTTTTAAAATGGGAGGTATGCTGGGCCAGACACCCTTTCCCTGTTCCATGAAATCTTATAGAAATTAGAGATGGAAACAACCTGTCATTGTAGGTTGTCTAGTATCCATTGCCCAGGGGACTAATGCGGGATGATTTCGGATTCCTAGAGCTTTGTCCAGTCTTACTTTAAAATTTTCCTTTTCTTAATAATCAACAAATTCACTATTTATTATTACACTGCTCTACAGCCAAAATGCTTCTGAAATAAATGTAGTCAACCTTTACTAATTCTGGGTCACTGAGAACGAAAATGATGCTTAAAATTGTTGATTGGCTCTAGTTTTCAAGATATGCTATTGGGTCAGTATATACGACCCTTGACTTGGGAATGGCGGAGGATAAGTGAGTTATAAAGGGAAGGGATCTTAATTTCAACTAGAAATGACTAAAATACATCTTTGACTGGATCTATGAATAAATCTATGACTGGGTTTGGACAGTACTTGCTTTTTAGGCAAAACAATGAATGATGCAATCTGAAGCTGGTATTGCGTCATACATTATATGAATTGCATCATGTTATTCCTAGAAGTCATGGATGATGCAATCATAACGAAGCTGACATCATTCTGCTGAACAAATTGCCCTATATCAGCTCTAGAAATCATACAGTGTCGTGCTCTCTTATTTGTCAGTGTTTGATTTTGCAAAGGGACACATTTCTGTTTAGCCAAAGTGAGCAGAGATGCCTCGTACTTGTGTGAACAGTGCAGATAACTTCTGCTATGTTTGTGGTGAAGTGACTTTTGCATCACAAAAGCGCAGTATAACCACTATGGTTAAGAAAGCCTACCACCTTTATTTTGGCTGCAAAATTGGAGATCAGGACAAGAGGTGGGCCCCACACATATGCTGCAACACTTGTGCAACAAATCTTCACCAGTGGTTGAACGGGAAAAGGAAATTTATGCCTTTTGCAGTGCCAATGATTTGGAGACAGCCAACAGATCATACCAGCAATTGTTACTTCTGCATGGTGCCTCCAGTTGGGAAAGGTCTGTCAAAGAAGAAAAAGTGGACTGTGCATTATCCAAACATTCCATCAGCTATACGCCCAGTACCCCACGGAGAAGGACTGCCGGTTCCTGATGCACCAGAATCATTCTCACTTGAGTCAGATGAGGAAGAGGAAGAGGATGAAACTTCTGGTCCTGTACCATCAATGTCACAGGACCCACATTTTCTCCCATCCTCCTCCTCTGAACCACACCTCATAACCCAAGGTTAACTGAATGACCTTGTCAGGGATTTGGAACTACCCAAGAGTAAGGCAGAGTTGTTGGGCTCCAGACTACAGCAGTGGAATCTCCTGGCAGGTGATGTTAGGGTTTCCATGTTCCGTGACCTTCAAAAGGATCTTGTCCCATTCTTCTTCATGGAAGGTGATCTTGTAGCCTGCAACAACATCGATGGTGTGATGGCAGCCCTCAACATCGTTCACGATCCAGATGAGTGGAGACTGTTCATTGATTCATCGAAGACGAGTCTTAAAGCTGTTTTACTGCATAATGGCAATGTTTTGCCATCAATTCCAGTTGGTCATGCAGTCCTTATGAAGGAAACCTATGACAACATGAAACAACTTTTGAGGTGCATAAACTATGACCAACATCAGTGGCAGCTTTGTGGTGATTTGAAGGTTGTTGCTCTCTTGCTTGGTCTGCAGACTGTATACACAAAGTACTGCTGTTTTCTCTGTGAATGGGATAGTCGTGCAAGAGATTCCCACTACGTCAAGAAAGATTGGCCACTCCGACAGTCATTGGAGCCTGGGAGGAAAAGTGTTCAGCATCCAGCACTTGTTGAATCAAGGAAGATTTTGTTACCACCCTTACACATCAAGCTGGGTCTGATGAAGAACTTTGTCAAGGCCATTGACAAAACACAAGCAGCTTTCAAGTACCTCAGTTGAAAATTTCCAAGGTTAAGTGAAGCTAAGATAAAGGAAGGTGTCTTTGTTGGTCCTCAGATTCGTGAACTTCTTCGAGATGATGCATTTGACCATGCACTGCGTGGCAAGGAAAAGACGGCATGGAAAGCCTTCCAGTTAGTGGCAATAAATTTTCTCGGAAACAACAAGGCAGACAACTACAGGTTGTTGGTGGAAAACCTCCTCAAGGCATACAAAAGCCTTGGTTGCAACATGTTACTAAAGATACATTTTTTGCACTCTCATCTAGATTTTTTCCCACCGAACTGCGGAGCAGTGAGCGACGAGCACGGCGAGTGATTTCACCAGGACATTGCAACAATGGAGAAATGCTATCAGGGCAAATGGAGCCCATCAATGCTTGCAGACTATTGCTGGACAGTGACAAGAGATGCTCCATTAATGAATACAAGAGACAAGCCAAGAAGCGTCGAGTAGACACTAAACAATGTACATAATAGTTTTTTGCCTTTTGTTTCATAATAAATTTTATTTATATAACCTTTTTGCTGATTTTTAAAGTGTTACATAAACAGGACAGGTGAAGTATTATCATGTAAAGCAACCATAAACACATGAAAAGACCTAGGTTTACAATTTATGATTAAAACTCTACTATCTACACAATACACATAGACATAAAATGTAAAAAATAATTATCTTAGAAACACTAGCCAATCAGTTGTTTTAATTGTCATATTTGAATTCAGCACATCAAAATACATAATAAATAGCACATTTTATCTCTGACGCAGACGACTTCTCAAAATTTGTAGACTAGTGTTATTAGATCTGGCTGGAAATTTTCCAATGGAACATTCTGCTATTGGAAAAGGCTGATTCATTGAAATGGAAACGTTCTGTAGGAAGGTATCAATTTGGGCACAACTCACAAGGAAATTGTCTAGTTTCCTCCCTGCCTGGCTCCTTGCCAGCTAACTTGATAGGGGGCTTGGGAACCACAGCCCCCAAGCTCCTTGAAAGCCCACCAGCTGAACTGCTGGAGGGCCTGCACTCCCCAGCTCCCAGAGCTCCTGGTTCCCCAGGAACATGGGGAAGTGGGACTGGAAACGTTTGAAAAATTCCATTTCAGTTCTTCCAAAATAGAATTTATTGAAAATGTCCCTCGTGTGAAAAATTGTGCATATTCGACTTTTCCTTTCAATTCGGAGTGAATTTTTTACAGAAAGGTGAAATTTTCTATGGGCGGGAAATTCCAGTTCTCACTCATCTCTAACAGTTACATCTCCTCTCATACATTCCTCGTGCAGTTGTTGTCTATGCCTTGTTTTAGCACTGGGGTGCCCAGATCTGAGCACAACACTCCAGGTGCAGTATCACCAGCGTGACTACTGAGGTGACCAAGTTATCACTTTCCAAGTAGTACAGCCATCCCAAACTCATGGCTATAAAAGCTTTACCAAACTATACCATGTGCTCCAATGCACACGCCTATGTCACTGCAAATCCTTCTCCATGGAAAAGGCCTTTCTGCCACAAGAACAGCACTCTCAGCATTGACACACCTTCTACCCAAAGCAACCACAACAATTAAAATAAAAAAAAACGAAAACAAAATCATGAAGCAAATCAACCCCAAGCAGAATTTTTACCTTGAAAAGAGGAGATTAGCGCTAGAAACTCCATGAACTCTACTAGGGACTTCACTATTGCTATCAACTTTACATGGAAGGGGCTCAGACACAACGGTGATGGGCTGCGTAAAACCCTAACTTAAATTTCTCTCCTTGTGTCTATGATCAAACATGTCTTACTGAAACATTCATAATTTCATAGAGTATAAGGACAGAGGGGACACCAAATCATTTTGCCTGACCTCCTGTAAATCACAGGCCAGAAAATCTCACCCAGTTACCTCTCCATTGAGCCCAATAGCTAGTGTTTCACTAAGGCATATCTTCCAGAAAGGCATTTGGTTTTGATTTAAAGTCATCACGAGATGTAAATCCATTTCTTCCCTTGACAGTTTGTTCCAATGGTAACTCGTCCTTACGGTTAAAAATGTGCGCCTTACTTCTAATTTGAATTTGTCTGGCTGCACATACAGCTGTCTATGAGCAATCACATCCTTTCTGAGGCAGCCGAGTAGAACATTGATGTAATTTTTATAACCATCGTGCTGATAAATATCTTTATGGAACTTTTCCTTTCTAAAAATCTGACAAATGAAACTGTTGACCTTAGAAGAATTTCATCTCTTCTGACTGAAAGCCTGATACACACATTACTGGCTTGCAGAAGAAACTGGTATAATTTTTTTAAAAATATTACCCCTAACAAATAGGTAAGGGCACCTGAATGGTTGCAGTCCACTAAAAATGAGTGAGGACTTCTTGGGGATCTCTGATGGAAACGTTGCACTTTGAATCTGGAGTTAGCTCTCTGGCCTGAAATGAATGAGTGCACAACATTTCAAGATTTTAGCTCAGTGGGAATTAATAGAGTCAGTCAGTGAGTGTTCTGTTGCTAGTACCTGAGTTACATACTGCAGGGGAATTTATGGGAACAGTTAATAGATACTGGTTTCACTACACGTCTTTTGTAAATTGCAGTTTAAAGAGCCACTGACCATATGCCAACAGATGTGAAAGCAATTGTCATACAGATTTACGGTTACCTTCACATTTGCACCAGAGAAGTACAAAAGATTGAGTTTCTCTTGTTGGATGGGAATTCAGTACCAGCAACTTCCGTGTTATGAATGACAAGCAGTGATTTTTGTCATTAGAGTGGTATTTTCACATTTCTGTCAAGCCTTGTAAGTCGTTCCCTGTGTCAGACACAAAATGCCTAGCAAGAAGTGATAGATGACAGATGCTTCTACTCTCAATTATTTCTCATATCTAGCAACGTTCCTTCAAATACTTTCACTTTGAGGAAGCAGGGTGATTCCCCCTCATGAGGTACTGGTCTAAAAGTTCAGCGTTTGTTTTTAAAGGTTCAAACTAGTTTTAATAGAGCCAGTCAAATTATTTATTGCAAATTTAACCCTTTTTCTGCTTGCAAAGTGTTCATGAATGGACTTCCACTTCACAAGACTAGTAGTTATTTACTATTATTTACAAAAACAGTTTATCTGATGGGCTTTTCTATGAACTATATCTATTCATTACATGTGGTTTATGAGTGGTTACCTAAATTACACAGTGATAGTTCTACTTCCTAATTGTATCACTGAAGCTTTTTAAAACAGTAAAACAACAATGAATAGCAAATAGTAAGTAACGAATACTCTTATTCATGGAAACTATACCATTGTTTGTAGTCAAACCTAGGTATTTCTACAGAGAACCGGCTATTCCCCAAGGACTGGTGAGACTAAAAAAAAACTCATTCACCCAAATAGCAAAGGACAGGAAAATGGTCAAATGGAATAACCCGTCCAACCTTGATGTTAATCATTATTACACCAGCTGTACATTTAAGAGTTGTCACCTGTCGGAACAGATGGATTTATGTGGATTTTCATTGTGCCTCTCTGATGCCACAGACAGTAGAGATTGCTCCAGCTTTCCTCTCTCTTTCATAAGAATGGTGGAGATGTTCATTATTTAAGGGAATTCACAGAAACACTCACCACCCACAGATTGGCAAGACAGTGAATTTTCTTGTGGACCACCCAAGAAATAAATTTCTTCAGCAGTATCTCCTGGGGAATTGATTTTAGACAGGACACCCACGTTTGTTTCATTTTCTGTCATTGTTTGAGACAAGTCTGACAAACCCCTGCAAAGCAGCTAGCCTCAGACCTCTCAAATGTTTCCTCACAGGTCCAAAGGCTAATCAAATGTGTGGTTCTTTATAGCAAGATAATTCAATTTCCACAGATTCCTTGTGGTTGAGTGCTTGCTTTCAAGTTAGAGTGCTATCCTGTAAACATGAGGGCAACCGGGGAACTAAGTTGGAGGGAGGGGAGCACCAGGAGGAAAAGATTTTTTGCAATGTAAAAAAAGTCAAGAGAACTGGCAACACAGCTAGCCAGGGCTGGACAGCACCCTAGGAACCAGTGAGAAGCCAGGGAAAGGGAAAAACCAGAATGGTTTGGTGCATGGAGGCCTTAGGTGGAGATCAGCAGCAGAAGGACTAGTTTCAGAGGGATTAGAAGCCTTTTCATTTTTAACTCTATAGCCAAGGAAGGGGGACAAACAGACTTTTAGCAGTATTGCACCTGACCAGTTCTACATCCACATTTGAATGTCAGTAACAGAGGAAAAAGATTAAATAAAATTTGCTTCCTATACAAATTATGCAAAGCCAACTCCCTGCATTCACTGGACAATTGTAGTTCAAACAAATCTACCACACTTCCTCTCTGTGTTGCACATCATGATGGTATCTGTATGCTTCTGCAATGAACAAGTGATGAGGGGGAGGGATAGCT
The DNA here is from genome assembly GCF_013100865.1 of Trachemys scripta elegans. Lineage (NCBI taxonomy): Eukaryota > Metazoa > Chordata > Testudines > Emydidae > Trachemys > Trachemys scripta. The sequence goes on from NC_048303.1 coordinate 124,612,384, forward strand.
CAGTGCTTTGAGTATTGGCCTGCTAAACCCAGGGTTGTGAGCTCAATTCTTGAGGGGGCCACTTAGGGATCTGGGGCAAAATCAGTAGTTGGTCCTGCTAGTGAAGGCAGGGGGCTAGACTCAATGACTTTTCAAGGTCTCTTCCAGTTCTAGGAGATAGTTTTAACTTCTCATTTTGAAACTGAAAATGTCATCTCAACATTTAGCTATAGCTTTAAACAAAAATGGTGGAAAACACCCTGAAAGTGAAATAACCTTCCCCACCAAATTTCATTTTGGTTTGCATTGGGGGTGTTTTTCAATCCAAAATGATTTTTTTTTCTTCCAGTTTTTTGTTCCAGTGAGGGGAAAAATGAAAAAAAACGTTCAGTTTTGGTTTGAAACTAATCAAAAAAAATTGGGGGGGGTGTTTAAAGTTCAATCCCCAAACAATAATAAATAATAATAATAATAACTCCTCCCCCCCAATTATTCACTCAGCTCTACTTACTACATGCACTAGCATCTCTGAAGGACCTTAGGATTTTGGCCTTCACATTGTAATCCAATGAGTCCAGTTGCTATGATCCCACTTGCATGACAAACTTCGATTGTGCTGGCCTTCCCACTGGTCAGTACAAATCCTTTCGGGAGAGCCTCCTGAGTGGCAAACCTAGAGCCAAGGTCTTAATTAGGGACAAAAGTAGAAAGCCATAAATGAGCAAGTGCAATACCAGGTGGGGGAGGACTTCTGACTTTTAAGGGCTGGGGTAGAAAAACACCTAGAAAAATCACTTGTTGCTATCCTCAGTCAAACAAGATTCAGCTTGGGCTCCATAATGCTCACTTGCATAGAATTCCCCCCAACAGGTGGAATTAGGGGGTGAAATTCCATGGCCTGTGCTAGACAGAAGGCCAGAGCAGATTATTAGAAGATCCCTTCTACCCTGAAAATCTCTACATAAGGCTGAAACTTGTCTTCATTCCAGATGTACAGAGTTCCGCATGCATACTCCATGCTTTTCGCTAGACCTCGCCTACCACACCTGCATGCTTGCTACTTATATACATCTGCCACCCAATTAAAGCACACACCAGCAGTTGCTTTGCCTTTAGCTCACTGAACTGCAGCCAATGTCTTTTCTCATTACAGAAAGCCAGGCTTTATCAACCTGACAGAGTTCTCCGAAGGCATTCGTGATGTGTCAAAGGCATGGCATTCAGTGGGTGGAGCGTACTAACCTCTTCCACAGCAGATACCAATGCTTTGGAAGAAAGCGCATTGGAGAGGAGGTAGAATGGACCCATTCTGGGAAAATGGCTTAGAGCAGGGTAATTACAGATGGAAAATTTTCAGACTGGAAAGGGGTTAGGAGTGGGTTGCTCCTGCTTTGAGACTTCAACACCCGTCTATCAGGAAATGAGTGACCCCGATAAGGATATTAAAAATAATCTGCAGATTTGGATATTTTTATACGTTGCTAAAACTGGAGACAAAATAAACACGAAGAGGAGAGCTGGCCGCAGTTAACTCATCCCGGTGCAGCAATGGGATGTGAGCACTCTTGGCGAAGAAGCCACAGCCAGAATTGAGCCTGGAAAGCAGTCTATCTTCCAATGCCGGCAGGTGGGTCTCTCCATGTCTGAGGCGCAGTGGCAGGGTAGTGTGGAGAAATTTGCACTTCTGTCCCCGCGCTGTGGATAAGTCAGAAGACTTTGGGCACCAGAGCTGACTCGTCAGGGCATTTTCTGGGATTCTCTGCTCAGCGTCCTCCACTGATTCCCTCATTTTGATCCTGGAACCAGCAACCTCAGGCTTGTTTGGTCATTTCCTGTCTCTCACACTCAGCTGGTGCCTGAATTCTATGGCCCCTCCATCTCTTGAGGTGGGAGGGCCTTTTGTTGCTTTGGTGGAGCCCGGCCACCAATCCCAGGCCAGCACTAGTCACATAAACTTACACACACGTGCAGATGTGTGACGTTAGCGACTGTAGCTTTTCAGAGCTTATTTTCCTTCTGGCAATTTCTGCCATTGCACCTTCCTCTCAGATGAGAAGTCTCCTAACTCTGCTGCGCTTGGCTCTCCGCAGTCTGCTCCCACTTTACCACAGGGTAGCCAATGGACCGAGAAGGCTAATTACGTACATTACCTATGTGACTAGTTTGATGCATTTAGCTAAATTCCTGATAAAGAAAATAGGAGATGGTGATGGCCGATCAGAGATTATCTTGTTTCCAGGAGTGCCAAATTGCCAATACAACCCTCCTGTTTCATTCTGCACACAGCTAGCGTTCAGCCGCTGGCGAGTTCAAAGAGCATGAGAAGGATGGGAAGAGCAGTAGGGAGTTTCCAGATCTTGTCAGATTGCCAGAAATGTGTCAGAACAGTTGGCCCCTGGGTGACCCAGCCACATCCCAGAAGAGAGGAAAGCTTTGAACAGCTGGCAGACGCAGCACCGCCCATCTCACTGCAGCAGTAAGGAAGGCAGGGGGAAGCGCAGATAGGAGAATCTCGCCTAATCAGATTTCTGAACGAACGGTCAAGTATAACATAAGGTGTGTGCCCCACAAGACGGCCGCTTGGGGTTTTTGTACACCATCGTCCATCTAGAGACCCAGCCACAAACCGTTAAGCTGCGTTTGGGGCTGCCTTGCCTAACCAGAGCGGCACAAAACAGCTGGAGTGTGCCCGTGCATCTGACCCTTTATGCTTTGTGGAGGAGAGGCAATATGATCATCTGAGGTACACAATAAACACAGTTACAAACAATGTTACCATTAAAAGTAGGGAAAGGTGCATTCTGAGCATTAGGCTGCTGAAAGGTTTCCCACATGGCTGGGTTCTTCACTTTGCACTATGGTTACGAGGGACAAACTTTTCATTCAGCTGTAATTCAGTCACAAATAGTACTGCTCTTGTTCTCTTTGTGAGGAACCCTTCCCTTCGCTTCTGCTTGTGCTTTACCGAGTGGAATACTCATAAACGGAGTATCCTCTCCATAGGGTTTAAAATATCAATTTGCCATTTACTACCAAATACATTTTCCCAGTTGTAGAAGACAAACCTTCTTGTGATATTTCAGGTGTTCAAGTTTCTTCCTAGGTGTAGATGAAAATCGGCAGGCCAGTTAAAAGGAAAGGTGGCCGGTGATTCGGTGCTCGTCTGGGATTCAGGTGACCCGGGTTTAATTCCCTACTTTGACTTCCTGTGCCATTTTGCCCTCTTTGTAAAATGGAAATAATAGTATTTCCCTACGTTGGAGGGGGAGTTGTGAGGCTAAATGCCTTAATATCAGAGTACCTCATGTTCTTTAACGTAATGGAGACCATACAAGTACATTAGATACAAGAGTGCCTCTGTTTTCAGAGTGTGTGTGAGAGCTGCCTTCCCTCAGTAGCTAGCCCGCCTCTCTCACATTTAACCTCCATGTGAAAAACCATGGGCCAAGTTCTCTGCTGGCATAATTCCACTGTCCTGAGGGTAGCAAACTGCATGGAACTTGGAGGGAGAACACAAGTTGCAGGAGGGAAGAGGTTGGAGGAGGCACCGGGAAGTCAATCTGCATGCACATGGCTAGAATGCTAGCTGCAATTGCAGTGTCTCTGGGTAGTTCTTGTAATAAAGAGCCAGTTTAGTTTTACGAGCATGGCATCCTGCATGCAGGGTAATACCATGAGTGGAGTTACACCAGCAGAAAGTTTGGCCCAGGACATCTTTATTCTGTTCCAACCTACAGAGCCGCAGGTTTTTAGTTTTGTTTCCCCTCACGCGTCTAACCCACCAGGGCTGAACCCCAGAAAAACCACAATATACAACAATGCCAGATTGCAGTCTAGTGCCATTAGCTGTCCCCCAGAGTAACTCACATCACCATATCTACAACACAATGCAGGAACATTAATGTCCCCAGACAGGAGAATACCAATAGTCGGTTTAGTCAGGTATCCTGCTTACAGCAGGGGCTAATAATGGACATTTCAGAGGAAGCAGGAAAAATAGTAGAGTATTGCAGCATAAAGAATGCTATTATATTGTGGCAAATTTCACTGTAACCCCATCTGGTGATCAGTTTATGCCTGAAATCAAGAGGCTAAGTAGTCTATAGGATTATTATCACAGACAATGTAATTGCAAATCGTATTCTCCTTTGTTTAGGTATCTAATCCCTTTTTGGAAATCTTACTGACACATTTGCTTCAGCATCTTGCAAGCCTAATTTAATTAGGTCTTGTGTGAAGAGAATTCCCTGTTATCCATTCCACTTTTAATTCCATCAGCTGACCTCTTCCATTATGGCAAAGGGTAAATGTATATAGGAGTGCATGGCTGGCCTTCTCTGTACCAAGGGGATCTTAAATGATTCCACCTTGGACCCCAAATTCAATTATCTTTTTTTCCTCCCAGGACCCTACATCCCAGAATCCTTTGCACCACTTTCCCCACAAGGTTTCAGAGAAAACATCCTCAGTGCTTCACATAGTTCCAGGCAGAAATAGAGGCCCCTTCTCTCTCACCACCCTTTTCCCAGCAACCAGTGGAGGGTCTTCTCTGTTTCTTCTCTCCCCGTGCAGGGGATACCAGCAGCCCTGCCTCCCTAGCATCTGACTGTCATTGAGTATTCTGCTTGATACACCTGAGTTAGCCAGAGGGGACTAGGCCTGCTCCTGTTGTCTTTCCTTCACTGTCTCCAAGAGCAGGGAGATGGAGGGACACTCAGATCAGTGGACTGGCAGGATTTTAACAGAACAATTTAAAGGGGAAAATCTTGTGACCTCCCACAAAAGCCCCCACCATGTAACATTTGACTGCCGCAGAGGGAATGGGAGGAGAGAGACTATTTAGCTTCCCTGCCTTCCAGCAGTTTCCAGGGGTGAGGAGAAAGAGTGGAGCCCTACTCCTCACTCACTGGAAGGAGAGAGAACATAAGAACGGCCATACTGGGTCAGACCAATGGTCCATCCAGCCCAGTATCCTGTCTTCCGACAGTGGCCAATGCCAGGTGCCCCAGAGGGAATGAACAGAACAGGTGATCATCCAGTGATCCATCCCCCGTCACCCATTCCCAGCTTCTGGCAAAACAGAGTCTAGGGACACCATCCCTGCCCATTCTGCCTAGTAGCTATTGATGGACCTAACCTCCATGAACTTATCTAGTTCTTTTTTGAACCCTGTTATAGTCTTGGCCTTCACAACATCCTTTGGCAAAGAGTTCCACAGGTTGACTGTGCGTTGTGTGTAGAAATACTTCCTTTTGTATTGTGCCCCACTTCCCCATTCTGACAGGAGGAGAGTTGTTCAGCGTTTCCTGCTGGAGGGAAGGGATGTAGCTTAGGGGGCGGTGAGCAGATTTGGGGGAGGGGTGGCTACCTTACAGACAGACCTGGTCTGAACTCATTTTGAATCTTCCTTTTTGCCCTGAATTGCAACAAAGAAGTTGAAGTTTTAAAATACGCAAGTGACCTTATTGATACGTTTCAATAAGGGTGAAGTGCTCCGTTCCAACTTGATATTAGATATAAAAAATGTCAAAGGATAAATAAACAACAAAGCACTTTGACACGTTCCTGGGAAGCGTTTACATTTTGTTCAATCAGTATTTTCTGGTGGGAAACGGTTCCATCACTAGATTTCCAAACAGCTGGTGTTGTCGGTTTAAAGGGCGGTTACAAAGATGCCAAAGTGCTAAGGCACCATTGTAAGTCAGGGGGATTTGTACTCCTAACTCACCAAGGCCCTTTTGAAAGTCCCACCCTTAGCTCATATTTAGCTAGGCTGAAAGATGTGAGCCATAGGATGTGCCACTTAGACACAGGTAAATGCTGTGAAGAAGGGAGGGCTTATGGCTTTGAGGTGAAGAAAGTCTATGTGAAGTGGCGCACAACCTGCCCAATGAGGTAGAGTGATGCAACTCTGGTACCCAAGAGGGAAATGAACATGCAGAAGAAAGTAAACTAGCAAATGAGGAACACGGGCCATGCTAGTGATGCTTATCCCTATAAGTACCAGCATTTCATCCCCACCACACTCAAACATCACCCACAGTTATCTTGGTAAAGAAACGATTCTAAAGGAAACATGATGAATAAAGACACCCAACCCCTCAGTATGTATCCACTGGATTGCTACCTGGAGCAATCTCCTTTTCAATGGAGGCCACGTTCATTTGTAGTGTAACCCCACTGAAGCCAAATGAGCGAACTCATCTCTGAACCTGTCGCTCAGGGGCAGATCTACAGCTGGTGTAGCGCCACCGAAGCCAGGGAGACAATTCAAACCAGCTAAAGATCTGCTCCTCTGTCCTCCTCTTATCTCACTCGGCTATGCCTCTCGCTACCTTGTTCCTTTGTCATCCTTTTACATCTGTCTCTTTGAACAAGGGATTAAATGCATTCAATAATGCATAAATATAATTACATATATGACCTTTGACAGCTTTAATCAACATATGGAATTTAAACACATAGCCAGATTCCCCCATGAATTGGTAAGACTTTTACATCTGCCTTGAAATCAATATCCTGCATCAGTGACTAAATAAAATTAGCAGTGGACGGGGACTGAAGCTGAAACCTACAGTTGCCCTCCCCCACACTCCATCCTCCAGGAGGCTGCCATCTTGAATGGAGTGATCATGACACAGTTGCCAAGCAGAAAATTTGAAACTGCAACATCAGAGACACAGAGCTTTTGAGAACAGTGTTTCTCCAGGTGGGTGAGATATAGATGGGCAATTCTGACCTAGGATTTCTAGCTCCGCAAATAAATGCAGAGCTCTCAGCTAGACCCCACTCCTGGCTTGTACCCCATCAGGGCTTTTATTGAGTGGCTGGGATGCTTTTGCTCCTGGTTACTAGGGTTGAACTGATGCCAGAGGTTTTTCAGCAGGTGTCCCTCAACTTTGTGCTGACCGTGGCAACACACCAGAATCCGATTCACAGATTTTAAGACCCAGAAAGGAAAATTATGGTCATTTAGTCCAAGCTTCTGAATAATACAGGCCATAGAATGTCACCCAGTGATTTCTACATCTAGCCCAATAACTGGTGATTCAACAAAAGTAAGACGCTGTCTTCATTTAACGACTCCAAGTAGTGGAGAATCCCTTACATCTCTTGGTTCTAGTGGTTAGGCTCACTGGTAAACATCTGCATCTTTTTTGGCAACTGTTTGAACTTTTCTGACTTCCATTTCCAGCCCCTGGATCTTGTTAGCGCTTTATCAGCTAGTCTTCCAGTATCAAATCTCTTCTTCCTATGCTGCTACTTAGAGATGGATCCAGTGGTCTATTAACCTTCTTTAATTAGACTCAGGGCTTGTCTACACTACAGGTTATGTTGACATAACATATGTCACTCAGGGGTGTGAATAAGCCACCCCCCAGAGCGACATAAATTACACCGACCTAAGCGCCAGTGTGGACAGTGCTATGTCAGCAGAAGAGCTTCTCCCACTGACATAGCTACTGCCGATGGGAGAGCTCTCTCCACCAGATGCGCTACAGTGGAGCAGCTGCATAGATTAGCCCTGAATAAACCAAGCCCCTTCAGTCTGTCCCGGAGAGGCGCATTTCCCAGACTTCAAAATCATTTTTGCTTTTTTCAGAACCTTTTCCAGTTTTGCCAGCGTCTTTGTTTAGAGTGTTGTCACCAAAACTGGACACAGCATGCCAGTAATGCTCTCAGCAATGCTGTATACAGCGGTAATGTCGCCTCCTGGCTCCCACTCAATGTTACTAGTTATATATGGAAGGATCACGTTAGCCCGCTTAGTCACAACGTCGTACTGGAAACCAACTGAACCTGAGCTATCTCCCATGACCCCGACATACTTCTCAGAGGCACTGCTTTCCAGAATACAGCCCCCTAGCCTGTAATTATGGCCTTCATTCTATTTTCTTAGATCAAAGTCCTTGCATTTGGCTGTATTAAGATATGTCTGATTGCACCCAGTTTATTAAAAGATCCAGATTAATCTAAGTAATCTGTCCTTGATATTTTCCACTCCAATCTGTGTCACCTGCAAACGATCAGGAACGATTTTACGTTTTCTTCCAGATTATTGATAGAAGTATTGAATAGTGCTGGTTTGGGAAGCAGTCTCTGGGGGACCCCACTCACTGACTATCCCTGATTAACAATTACTCTTTGAGATCTAACAGTTAGCCTGTTTTTAATCCATTTAATGGGCCATATTGATTTTGTATCATGCCAATATTAAGCCAGGGGTTCTTTAGCACACAATGGATAGCTTATTCATTTGGTATAATGCCTGCTTTGATCCTGGGGGTCTAATGGGCTCTATGCTGCCTTTTACAGAATTGCTGTCAGCGTCTATCAGTCTCTTGCAGGTAGCATTGCATTGTTTGTATCTTAACATTTTCTGTCACAATGAGTTGATGCCCCAGAAGTATAAGCAATTGCTACAGTAATGCCACAGCTTCACTGTGTGCTCTGCTTTCTCACACATTCCCCTTTTATACGCTCTTGACATTCTCTGTTATAGGCAGTGTGTACTGCAGTAGTTATTTACAGCCACTAGGGGTCAGCTTTTTAATATCTAGAATTTTGTGTGCATCTCTCAGTCCCCTGCACCTACTGCAGGCCTCCCCCTTGAACCCTTCCCATTCTCCATATCCTCCGCCTCCTATCCCCATTCCTATGCCCTCCTCTATGCCCCCAGGTCCCCTGCATCTGCATTCATCCCCACCTCCATACCGAAGCTGTCTGCCGTCCCCTTTTCACATCTCTCCCAGGCTCCCCGCTCCCAGACGACTGCCCCTCTGCACCTCCCCCACCAGTGGCTCAGCACAGTCTGGGGTCCTCAGCAAGGCAAGTTATGTTATATGTGTAACTTAAAAAATTCACTGTTTACTACATAGAAATATCCTTTCCTCTTTGTAAGTCGGGGATGCTTCCCAGAAGTACACGGGGTTGAGAGGCACCTTGCTACCCCCTGCCCTTCGCATGAGGGAGCCTTGTCTGTACCTGCCAGGGGTCAGCTCCCTGTCTCACCAGCCACCAGCAACACAAGCAGGCCCCTCTCAGTCCAGGCAGGCTCCGCTGTCCCTTTGCAGGTTAGCAATAGGCACACTCCAGCCCGGAGCATCCCCCTGGAGTGCCCAGACCCTCTTCCACTGGCCACTCACCGATCTGCTACTCCCAAAGGAAGGGTACACACCAGCTTACCAGTTTCACCTCAGGATCACTGCGACACTTCACACAAAGCCCTTCCCTTTGTTTTTAGTGGAAACAAGTGAAAGTTTGTATAACAGATATGAGAAGCTTCAATGGAAACATTGTCTATATAAATGCTATCATAACATGCTTTCTAGAGCCTCAACTTAACTCGTAAGACATCCCCTTGTCTAATAAATTTAAGATGCACCTCAAGAGTTTCCAGTGTTTTTCAGCCAAGCCTGGCTGTGATTTCTCACCCCCCTATGAAATACACACACAGTCAGCTTACATCCTAGGTGAAGGATGCAGTGTGTCGCTCTGTACCTAGAGTTGTAGTCCAAAACTTCATTGTAAACAGGACTTCCTCCTGCTGGTTTATTTCATCCTGTCAATTCCCTCTCCAAGATTTTACAATCCCTTCATTAGCATTTGGCTCTGACTAACCAGGAATCCATTGCATCTTGCATCTGAAGAAGTGAGGTTCTTACCCACGAAAGCTTATGCTCCCAATACTTCTGTTAGTCTCAAAGGTGCCACAGGACCCTCTGTTGCTTTTTACAGATTCAGACTAACACGGCTACCCCTCTGATACGGGAATCCATTGTGAACCATACACTACTCAATTTACATATAGCCAGCCAGCCAAACATCTCTTGCCTAAGAGAAACTGGTTCATCAACTTCTGGTGATCAGCCCCAACTCACAGACCTCAAGAACATATTTTTCAGTCTATATAACTCCTTACCTATTGTCTATAGATACATCTTGCAATCATTATGAGGACCAGTGGGACACAGACTTTCAGTAGAGACCATACCTGGCACTCTCTTGTGAACTAGTATGCACATACCAGACCCAAGGGAATTCTAACTCATGCTTCTCTGTGCCCTCTGCCAGTTGGCACCAAGAGGTCCCTGAGCCAAAGTCTGATACTAACCCCCCTCAACACATTCTACAAGGCTCCTTTCCTCCATAACACCAGTGGAGCTGAACAACTGGAGAATGGGAAGGTGGAGACATTGGGAAGACAGGATGAGTCAGAAAAGCCAGGAAGAGAGGAGTATGACTGCTCAGAGCTCCGGTATGAAACTGCAGAAAAACCTGAGAGTCTCTGGATTAAGTTGAGAAGTGTGAGCAACAAGGGTGATGTCATGGTGGGAGTCTGCTATAGACCACCAGACCAGGGGGATGAGGTGGACAAGGCTTTCTTCTGGCAACTAGCAGAAGTTACTAGATCGCAGGCCCTGGTTCTCATGGAAGACTTTAATCACCCTGATACCTGCTGGGAGAGCAATACACCGGTGCACAGACAATCCAGGAAGTTTTTGGAAAGTGTAGGGGACAATTTCCTGGTGCAAGTGCTGGAGGAACCAACTAGGGGCAGAGCTCTTCTTGACCTGCTGCTCACAAACCGGGAAGAATTAGTAAGGGAAGCAAAAGTGGATGGGAACCTGGGAGGCAGTGACCATGAGATGGTCGAGTTCAGGATCCTGACCCAAGGAAGAAAGGAGAGCAGCAGAATACGGACCCTGGACTTCAGAAAAGCAGACTTTGACTCCCTCAGGGAACTGATGGGCAGGATCGCCTAGGAGAATAACATGAGGGGGAAAGGAGTCCAGGAGAGCTGGCTGTATTTTAAAGAATCCTTATTGAGGTTGCAGGAAAAAAACATCCCGACGTGTAGAAAGAACAGTAAATATGGCAGGCGACCAGCTTGGCTTAACAGTGAAATCCTTGCTGACCTTAAACGCAAAAAAGAAGGTTACAAGAAGTGGAAGATTGGACAAATGACCAGGGAGGAGTATAAAAATATTGCTCAGGCATGCAGGAGTGAAATCAGGAAGGCCAAATCACACTTGGAGTTGCAGCTAACAAGAGATGTTAAGAGTAACAAGAAGGGTTTCTTCAGGTATGTTAGCAACAAGAAGAAAGTCAAGGAAAGTGTGGGCTCCTTACTGAATGAGGGAGGCAACTTAGTAACAGAGGACATGGAAAAAGCTAATGTACTCAATACTTTTTTTGCCTCTGTCTTCACAAACAAGGTCAGCTCCCAGACTGCTGCACTGGGCAGCACAGTATGGAGAGGAGGTGACCAGCCCACCGTGGAGAAAGAAGTGGTTCGGGACTATTTAGAAAAACTGGACAAGCACAAGTCCATGGGGCCGGATGCGCTGCATCCGAGGGTGCTAAAGGCGTTGGCGGATGTGATTGCAGAGCCATTGACCATTGAAAACTCATGGCGATCGGGGGAGGTCCTGGATGACTGGAAAAAGGCTAATGTAGTGCCCATCTTTAAAAAAGGGAAGAAGGAGGATCCAGGGAACTACAGGCCAGTCAGCCTCACCTCAGTCCCTGGAAAAATCATGGAGGAGGTCCTCAAGGAATCAATTCTGAAGCACTTAGAGGAGAGGAAAGTGATCAGGAACAGTCAGAATGGATTCACCAAGAGCATGTCATGCCTGACTAACCTAATTGCCTTCTATGAGGAGAAAACTGGGTCTGTGGATGAGGGGAAAGCAGTGGATGTGTTATTCCTTGACTTTAGCAAAGCTTTTGATATGGTCTCCCACAGTATTCTTGCCAGCAAGTTAAAGAAGTATGGGCTGGATGAATGGACTATAAGGTGGATAGAAAGCTGGTTAGATCATCGGGCTCAACGGCTCCATGTCTAGTTGGCAGCTGGTTTCAAGTGGAGTGCCCCAAGGGTTGGTCCTGGGGCCGGTTTTGTTCAATATCTTCATTAATGATCTGGAGGATGGCGTGGACTGCACCCTCAGCAAGTATGCAGATGACACTAAACTGGGAGGAGTGGTAGATATGCTGGAGGGTAGGGATAGGATACAGAGGGACCTAGACAAATTAGAGGATTGGGTCAAAAGAAATCTGATGAGGTTCAACAGGGACAAGTGCAGAGTGCTGCACTTAGGATGGAAGAATCCCATGCACTGTTACAGACTAGGGACTGAATGGCTAGGCAGCAGTTCTGCAGAAAAGGACCTAGGGGTTACAGTGGACGAGAAGCTGGATATGAGTCAACAGCGTGCCCTTGTTGCCAAGAAGGCTAATGGCATTTTGGGCTGTATAAGTAGGAGCATTGCCAGCAGATCGAGGGACGTGATCGTTCCCCTCTATTCGACATTGGTGAGGCCTCATCTAGAGTACTGTGTCCAGTTTTGGTCCCCACACTACAAGAAGGATGTGGAAAAATTGGAAAGAGTCCAGCGGAGGGCAACAAAAATGATTAGGGGCCTGGAGCGCATGACTTATGAGGAGAAGCTGAGGGAACTGGGATTGTTTAGTCTGCAGAAGAGAAGAATGAGGGGGGATTTGATAGCTGCTTTCAACTACCTGAAAGGGGGATCCAAAAGGATGAATCTAGAGTGTTCTCAGTGGTACCAGATGACAGAACAAGGAGTAATGGTCTCAAGTTGCAGTGGGGGAGGTCTAGGTTGTATATTAGTAAAAACTTTTTCATTAGAAGGGTGGTGAAGCACTGGAATGGGTTACTGAGGGAGGTGGCCTCTTTTCCCCACGCTCTAATCTCAAGCAGGCTGTGCTGGCACTCGGGTGAGTGCAGGGACCAAGGGGGCAGTTTGTGACTCCTGAATTCCGGGGCGCTTCATCTCCTGGTGCAGACTCGAGGGCCACCCAAACTGGTTCCCCAATGCCCACGGAGCAGAAGCCCCTATGGGGAGTGTTGTGGCAGGGACTCAAAGCACAGGTCTGACCCAGGCATGCCCCCCACCAGTCTGGTCCATCTTAGTCATCTTTGAGCTGGGGACTCCTTGCCTGGTGCTGTTCAGTGGAGGTGGGCTCATGCTATCAGGTGACTGCGAATCAGACCTTTTGAGTCTAATCTGGAAGGTAAACGGACATTATAGCTCATGGTATGAACTCTTCACAGCATGTGTATGCACCTCGGTGAAATCCACCCCTGTGCAGAGAGCCGGCGCAAAGCCTGTGCACCACCCAAGCCCTATTTTGATAGGTACAAATGGAAAGAATCAAATCAATTACTAGATCTATCGAATAAATCAAAACCAGGCCCCTGTCCAGCCCAGCTCCGATTCCACAGGGGTGCGCACCAGCACTGGTTGGGGATGCCAGGGAATAAAGACACTGCTGGGAGTGGCCCTAGGTCCAGATTCCCACATGTATCCACTGAAGCCCAGGGGATTTAGGCATGTAAATACCTTTGGAGTCTGGGTCCTATTTCTTACGTCAGGCTGCTTCAGCCAGGCAGAGCTTTGGTCCCATCAGGCCCTACTTCATATGCATGAATAAAAACATGATTCCGCAGAGCTGGCGCTGTTGTGCAACACTCAGCTTTTCCTACGGTGTCTTTGTAGCCACACACTTCCCTTAACACATACTTCCAGCGGCAGGACCTGTGGCCAGCCCGGGCATACACAGGCTGTCTCCTGGGCCTCACTGTAGCGGACTCTCAAAGCTTCAAGGAGCAGGAGCCCTCCCTTCTCCTGTCCCATCCTGGAGAAGGGCAAATCAGCAGTGGCCCCCTGTTTCTTTTAGCTAGTTCTGGTGGCATAAGTGCCCCTGTGCTAAGCTCTCTGGCCTCACATGCTGTGCATATGAGACACAGACCTCTAACAGTTGTGAGCTCTTTGGATAGGGAGTCTCATTGCTATGTTTGTACAGGGCCTTGCACAGTGGGACTTCCTAAGTGCTACCACAATACAAATAGCAAACAATAACCTCACTAACATATACCTGCATATATCAGATTGCTGCCCAGCCAACAGTTCCCAGGTCTCTCTCTGGAATATCAGACCTAAAACTTCTCTAAAACTTCTGAGCCATAAATCTGCTTTAAATGGCCCAGCACACTTGGGCACAAGTTGATACTGACCTGGTAATGCTGACTGGCCAGTCATAAACGTTCACCTCTACTGCTGCTGTGCAGGGTTTTCCATAAACAGCTGTAAAACCTTGCCCGTGCAGATCTGGGTTGGATGGAATGTCAGCTTTAGCTGTGGTGCCAACAGAGAGCTTCGTCTGGTGCTTTTGGTCTCTGAAATCCAGACAGATGATATTCCTCCCAAGTTCTAAGAGGATGCATGTGTTCTCTCAGACTTTAGAATCTTTTGCTTAAAACAATACGACATGCAACTAAATTAATGAGTCTATCTCCATCGAATAACCATCAATATCCCTGAATCCTGCCTGCCTTGCATTTCAGATTTGATATGGGGCAATACATTTGCATTGCACCACTGTTGCTACTAGGAATATTCCTGTTTTTGCTTTGCACTTCCATTAAAATGTTACCCAACACGCCTTCCACTACTCTGGGGATGTCTTTCACTGCAGGTTTAGTTCCAAAAGTTTGCTTCTACACACAAAGCAGAACTGGATTAATTTAACAATGTGATTTTAAGCCAGTTTAGGTAAGCCATGTAAAACCCTTGATGGGCACTTAAACCCGCTTATAGTAGGTTAGTTTGCATTGGTAAATGTAAAGGTACAAGCTAAATCAATGTAGCCAGTATTAACCCATTAAAAGTGTTTCCATAGTGGGGTTTGCACAAGAACCAGTTTTAGTTAAACTGGTGCAAATTCTGTGTTTAGACAAGGCCAAAGCGGCACACCTGAGAAAGGCATAGGAAACAGTACACAGGAGCTGATATTTCATTTCCTCTCCTGAACACAGAATTAATTGTGTTTGCTCATCATTGTATTTGCAGAGTCAGAGGAATCTAATTGCATCTGTCCAAGGACAGCGATATACCATGAAAACTAAAATTAGCAAATCAAATAGGCTCTTGGCACTTATAACGTGGGATACAGGCACCACCAGATGCTTTTTAACAAATCTTGCAGCATCCTGATCAAAATACCTGATCATGATGCAGCCGTGTCTGCTGTCGCGGTCACCATTCCTGTCAGAACAGCAAAAGGTCCTGAGCTCACCTTGTTCAGTATCCCTACGTGCTGTGCGGAGCGAGCGTTGGTATATGATGCTTTTATTCTTTTACAGGGAATATTCTTGCGCAATGGTAGAATCTGGTATCCTTAACCTTTACCAGCTCGGGGAAATGGCCAGCAAAGCAGATGGAAATACCATTGCTTGGCACGGCAGCACCTCTGTATTGCGTTAAAGAGCCTGTGAGACAGTGGGCCAGTGAAATGGCGCCCCCTCTGGCCAAGTCTGGTGCAGCCCCGGGGCTCACATGGCTGCACGGAGCTGTCAGTCTATTCCTGGGGCCTAGCCATGTCTGAAACTCTTTCTCGGCTCCCAAGCCTGTCAGGGGGGCTTGTAGGGGGATCCAGGCCTATGAGGGATAGCTCAGTGGGGGGAGTATTAGCCTGCTAAACCCAGGGTTGTGAGTTCAATCCTTGAGGGGGCCACTTAGGGATCTGGGGCAAAATCAGTACTTGGTCCTGCTAGTGAAGGCAGGGGGCTGGACTCGATGACCTTTCAAGGTCCCTTCCAGTTCTAGGAGATAGGATATCTCCATTTATTTTATTTTATTTATGCACGCCTGGATCTTTGCAGGCTCTCCTGCCTGTTGGTCAGTTCGTCCCCTCCTGGGATGTTCAGTAGCTTGCTGGCAGGCACTCCTTTCTCCAGTCTGCCGCCCCTCCGCTCTGCTTCTCAGCCCTTCTGTCCTCCCAGCTGCTGAAAGGCTTCCAATCAGCAGTGGCCGGCAGTGCCTGCATTAACTCTTTGGTTGCTGGGCCAGTGTGGGGGCCAGACACCCCACGACAGGGTGGTATTGATGGATTATAAAAAGAACGGGTTTTGATAGGAAAATACCAGTGCTGCATGAACGCCATGTACAGTCTGCTGCAAAGCAACAGGCAACGTTCCTCAGTCCCTGCCGTTTTTGCGTGGCGGGCTTTCACTCCGTTACACGAAGGAAGGATGGTCTTGTCTTGTGGATAAAGCAAGGGTGTAGGACTCAGCAGAATTCAGTTCCCTTGTGATTGTGGGCGAATCAGCGTCTCTCTGGGTCTCTGTTCTCTCCCAGCTGTATGCTGCAAGCGTATGGAGGATGGTTCTCCTGAATTATCCTCCATGTAATCATTGGGCTGCCTTCTTTGCTTAGAATGAGAGGTAAGGGGTAACAATTGGATTGACTTGGTGGATGTTTTCCCCTTTTCCGTTATTACGGTTGAAAGTATCGTAACACATGTGGCCGTATTAGCAGGGAGTAACAGCACAACGTGCTGTGTCACCGACCGTGGCAGCTCTCCCATGTTTAGCCAGAAACTCATTTGTACACGCAGAGGAGTTTTAAAGGGCCACCCAGCACGGACTCGGGTGGCCCAGGGCTGGGTGCTCAGGCAAAAATGGGAATTTCCAAAGTCAAATGCTCCTGCTCTGGAAGTTTGATCTAAACCCTGAGTGGATGCAGGGAACACGTGCTTGGGAAATGAAATTGTCAAAGTCTCGTTACTCCTCTGTGGGCTAATAGGGGTTCTAGGGTACGCTGCTCTGCTGCCCATTTCAACATGTCCTCCAAAGGAGCTGCAGACACTGCATCCATCTGGCACAGAACACCCCCAGCACCAGATCTTTCGCTGTGAAGCAGAGTGTGACGCCTGAGGCCAGATCCTCAGTTGGTGCAACTTTGCACGGGTGCATTGATTTCAGTGGAGCTAGGCTGAGGTTCTGGGCCCTGCTAGTCACAGCTCTACATACCACATACGATGGGTGCTTTGGGGTTTCTGCTCTCGTTTGGTGCAGAAGCGGAATGTGAATGCAGAAAAGGAGCAGTCTGTACACACGCTGACCCCAAACGGATGATACACTTTGAAGAACTAACTAGAGCAGGCCAACAGTTTTCATTTGAAAACATTTTTTTCAATGAAAAATGGCTTTCCTCAAAATGAAAATTTACATAAGACCATCAGTCTAGCCAGACTGGGTCAGACCAATGGTCCGTGTAGCCCAGTATCCTGTCTTCCGACAGTGGCCAATGCTAGGTGCTTCAGAGGAAATGAACGGAACAGGTAATCATCAAGTCATCCATCCCCATTTCTTTGGAAAATGCTCACTTTTGACTAAATTGTTCGGGTTTTGTGTAATCAGACGTGAAAAGCTTCAACTGAAACCTCAAGAGTTTTGATCAACCCTCCCCCAAGCCCCCAGCCCAAACATAAGTTTTTGGATTAAATTTTTTGGTTTTTGAGAAAAATGCAACAATTTCAAAAGAAACATTTCTATTTTTGCAAATCTTTGGCAGGAACAAAAAGCCATTTCCCAACCAGCTCTAGTAGTAACCCCCTGCACCACATCAGCCCTTTGTGCTGCCGCCATCAGAGACATTTAGATGGCAGTGTTCCTGGAGATGCCATGGCAAGCACATAGGGTTAATGCTACGGGGGGAGGGAGGCGGAAGCTAGGTAGGGGCTATGCTCAGGGTGGAACCTGATATCTGTCCCTGTCAGCTCACTGCAGGCATAGAGATGTCAAGGGGAGCATCAAGCTGGCTCATGACAAGACTAGACTTCTTGGAAGCCATTCAGGTGTCACCCTGGTCATGAGTGAGGAGTCCCCTGCTAAGCCTTCACTAGAGCAGTTAGAAACGAAATGATTCTTCATGGCACAAAGCTGCCGCGAGTTTCATTGGCGGTACTCTACCAGCCTACATTAGAGGTAAACTTGCCTCTTGAGGGAATGGGCAGTCTCCCATCTCAACCCAAAGGACAGGGGAACAGTAAGAGCCAGGATCAAGTGGTATCTCAGGTAGTGAGCAAGGACTGTGCTCGGCCTATCTGGCCAGCAGAATTTGCCCTGCCTTTTCCAGAAGGTTTTGTGGCGCTCCCCAGGAACCTGATCTCACCCACACTGTCACCCAGCACATCAGTTAGGTCAGTGCATCAGCAAACAGCAACCCCCTCAAAAGCTATTTTTCACTTCTTGGGGCACGCAGGGCTGTGAGTCACCTTGGTGCCACCTGCCTCTAGCATGAAGGTATCTTGCCTTTGTCAACTGGCTGTTAGCTTCCTAACATAACCAGCCTGTCAGCGACTCAGCACTGTCCTCTGGGCTATCCCAGCTCTCTCTTTGCCTTGCAGGTTGACAACAGATGCACTCCAGCCCCTGAGTCCTTTCAAAGTGTCCCCTTTGGTATCCAGTCCCTGGTCACCGGATACCCACAGACATCCCAGACTCTGCTCCCAAAGGAACAGTGTGCCATGATTTACCAGTTTTACCTTAGACCCCTCTGTAATATGCACAGCACTTGAGTTCAATTATGAAACAAAAAGGAAATTTACTTAAGAAAGAACAGAGATTCAAATAAAAAGCAGCGTGAGAGATGGGAACAAATGGTTACATATAAAACAACATCACATTACACATTCCAAAGACTAAACTTAACTAACAAGTTGTCCTCCTGTCTAAAGGAGCTTAGCTCACCCAAAATTCTGTTCAGTGTTTTCACCCAAGCCCATTTTTCATGAAGCCAACTCACTATCAGTTTACTTCCTAGGTGAAGGATGCCAGGGTGTCTTTTTGCACCCCTCAATATACCAGAACAGACCTTTCCTGATGGGAGTGGGGGCTGGGGAAACACTATTTTAATCTTGTTTACCCCTTCCTGTTAGTTTCCTTCTCAAGTCTCCACCTGCTCTTCATCAGCATTTGACTTAGAATGCTAATGGACTCCTATTGACGTACAAGACCCTGGGGTCGCCTCCGGAGATAAGCGTTTCCCCATCTCTTGTCTGGAGGAGTTGGTCTCAAGACACGCTACTTTCAAGTGACCCGTTTTTAAACTACAGACCTAGAGAACATGATTTTTAGTACATATATACAATAACTCCTCACATAGTCTCCATACATACATCTCACAATGGTTACGACCACCAGTGTGACACAGGTTCATTAGATACAGTACATGACATTCTTTTGGGAAACACAAGTGAGCCCAGTATCCCATTATACCCCAGTGTGCTCCGCCAGGTTGGCATCCAGAGGATCTTGGGTCACAGGGGTTGCCATTTCACATAGTCCTATCATACCCATACGTTAGAGTACTCCAAGCAGGGTCAGTCTGCAGGGGACACTGGGTTACTGTTCTAGCTTTTTGTTTGTTTTTAAATCCTACCTGACAGAGGTTCAAATCCTAGCCTCCTCACTGATGAAATCAGCTCCGACGATCTCCTCCTATTTCCTCACGATGGACGTTAATCCACATCACAGAAACAACCGCACAGTTTGACAGGACTGCAAGTCTGCACTCAAGGGGTAGCTAGCAGCGGAACAAGAAGGAGAGGGGGTGCAAGATTAATGGTGCATCAGTTGACTGGGACAGAGAGCACCTGCCTGCCCCGTGCTTGCCTGCAGACAGTGCTATTAATTCATAAGCCCTGAAATTCACCCCCCCAAATACGGGAGGAAATAGTTACAAACTGCGATAGCAGATGTCAAGCTGTTCTGAGCTTCTTCACTAATATTCTCCAAGGTGGAACATTTTCACAGAGATTGCAAACACATCAAACCTTCCTTTCAAAACTGTCACACAGAACAACCAGTAGGCGACATCGACTCATATAAAATATGAATGGAGACTTCTCATGAGCAGAAAATATGCCCCATGGCTGCATGGTGCCTTTATCTGGCAGTTCAAGAAACATTGTCAAACAGTTTGTGCTGCAGAATTGACCTATCTTCAAATTAGTTTAATCTGGTAGGAAATGCCAAATGAATTTTAAATCTCTGATTTTAAGTCCCTCCTTTGGCACAAAATGCTAAGTCATCCCTCTCCGTAAGTGAGTCCTAGGGAAGGGGACAAGTATCAGAGGGGTAGCCGTGTTAGTTTGAATCTGTAAAAAGCAACAGAGGGTCTGTGGCACCTTTGAGACTAACAGTTAGTCTCAAACTGTTAGTCTCAAAGGTGCCACAGGACCCTCTGTTGCTTTCTAGGGAAGGGGACATATACCATGGAAAATTCACAGCTTGCGGAATTCACTGCTGGGAAGGAGGGGTGCAGGAAAGAATCAGGACACAACAAAAGTGCAGGCATTGGTGAGAACATGGCCTTTAATGGGGAAAAATTAGCTAGACATAAAACTGCCCTGGATTTACTGTTCTCATTCTGCGATTCCTTTTCCTATATGGGTCTGCAGATGCCCAGATAGGTTTTCCCTAGAATTTTTTTAATGGATGCCCTGGAGCAGTGGAGAGTCTACATAAGCTACAAAAACAGGAGTGAAGCAAGACCCTGGCAAGGAACTTCATAGCTAAACTAGAGGAGTTGATGAGGGAGAGCTTTCCCACCCAAAGAACATCAGAACAAAAAAACCCTCTTACATGAGCTAGATTTCTTGGTCCCACCCCTTGTTCCTATAGCAAGCAGCTGGTCCCTCAAAGCAGCACGAGATATGAAAGGCCATTGCAATTAACATGACATCTTTTAGAATGTCCCACATCTGTAGATCTTAATTTTCCTATGTTGATATTTATTTAAAGTACTAGATAACATTCAATGGCACTTTCCAGCGAGGCAGGGTAGCACCAGATTTACTTCTTAATTTACGATCGATGGTAAAACATAGAACATCAGAAATGAACTACGTTTTGTTCTGGAGTGTAAGCGATCACCGTTAAGTCCTCTGCAGCTTCTGGTGCCAGTCTTGTAATGTGGGACCTGCAAGAAGTGAAGTCACATGATTTAGCAGTCAGGCTAAAATACCTCCTCAGTTTGAAAGCTAGTCTTCGGTGGAGTTCGTCTGGACTTTTTAAACGTTGTTTTTTTAAATCATTGACCTCAGACAAACTAGTGGATAATTTATATTTTTTCCTATGTCGACTGTTATCAGAGGAAATGTCCTCAGAGTCAGGACTTACTGTTTTTGTGTTTTATCTGTGTAGCAAATTCCATTAAGTGAAATTTAATGCCAAAGCTGTAAGATCTGCATTCCTGGGGAATGACTGTTTGGGGCATTGTCTTTGAATCGGCTGCAAACACAAGCTGATAAAGCACTTGTTGGATTAGTCAGTCATGTCATCTTTTGCTGGACAGTAATATAAAATTGCTAGAAGAAAAAGTATTTCCTCAAGGGGACCATGACGCCTCCTGTAGGGCACAGCCATGCCGAGAAGCAAGTAAGCAACCATGCTGCGTGGTAAAGTCACACATAATTTTGCTCCAACTTATACTGAGGTAGGGAGATCTTGGGCCTCAGTCGCATGGAGTGAAATAGAAGATTAGAATGTAGTGGCCAGATGTTTTGCGTTAGTGTCTGGGGGAAAGGAAGACGTCATCTCATCTCATCTTTCTCCAAGATTTGATTGTTTTGCATCTTGCATATGCTACAATGGGGAATCCACCTAGCAAGCATGAGCTGTAGAAATAAACGAAGGGACTGATTTCTCCACTTCCCTGCACCCTGTGTGGCCATTTAAACCTGGGCAAAGTGTCCATAAAACACTGCCAGATTTGCCTTTCATACTCCCAGTGCACAGGTGGAAATAACTATACAAGGCTCAGGGCAACATAGAATCAGACCCTGAATCTGTAACAGCATTATCAGACCTCTTAGAATCAGGAACGGAACATTCTGAGCTTGGCAATTTACATGGGGGCCAAAGCAATTAGGCATGTGATTAAAGTTAAGCACATGCTTAAGTGCTTCCATATTCAAGGGCTTAATGAATTCTTCTTGTTCAAAGATGATCACCAGAAGGAAAGTAATACCCACAGTGTCATGGACCCATCTCTGCCATGTGCCTGAGGTGCTGGCCAATCTGGCAGAGGAGATTAGAAACAGCCCCAAGGCAAAAGGGTTAGGTGTGTGTTCAACACTCCTTGTGCCGGTTCTGTACTGATTTACAGCTCTGTGAAATCCTCTTGGCTTCAGTGGAATGGCATTGAGTAAAGTCCGGCATGGGATTTACTCAGGTCTGCTCCGGCTGTTTTAATCTCTTTACTGTAGAATACAGCAGGTTCTGTGTAGGGCTGAAGAGGGCAATGGCAGGTCTTTTTCCAGCTGTACATCCAACTCCAATTTCTGCCTTTCCAAAAAGAGATCAGCACTTACTTCTCTGAAGCCAAATCAGAACAGAGTGCTCCCCACTTTGTGGGAGTTCCTGTGTCCTCAGTTCCTGTTACAGTGCTTAGTCTCATCACAGTCCCAAATTCTGCAAACATTGGAGACTTTACACAATGTGTTCTCAACTTGTGCATTGCAACCCCCATAAAAAAGGGTTGCGAACAGGTGCCTGGAGGGACTGGAGCCACTTGGCCTTTCCCCTATTGCGAAATGGAAGGGGAAGGTAGAAGGGAAGGAGAGACATGTCCCAGCAGTGACAGGGAGTCTTGGTATGGAAAAGCTCAAGAAGTCGGGCATCATACATTGCATCCACTAGTGTCCAAATGAGGATTCGGATTAGCAGTCAAGTGTTCTCGGCTTTTTCTAAACACACTCCCTGAATTCCTGTTCATTCCTACCCTGCAGGTTACACAAAAAGTGCCCTCTCATTCACTTACATCAAAGCAGCTTTTATAAAGCAAGAGAAGAAAAATAATTTGTTCCCGCAGGAATTTTAGGTTAAGGGAACCAAATGACATGTTCATCCAACAAATACAGTCGCTTTACTATTACCGAAGGTTACCTAGTTCATTAAACAAAGCCTAAGTGCTGTGTAGTGTCACCTCGTGCGGTGGCTCTCAACCTTTCCAGATGGCTGTACCCTTTTCAGGAGTCTGATTTGTCTTGCGTACCCGCAAGTTTCACCTCACTTAAAACCTGCTTGCTTACAAAATCAGAGCTAAAAATACACAAGTCTCATAGCACACTGTTACTGAAAAATTGCTGACTTTCTCATTTTTACCACAAAATTATAAAAATACCCAATCGGAATAAAACAGTGTACTTACATTTCAGTGTATAGTACACAGAGCAGTATAAATAAGTCATTGTAGGAAATTTTAGTTTGTTCTGACTTTGCTAGTGCTTTTTATGTAGCCTGTTGTAAAAGTAGGCAAATATCTAGATGAGTTGATGTGTCCCCGGGAAGACCTCTGAGTACCCCCAGGAGTACACATACCCCTGGTTGAGAACCACTGCTCTAGTGAAACTGAGGGTGTGTCTACACTAAAGGGCCTATGCCCCTTAGTACAAATGAGGCATGTGCTGACAGGAGTTTTTCCTGCAGATTTAGGATGACTTCCTCCTCAAACAGGGTTAGCTAAGCTGACAGAAGCACTCATCTGTTGGCATAGCTGCATCTACACTGGGGATTTTCGTGGCATAGCTGTGTCGTAAGGGAGTGTGGTTTTTTCACATCCCTCACTTATGTAGCTATGCTGATATAAAGGTTTATGTGTAGGAGGAATGTCTGCACTAGAAACACTACAGCAGCACTGCACCACTCTAGCGCAGACACTTACTACAGCGGCAGAAGGGTTCTTCCGTTATGTAGTAAATCCAACTCTCAGAGGCAGCAGCTAGGTTGACGGAAGAATTCTTGTGTCAACCTAGCAGTGTCCACACTGGGGCTTAGGTCGCCTTAGCTACGTCTCTCAGGAGTGTGAACTTTTCACACCCCTGAGCATCCTAGCTAGCTCAGCCTAAGTTTTAGGTGTAGACTAGGCCCAAGCCTGAGTGGTGTACATCAGAACTAAGGGCCTAAAGATATAGATAGGCACATTGTGGAATATTCAAAAGCAGCCAGTGGGAGTTAGATGCTTTTGAAAATCTCACTACGTGTCTATCTGCATCTTTAGGTAGCCAAGACTTGGTCTATACTTAATAATTAGATCAGCCTAACTATGGAAAATGTTGCACCATGAGCATCATAGTTGACAGAAAAACCCCTTCCATCAGTGTAGGAAGTGCCTACACTAGAGCGGACAGCTGCAGTGCGGTCACTGTGCCACTGCAGTGTAGACATGGCCTTCGTAGCTTTGAAAGGGTGGGAGGAATAGCTCAGTGGTTTGAGCATTGGCCTGCTAAACCCAGGGTTGTGAGTTCAATCCTTGAGGAGGGAAGTAAGGTAAAAATCTGTCTGGGGATTGGTCCTGCTTTGAGTAGGGGGTTGGACTAGATGACCTCCTGAGGTCCCTTCAAACCCTGATATTCTATGAAAATCCAACAAAATCCAACCCTAAGCTAAGAGACCTAACTGCAATGTTAATACCACTGGTTTGCAAATGTCAGTGATAGACTGTAGCAAGGCTGCTCCCTTCCTCCCCTGTACCAGGACTCCAACCATCCCTTTAAAAGCCAGTTCTTACCTCTGCACTGCACAGTGCTCCCCTGTGCTGCTGCATTTTGAATAAAACGGGGATTTCCAGCTGGAAAGAGCACGTATCATTGGGCTGCAGCTACCATGTCTGATTGAAAGATTGCAACTGTCTGCGGAGGTCTGTTCCCAGCATCATGACAATGATTATGTATTCCATTGTTCATATTTTGTCATAAGCAGTTTTTCCTTGGTAACACATTCAGTTTCCACTCTGTCATTAAAATAACATTGAAATAACAATGTAAAATCAAATGGCTCAAGAGCTCTCCCTGCTAACCCTGTGGCCTGTACAGTTTCCTCCCCCTCCCCCTTTTAAGTACTCTAAAGATGGTGTTTTGCCACAAGGCCACTCATTCCAAAGAGGGCGCAAACCTCGCCAGCGTCAGGTAAACATATCAAATAAATAACGCAGGCCTAGTGCGGGAAAGAAGCTCACATCTGCTAAACAAAGCTCAGGGCCAGATTGTGGTACCCTCATGCATGCAGTGTAGTACTTTACTGTGTGCATCGCCTCAGTGAAATTACTTGCACAGAAAGGTGCTGTGCTGAGTGGGGGGTTGGAAGGATCTGGGCCTCAGTGCTATTAAAATGCTAATGTTTAGCGAATCCCCCAAGAGCTGTTATCTTTTGAAGGAGTAATACACCTAGCAAGTTTCAAATGACATGCTTGCTAAACACACCTTGGAATTTCGAGGAGATTGCCTTTAATGACCTACTATTAGCATCTGAATTTCCTGGTTACATTATGTCCAATAATGGACTGATTAAAAGGCATAGCTCAGTTATGAAGCACTGCTCATATCACAGACCTTGATGTCATGAGTCTCAATAAGTGACTAGTATATCCCCACCCCGACCTTCACTGGTACAGGACAGGGCCGTGCATTATGTGACTCTTCCGTGAATGCAGCACGGCATTACCTTGATTTTCTGAAAAGCTCAGGGCTGGAGCCAGATTTTCCAGAGAGCTCAGCACCCAGCAGCACCCACTGTGACCCTTATGGCTCAATTTTCCAGAGCCCGCCGCACTCAAAATGCCCTTGGAACACCTGGCCCCAGGTGTGTCCATGCCTTTTCACGCTCACGCTATACCACGCTGGTCTCCCTGCTACAGCAGAACCCCCCGACTCGGTTCAGTCTAGAGACGCTTCCCTAGCCTCCATCCCAGCCCAGCGACATCTCTTCCTGGGTCACATCCAAGGCCTGCATCATGTGCACCATCTTCTGGCTGAGAGGAGCCTAGGGGGGTTCTCTCAGGAGCCCCTCACTGGCCATCCAGAAGGGCAATGCTGAGCACTCAACTCCCAGTGACTGATGGGAGACACGCCAGCTCAGCACCTCTTGGGGGCAGGCCCTCACTTGGCCAGCGAGGTTGCAGTTGAACATTGTGAACAACCTCAGGTATGAAGCTTAGAGGGCCGAGTCACTTCCCTTTGCCCCTCCCAGCCTTGGCAGGTGGACTCTGGGACTCACCAGAGCAGCTGCAGGTGGGCTCTTGGACCAGCACTGCAGCTGTTTGCCAATGCTCCTCTGGGCCCTTCCCTGCTCCCATCCACTGGTGAAGGTGGCCTGGGCCCAGGGCTCTCCCCACCCTGCTGCAGGTCTTCCCAGCTGTGGGGAGAGGAGCTCCCATACTCTTCTTCACTCCTCCTTCCTCTTTCTCCCCCGCCCTGTCATTCTGCCTCTCCCCCTCCGTCTCTGCTCCTTTGTCTCCTTCACTTTCATAGATTCATAGATTCATAGATTATAGGACTGGAAGGGACCTCGAGAGGTCATCGAGTCCAGTCCCCTGCCCGCATGGCAGGACCAAATACTGCCTAGACCATCCCTGATAGACATTTATCTAACCTACTCTTAAGTATCTCCAGAGACGGAGATTCCACAACCTCCCTAGGCAATTTGTTCCAGTGTTTAACCACCCTGACAGTTAGGAACTTTTTCCTAATGTCCAACCTAGACCTCCCTTGCTGCAGTTTAAACCCATTGCTTCTGGTTCTATCCTTAGAGGCTAAGGTGAACAAGTTCTCTCCCTCCTCCTTATGACACCCTTTTAGATACCTGAAAACTGCTATCATGTCCCCTCTCAGTCTTCTCTTTTCCAAACTAAACAAACCCAGTTCTTTCAGCCTTCCTTCATAGGTCATGTTCTCAAGACCTTTAATCATTCTTGTTGCTCTTCTTTGGACCCTTTCCAATTTCTCCACATCTTTTTTAAAATGCGGCGCCCAGAACTGGACACAATACTCCAGCTGAGGCCTAACCAGAGCAGAGTAGAGCGGAAGAATGACTTCTCGTGTCTTGCTCACAACACACCTGCTAATACATCCCAGAATCATGTTTGGTTTTTTTGCAACAGCATCACACTGTTGACTCATTTTTAGCTTGTGGTCCACTATAACCCCTAGATCCCTTTCTGCCGTACTCCTTCCTAGACAGTCTCTTCCCATTCTGTATGTGTGAAATTGATTTTTCCTTCCTAAGTGGAGCACTTTGCATTTGTCTTTGTTAAACTTCATCCTGTTTAACTCAGACCATTTCTCCAATTTGTCCAGATCATTTTGAATTATGATCCTATCCTCCAAAGTAGTTGCAATCCCTCCCAGTTTGGTATCATCCGCAAACTTAATAAGCGTACTTTCTATGCCAATATCTAAGTCGTTGATGAAGATATTGAACAGAGTCGGTCCCAAAACAGACCCCTGCGGTACCCCACTCATTACGCCTTTCCAGCAGGATTGGGAACCATTAATAACAACTCTCTGAGTACGGTTATCTTTCCCCCTCACTCCCTCTGTTCCTCTTTCCCTTTCTCACCCCTTCTTTCCCCTTTCCCCCCATTTCCCTCTCCCTCCCCACTTTCCCTGTGTGTGTGTAACAAGCTCAGGCAGGCATTTGTGCAGCAAAGAGAGGGAACAAGAATGGGGGCATTGCCTGTCCTGTCCTCCCTCCTTCTGCCACATTCTTTTCTAGCCTCCCTCTGTGCCTATCCCTTGGCCTGTGGGTCTGTCTGAAACTTACTCCAAAGTACTCCGTCTTGTCTCTTCAAATCCTCTCCGACGCTCCCCTTCAACATCCTGCTGCCTCTGCCTGTTCCCCTCCAGCTCCCCATGTCTTCACCCCTCTTCTCCCTGCTTCTTCCTTGCCAGCCACCCTCCTTCGTGCCCCACGTTCTCCCCTCGAGCTCCCCATGTCTTCACCCCTCTTCTCCTTGTTTCTTCTTTGCCAGCCCTGTATTCACATCCTACACAGTACTGTAATAATCTGTACTGTAATGGTGAAATGTATGTAACAATATTATATGTAAAGTTATGAACATAAGCTGAAATCATGACTGAAGAGTGATTACCAGACAAGTCTGGGACATGGTTAAGAGTTTCTCAAAGAGAAAGGACAAGTTGATGCCCCAGCCATGTGTCAAAGCTTATGGGCCATCACATATCAAGTGGCTGTTCTTTGGCAAGGAACGGGTGTGTGTGTGGGAGGGGGGTAAGATCAAACCGATCTGCATCTTAGCAAAGAACAGCATGAAACTTCTCTCCCACCAGACTCCATGTCTCCTTGCTCTCAGCTGGAAAGATCCAGTATCTAGGGGTCACTCTCAGGAAAATGCATTTCAAAGGGTGACAACTATAAGAACGAAGGGCAAAGACACCCCAAGTTCTCTCTCTTTTCACCTAAGACAACAAAAGAAACAGCTGTTGCACTTTGGGAGCAGATCCTGGCCTGAGAGTTTGGTCAGCAATGTTACTGGAAATGTGGGAAGAGACTTCACTTTGAACCTAGTTGATTAAGTTTAGAAAGCATTTTCTTTATTTTTCTTGTAACCATTTCCGATTTTAGTGCCTCATTACTTGTACTCACTTGAAACCCATCTCTTTGTAGTTAAATACACTGGTTTTATTCTTAATTAAAGCTAACCCAGTTTTGTGAACTGTGTGGGTAACTCCAGGTCGCAGACTGTTGATCTCTGTAGAGGAGGAACAGACATAATATAGCTGGACTGTCCAGGAGACGGCTGGACATTGCAGAACAAACATCTTGGGGGGGGAAATCTAGGACTGGGAGTGTGTTGGGGTCACCCTGCAAGTGGTAACCATGGTTGCTGGAAGGCAGAGTGTGGCTGGTGTTTGCTGACAGGCTGTTGGGGTCAGAGCTGCAGGACCAGGGCTGTCTCTCTACACAGACACTTGGGGTGTGACCTGTAGGCTGTTTGGCGGCTTGCGAAGAGCCCAGGTTGCAGGGCCGGATTATGACATTCTGAAGCCCTAAGCTATGTCAAGTGTAAGAGGCCCCACGCCATAAAAATGAATGTATCATTTTCACAGAAAGGACATTGAATATATAAACATGAAAGCTTTATATTTGCGTATATACAAAGGTGAAGTTGTAAAAATAGAATAATAATCTTCATTTTCAGCAGCCCTCTCTGTAACAATGACATCATGAGAGAAATACATTTTAGACAAATTCTTTGAATTAATTGCGTATGTAAGTAAAGTAAAAGTAAACAATACAATATAAAAATACAAAATAAAAAAAACCAGTAAATACTACAATTTACTAGAAGAGTTTTCAGGAAATTTTTATTCTCTGTTGGGGCATCTAAATTGTGGAATTCCTTGTCTGAATACGCAATGAGACTCTTAGAGGATATAAAATGGCAATAGAAGATACAAGAGGCAATAGAGGATATAGGATGTGGATAACCCATAAGCTTAAAGCTCAACTATTAGTTATATTGATATTACTTACACTCAAGTAATAAGCAAACCATCAGAAAATTGTATGTGGGTTGTATTTTTCCAATACATTGATTTGTTTTGTTTTTATAGAAGTTTATGCTGAATTACCTAATGTTGGTACTAAAATTAGTAGCAGAAAGGTTTTATTGAAACCAGTAGAATATTTAATTTTATATTATAAATATTGAGATTTATATATCTAGACAACAAATTATATATATATATATGCCGTAAACCTGTGTTATTTTACCAGGATATTTCTGTGATAGTTAATGCTATTTTGTCTATGTTCTAACAGGAAAACAAGAGAGGATATAGAATTTTTTTTACACCAGGAATAAGGAAAATTATCCTTCTTTTCATATGAATAAATGAAAAAACATTGATTAATTTTGTTAGGAAAATACAAAGTTTATCCAGACTATATATAAAATATATTTACAAATGTTGATTCCGATTTAATTTTTGCTACAAAACAATGAATTGTTGGAATTTTTCTTTTGCTATACTATAAAAATACAATGTATTATGCATATGATATGTGATTTATCAGTCTATATAAGAATTTTTACATAGGATACTACCTATAATAAAATATTATCTTGCATGCTCCAAACCTGCCAAGCAGACAATTCCAGTCTTTTTTCTAGACAGGCATCTCTCTTTGCATTCGCGTCTCTATCCTCTGTCGCCCCCAGGACCACTAATTAATCTTGAGTAAACACCTTGGACACACAAAG
The DNA here is from genome assembly GCF_013100865.1 of Trachemys scripta elegans. NCBI lineage: Eukaryota > Metazoa > Chordata > Testudines > Emydidae > Trachemys > Trachemys scripta. The sequence goes on from NC_048303.1 coordinate 124,642,242, forward strand.
TGACAACAAGCTATATGTGCGAAAGAGAAAGAAAGAAAACATACTGGTAATCTCTAGACAGACATTGAGAAAGTTTGAAATAACTTGCTCACCAAGTACTCAGAATATTTTGATATATGTATATCTTTCTTCACTTCTCTCAAAACCCACTATTTATCCTTTCGTCAGCACTCTCTGATATTTACTGTGAAGGTTCCCGAACTGATGGAGAGAAGCCAACACAAATTTTTCCTCCTCAAGATTCACTTGACCCAAGTCTATAAGACAATCACTTGCAAACTCAATTGTGTGAAGCAGTAAAAGACACAATTGTACGTATGTACAGAACAAAAGAAGAAAGAACACACTAACATACGAGTATGAGCTTGGCAGCATTGCTTCACAACACTGCCGTCTCCGACCTCACATTTTCCCCGATTTTATTGGCAGTGAGATTATTTATTTATTTAAACAAGCTATGAAGGCACAGTCAGAATTTTACCAGTAGCAGCTGGCCAACAAAACACTCCCTTAGGAGACTGATAGAGGACTTACTCATAGAAATACTAATTTTACAAGTGCAATTATCGTTTTTTTACTCAGCCCTGGCCTCCCGCCTGCCAATAATGAACAATTAGTAGGGCTATTGATTAATCACAGTTACTCAAAAAAAGTAATTGCGATTTAAAAAATTAATCACGATTAACTGAAGTTTTAATTGCACTGTTAAACAATAGAATACCAATTGAAATTTATTAAATATTTTTGGATGTTTTTCTATGTTTTCAAATATATTGAGTTCAATTACAACATAGAATACAAAATGTACAGTGCTCACTTTATATTATTATTTTTATTACAAATATTTGCACTGTAAAATGATAAACAAAGAAATAGTATTTTTCAATTCACCTCATATAAGTACTGTAGTGGAATCTCTTTATAGTGAAAGTGCACCTTACAAATGTAGATTTTTTTTGTTACATAACTGCACTCAAAAAGAAAACAGTATAAAACTTTAGCGCCTACAAGTCCAATCAGTCCTAGTTCTTGTTCAGCCAATCGCTAAGACAACCAAGTTTGTTTACATTTACGGGACATAATGCTGCCCGCTTCTTATTTACAATGTCAGCTGAAACTCAGAACAAGCATTTGCATGCACTTTTGTAGCCGGCATTGCAAGGTTTTTAGATGCCAGATATGCTAAACATTCGTATGCCCCTTCATGCTTCAGCCACCATTCCAGAGGACATGCTTCCAGCTGATGACACTCGTTAAAAAAAAATGTGTTAATTAAATTTGTGACTGAACTCCTTGGGGGAGAATTATATGTCTCCTGCTCTGTTTTACCCTCATTCTGCATATAATTCATGTTATAGTAGTCTCGGATGATGACCCAGCACATGTTCGTTTTAAGAACACTTTCACAGCAGATTTGACAAAATGCAAAGAAGGTACCAATGTGAGATTGTTGAAGATAGCTACAGCACTCGACCCAAGTTTAAGAATCTGAAGTGCCTTCCAAAATCTGAGAGGGACGAGGTGTGGAGCAGGCTTTCAGAGGTCTTAAAAGAACAACATCTGATGAGGAAACTACAGACCGAACCACTAAAAAATAAAATCAACCTTTTATTGGGGGCATCTGACTCAGATGATGAAAATGAACATGCAACAATGTGCACTGTTTTGGATTGCTATTGAGCAGAACCCGTCATCAGCATGGATGCGTGTCCTCTGGAATGGTGGTTGAAGCATGAAAGGACCTATGCATCTTTAGCGCATTTGGCACGTAAATATCTTCCAACGCCAGCTACAACAGTGCCATGCGAACGCCTCTTTCTCACTTTCAGGTGACATTGTAAACAAGAAGTGGGCAGCATTATCTCCTGCAAATGTAAACCAACTTGTTTGTCTGAGTGATTGGCTGAACAAGAAATAGGACTGAGGTGACTAGTAGGGGCTAAAGTTTTACATTGTTTTATTTCTGAATGCAGTTATTTTTGTACATAATTCTACATTTGTAAGTTCAGCTATCATGGTAAAGAAATTGCACTACTGTACTTGTATTAGGTGAATTGAAAAATACTATTTCTTAAGTTTTTTCTGTACAAATATTTGTAATAAAAATAATATAAAGTGAGCACTGTACACTTTGTATTCTGTGTGGTAATTGAAATTAATATAGTTGAAAATGTAGTAAACATCCAAAATATTTAAATAAATGGTATTCTAGTATTAACAGTACGATTAATCATGATTAATTTTTTAAGCGCTTGACAGCCCTAACAATTAGTGAAGGTAAGGGTCGGGTAAGGGTATTTGTGTAGCCAGATGTGTACATTTTTGTCATATTTGAATGAAAATGTCTGTATTTAGAGAGAATCTTCTTTTTCCCATATCTCCTTTATTTATCAACTGATTTTGATAAAAATTGAAATGGGGTCAGTGTTTTCTTTTTTAGAGGCCCCTCATATTGAGAGGCCCCAAACAGTAGTTTAGTTAGTTTATACCTTAATCCAGCACTGCCAGATTGGGAGTTACAGAAGCAAAGTTGGGAATTGGTCCTGCTTTGAGCAGGGGGTTGGACTAGATGACCTCTTGAGGTCCCTTCCAACCCTGATATTCTATGATTCTATGAAAGTGTTGTGAGGCACCCCAGGTTGCAGGGCAAGTGATGACAGAGCCACTCACTGATCTGGATTGTACCCTAGAATGTTGTACCCACATTCTCTGCTCCAGCTCCCCATGTCTTAGCCCCCTTCTCTCCGCTTCCTCCCTGCCAGCTGCCCCCCCTCTGCCCTACGTTCTCTGCCTCCCGACCTTCCGCCTCCATGTTCCCTTTCTTCACCTCTCCTCTTTCTGCCTTATCCCCAGTCTCCACTGGATGCCCCCAGCTTCTTCCCTTCACCCAACCCCTAAGAAAGTAGGGGGGTGGGTGGAGAGACGAGATGCTGCTGGCCTATAGCCAGGTCAGGCTCTCTCTTGCTCTGCTCTCTGAACCAGCTGGGGCTGGGAGCGGGGCCCAGCTCAGCGACTGACTACAGCAAGCGGTCTCAGCCATAGCCTCCTGCCTGCCCAACTGGCACAAGAACGGCCCCTACAGGCAAGAGGGTCCGGTGCAGCCCCTTTTCCAGATGAGTGCTTCTGGTCTGGAGCCGACTGACTGACAGCTACAGAGACAGGCAGGGGTGTTCAGCTGAGTGCCCCTGCGCAAAGCAGTACCAGAAATTCTCCTCTGATGCCCACCCTGCAGCCCTTCCAGCAGCCAGCTGAAAACTGGAATGGGCGACAGGCACAGTGTCAGCTGTTCCTTAGTTGGTAGATTGCAGGGGCCTCCCTTGAGCCACCTAAAATTATGCCCAAGCTAGAACGGAACATTTTTTTGTTCTGATGCTAGAGCATCATGCATGTTATTGTTTGATTTGCCTGGCAGCTCCTTTTGCATGGGTTACATCCTAGTATTTCAGCTCTTCTCCATATGTGATCAGCTGCTAAAAAGACTAATCTGAAAAATATCTGACACTAAAAGTATCTCTGTTAAGTGCTGAAATAGTTTAAACAGATTGCTAATTGAACCACTGACTCTCTCCTAGACAACCATTCCTAGCAAATATTCATCACACGAGCATGACATATGCTTTTGTATTTCTTAAACTAAACTGTGCTCCAAACAAAGTAAGGACACTGCCTTGATATATGGAATCAGAGTCTGATTTAAACAAGAGGCATTTATTACAGAAAACAGCTACAACCAGAGACACCAACAAATAGCCTTCCACACATCTCCAGTTGCAGCTTTGTCTCCCTTGTTTACCAGGCACCACACCCTGCTTGGAATTCTATGTAGCACCCAGAGACATCCAGTAGCTGAATAATACACTGCATGTAAACATATCATTACATGCCCAATTCTACAGGGTGCTAAGTACCCTCAGCTCCCAGTAGATCTACTCCTGACCCTATTGTGGTATGAGGACAAATGTGTCTGGAGCTCTGTGACCTAATCTGATTCTGCATCCACGGAGTTTGACTCTCATGAACAGGACCTCTCTCTCTCCCCGCCTCTCATTCATTCATAGCTCTTGTTATCTTTCTGAACAATCAGATTTACAGTTTTGACTCTTTCCCCAGGTTTCTGTTTCTTCTCAGTTTGTCTCACCAATCTGCATTTTAATTTTCAATCTCAGGTGTCTCCTCGCTTTTTCCCATCTTCCCAGATCTCCCCATCCCAGTGCTATGTGTGGCTGGCTGCTGCCTAGCCAGGATGATCTTCTCAACCTTGTTCTGTGTCTCAGATGCTGACCTAACATAACAGACTAACATTCCCACTGATGTTAATAGTATAACCACAGGCCTGAATTTGGCCAAACACCTCCACCCTTCAGTCTTGTAGCCTCAGCTTCCACATCCAGCTGTCTAGGACTCATTTAAGAAGAGTGATACATTGCCACTTCATCAGCAGCTCCACATGGGGCTGACATAGGAAGTCCTGGGGGGGGGGGGGGGGCAGAATGGGCTCCCCCAGCAACCTTCTGTCAAATCAATTTGGTAGACCTTGAGGGTCTGACCTAAAGTCAATTGAAAGGTAGTGGAAAGATTCCCACTGATTTCAGTGGGCTTTGGATCAGGCCCATAAGAAGAAGCTACGTAGAGAAACAGAAAGAAGCAAGAAAAAGCCATTTGTGCTTTTGATCAGATAAAGTCTCCCTGGATATCAGGGGAATGAGAGGCTAACAAATAGGAAGACAACTGACTTCAGTCTTGACAGCCACACACAGAGGAGCCCCTCTGGGAGCCTGGGGACTTTGCCTAAACTAATCCGCCTCAGTGCCAAGTCCCTTTCTTAAGCCCATTTTTCTTGCCAGATGTATGAGAATCTGACAGAAGAGACCAAGGGGGCAGATTTATTTATGTGAACTGTCCTATGTAACATTCAGGGAAAGAAACATTTCCTTTCCACTAGGGCTGTCAATTAATCGCAGTTAACTCAAAAAATTAATCTTGATTAAAAATATTAATTGCAATTAATCGCACTTATAACAATAGAATACCAATTGAAATGTATTAAATATTTTTGGATATTTTTCTACACTTTCAATATTGATTTCAATTACAACACAGAATACAAAGTGCACAGTGCTCACTTTATATTATTATTTTTGATTACAAATATATGCACTGTACAATGATAAACAAAAGACATTGAATTTTCAATTCACCTCATACAAGTACTGTAGTGCAATCTCTTTATCATGAAAGTGTAACTTACAAATGCAGATTTTTTTTACATAACTGCACTCAAAAACAAAACAGTGTAAAACTTTAGAACCTAAAAGTCCACTCAGTCCTACTTCTTATTCTGCCAATCACTAAGACTAACAAGTTTGTTTACATTTACAGGAGTTAATGCTGCCTGCTTCGTATTTAAAATGTCATCTGAAAGTGAGAACAGACATTTTCATGGCACTTTTGTAGCCAGTGTTGCAAGGTATTTACATGTCAGATATGCTAAACATTCATATGCCCTTTCATGCTTCAGCCACTATTCCAGAGGACATGCTTCCATGCTGATGATGCTCGTTAAAAAAATACTGCGTCAATTTAATTTGTGACTGTCCTCCTTGGGGGGAGAATTGTATGTCTCCTACTCTGTTTTACCCACATTCTGCCATATATTTCATGTTATAGCAGTCTCGGATGATGACCCAGCACATTTTCATTTTAAGAATACTTTCACAGCAGATTTGACAAAACGCAAAGAAGGTACCTGTCAAGGTTGATTCCCCACTCTGGCACTTTGAGTGCAGAAGGTGGGGGCCCACAAGGATATGTTCTTAAAAATGTAAATTTTATTAAAAACCAAAAGAAAGAAAACACATCTGGAATTTAGGCTATTGCTAGATTTAAAAAGAGCAAATAGAATAATGAAGCATCAAGAATGGTTTTCTTGAGGTCCAGCTTAATGGTTACAAGCAAAACAAAGCATTTGGGGGTTAGCACAGAGGAGTCCACAAGCCAATAAGAAATAAAAGAGATAAACCTAATCGCGTCTTCCTAGACATTTCCTGATCTACTTACCTGTCTGGGGTTTCAAATGAGTAGTTCTAGGAATGATCTGATGATTTTCCATACCTGGCTCAAAGCTCTTACAGCATCACTCCAGCCCTGTCTCTGCTCTGTCCCCTCTCTCTGGAGAACTACAGCAGACAGACAAAAGGGAAGTTTTTTCCCAATTTTAAAAAGTTCTGTCCCTCCCATTGGCTCTTTTGGTCAGGTGCCCCCTCCCTTCCTTTTACCTATGGGCTTTTTTTAACCCTTTACAGGTAACTGTAACCCGTTTTTTAACCCTTTACAGGTAACAGCTACGAACAGGGATTTTATAGCTAACTGGGTGTCCATAAAAGGGAGCTACCCCCACCCTTCATTTATCACATGTGAGATTTCTAAAAATAGCTACAGCACTCAACCCAAGGTTTAAGAATCTGAAGTACCTTCCAAAATCTGAGAGGGACGAGGTGTAGAGCAGGCTTTCAGAAGTCTTAAAAGAGCAACACTCTGGTGCAGAAACTACAGAACCCAAACCACCAAAAAGGAAAATCAACCTTTTGCTGGTGGTATCTGACTCAGATGATGAAAATGAAAATATGTCAGTCCGCACTGCTTTGGATCATTATCAAGCAGAACCCATCATCAGCATGGACATACGTCCCCTGGGATGGTGGTTGAAGCATGAAGGGACATATGAATCTTTAGCGCATCAGGCACGTAAATATGTTGCAATGCCAGCTACAACAGTGCCATGCGAATGCCTGTTCTGACTTTCATGTGACATTGCAAACAAGAAGCAGGCAGCATTATCTCCTGCAAATTGTAACCAACCTTGTTTGTCTGAGTGATTGGCTGACCAAGAAGTAGGACTGAGTGAACTTATAGGCTCTAAAGTTTTACATTGTTTTATTTTTGAATGCAGGTTTTTTTGTACATAATTCTACATTTGTACGTTCAACTTTCATGATAAAGAGATTGCACTACAGTACTGTACTTGTATTAGGTGAACTGAAAAGTACTATTTCTTTTATCATTTTTACAGTGCAAATATTTGTAATAAAAATAAATATAAAGTGAGCACTGTACACTTTGTATTCTGTGTTGTAATTGAAATTAATATATTTGAAAATGTAGTAAACATCCAAAATATTTAAATAAATGGTATTCTATTGTTGTTTAACAGCGCGATTAATCATGACTAATTTTTTTAATCGGTTGACAGCCCTAATTTCCACATATACCTTAGTTTCTGGTCTAGTAAGTAGCAGTGATGGATGCAGAAATATTTGTCTGTTTCTTTAATTCTCTTCCAGTATATGCCTCTCTGACTTTTGTTGCATGCCACAGTTGCACTTTTCAGTGCAGATGGCACCAAAGACTGGGGAAATGTATTACAGCTCTTTTACTGAGCGGGTGGGCGGTTTGGGGGAGGGGTGTGTTGAATCGTTTCTTCCCAAAGTCCCTAGGCTTTGGAACGGCTTGCCTGGCCAAATGCAGATCTCTGCCTCTATAGGGCATGTCCTCAAGTGGGGTAAGTCAGCATAATCAGTGGAGCTATGATTTATCAGGGCTGAGGCTCTGATCCAATATTCTCTTAGTCACTGTTCTAGGACCTTTTCCTTCTCTCATTTCTTTTATTTGAATTTTATTTTACCTCTTACCCTCTTCAGCGGATATCAATTTATGTCTGCCACGTCATCTCTTTCTCTCCATTTTAAACCAGAGTAGCACTCACTGGTGTAGACTAGCATTAAAAAGATGAATACATTGAAAAAAATCCCATAAATTGCCGTGAGCTCCCTACTTTCTCTTAGTTCCTATAGCAACCCCTCCAAATGTCCATAAAACCTGAGCTCTGAAGCATGGGTCTATGAAGAGTTAGTGCAGTCGAGTAAGTGACCTGCTTGGCTTTTGGCTTGTTTAATCTATTTTTCACAAGCAGCTTTCATCTCACTTCTGATGAAGTAGGATCCAGAATGCAGCAGAATTCTATCAGCTGTTATGTTTAACAAGAACCCTGCCAATGAGTTGCACTTCAATGATAAAGATTAGAAGTCAAGATGAAAAAGAATAAAAAGGGAAATGTTCCTATTTATTGAACGGTGACTCTAAAGCCTGAAATGTATATTGCATAGTGAGAAAGCCTTAGCACTATAGTTTTTATATATGCATCAAGCTAAAACAGGCAGGGTAGTTTGGACTGATAAGATCATATTTAATGCAAAGTTCTAGGGCACAAGACCAAAGGACAACCAAAAAAGTAAGTCATCTTCCTTAAATGCACAGGCGGGAGTGTCTTGTTGTTAAATATAAAATAGAGAGTAGATATAAATATAGCTGACTTTGCTTGCCAGCCAGAAAGCACTAGCTTTTTGAATCGGGAGATGGGTCAAAACTGACCCTTTCCCATAAACTGTGTTGGTTTTGTCGAACTGGCATTTTCCAATAGAAAGGCATTTCATCAGAAAACTCTTGACCATCTCAACTTATGATAAATAGATAGAGTAGGAGGGGGGACAGACACAGGAAGCTGAAATGAATTCCTCAGCGAGTCAACATCAGAGCTGGAAAGAGAAGTCCGGTCGCCTGAGTCTCAGGGTCCATCTACCTGGCTGCCGAGGGTGTGAATGGCAGCTCATGTAGATGTACCCGTGCACGCTGTACTCTAGGTCGCTCGCTAAAGTTAGAAGTGAAGATGCTGCAGCGTAGGCTTCAGCATTGGCCGCACAAGAGAGGACATACACAGGGGGTCAGGGGGTCTTACGTAGTCTGCACTGAAGCCTGGGCCATGGTGCCTCACTTCTATTTTTAGCATGTTAGCTAGAGCCCAGCTAGGCCGGGTTTGTCTGCACGAGCTGCCCATTCACACTCCCGGCTGGAACGTAGACAGACCCTTAGTCTAACTCCCAGTCCACTGGGCAACACTGCTACTCCTGTCTTCGCAGTATGCCAGGAAAGGCCAGTGTGTTTGAAAGTGTCATGGTATGTGTGGAGATCCGTTGTCATTTTCCCTTTCCGTTTGTCACAGAGAACTATGCGCTGCCAACAAGAAGGCAACCTCCCCCCTCCCTTCGCTCCTCTGGAATTGTAACAGAGTCTATCCCTATTGATTGAATAGCGCTGGCAGTCACTACTCATTTCATGCCGCTTAACCTCCAATCCACCTCACACTGCGATAAGCTCTAAACGAGCTGCTTTCTAGCACGTTGACACAATTGCTTGAAATGGAAGAGTAAATACAGTTGGTTTTTTCAGCCTTACTCTGTTGCTTTATTGACTGGGAGAATTTAGGAGCACTGCTGCTTGTTGTCCCCTAGTAATTGAAATTGTTTGCTAGGCAGGTGCTCTTGTTAACCAGATCGTGCAGGGGAAAATGATTGCGGGTTGCAGCCTCGTTCGGAGCTGCTCTCTGTGGAATAGAGATAGCTGCACTCGGGTCCATGTAAAGCCAAGCCAGGGCTCTATTACCCCCACCCCCCAAGGCCACCCACACAAGAGCCATCTCCTGGGTTGGTGGAGAACCCAGGACTACTCATGGGGCAGGCTCCTCACCTCAGACAACTGCTTTGTGTCTTCAGGCCGGGCTCAGGTCCAACCTGGAGGAGGGAGGACTCAGCAAGTTCTGGCCATGGCCAGGGAGGTGGCTCCACTCAGACTGAGGGGAAGCTGAGTGGGACAACAGCACCTGCAGTCCCCTCCCCTTAGTATGGAGTAGGCCAAGGGGGGCACTGGTGGTAGCTAGCCTAGGGGATGGCACTGGGCTGTGTGTGGGCATGGCGGGGGCGGGAAGGTGGACTGTTTGGAGCACTGGAATTTGGGGGGGGCAGGGTTTGGGGTGGGCGTGTGCAGTAGCTAGATAGCCTCTGTGGCACCCCTGTCTGTGATGGGGGAGTCTGAATGACAAACACACTAGCTCACCTAACTTCTGGGCTTGCTCTCACTTTCTGGCCCCTGCCTGAGTAAGACCCATTCTGCAACACAGGGCCAAGGAGGCTTTGGGTAACACATAGGGGACCGGTGTTGCCCTTGGGCTGGCAACCAGCCCCACCGAGAGTGTCTTTGCTTTGAAACATACAGCAGTGGTCTGTTCAGTACTAACAATTTTCGTGCAGGTCTGGAAGCACCCTGAAAGCCTGTCCCTGTGAAGGAAGAGTGAGATGAAAACACAATAGTAGAAACTTTCAGAAGTGCCTAATGATTTGGGATACCTTATTTCTAAGTCTCCAACTTTAGACTACCTGAAGAGATTGGAAAAGCTGAGCACCCACCCTCTGGAAATCAGCTTTCTTAAGCAGAGTACACATACTCACTAGTCCCCTTAGAAAATCTAGACCAACATTTGTTTATTGCTTTAGGCAATCAAGATCACTGACTTCTTCAGTGGAAGGAGATGACCTCTGAGGAGAAGGTCCTTTAGCTCTTTATGTTTTATTCAAAATTAAAATCTCTCAAGGTAAATTCTATCTTTAATAATGATCATTCACTAAAACTTCCTTTACTCGAGGTCTCCTGGAGGGCTCGCCTGACAGTTACAGCCTCGATGTGTCTTCCTGTGCCAATATTCGGAACGGCTGCGGCTCAGTCAGACTGACAGACGAAGTGGGATGAATCAGAATGCTGTCTGCCATGTCATTTCTCTTAACGAGCACCAAGATATCTTTAAAAGCACTTTACAGAAACTGCAAGTATGTTTTTATCTCAAAGGAAGTTTATACACGTCACCTTTGGACATGTGACTTATTTGAAAAATGTAAAAACACAGCTCTAAAACATTTGTAAAGCTGTACGCTCTCAGCTTGCTCGGTAGAAGGACAGTTCTTCACTCTGTGAAAGTGCCATGTTTAACATTTTCACAGAGCAAATAAGGAGTTCAGACGAATCTGAGCTAGATGTATAAACTATACTATAGCCTTCCACTGCCTTTTAATAGTCATTAGAATCATAGAATCTCAGGGTTGGAAGGGACCTCAGGAGGTATCTAGTCCAACCCCCTGCTCAAAGCAGGACCAATTCCCAACTAAATCATCCCAGCCAGGGCTTTGTCAAGCCTGACCTTAAAAACCTCTGAGGAAGGAGATTCCACCACCTCCCTAGTAACCCATTCCAATCCAGCCGAGCTCCATCCTCTTTGGAACCCTCCTTCAGGTAGCTGAAGGCTGCTATCAAATCCCCCCTCACTCTTCTCTTCTGCAGACTAAACAAGCCCAGTTCCCTCAGCCTCTACTTGTAAGTCATGTGCTCCAGCCCCCTGATCATTTTCGCTGCCCTCCACTGGACTCTCTCCAATTTGTGCACATCCTTTCTGTAGTGGGGGGCCCAAAACTGGATGCAATACTCCAGATGTGGCCTCACCAGTGCCGAATAGAGGGGAATAATCACCTCCCTCGATCTGCTGACAATGCTCCTACTAATGCAGCCCCATATGCCCTTAGCCTTCTTGGCAACAAAGGCACACTGCTGACTCATATCCAGCTTCTCGTCCACTGTAATCCCCAGGTCCTTTTCTGCAGAACTGTCGCTTAGCCAGTCAGTCCCCAGCCTATAGCAGTCCTGGGATTCTTCCGTCCTAAGTGCAGGACTCTGCACTTGTCCTTGTTGAACCTCATCAGATTTCTTTTGGCCCAATCCTCCCATTTGTCTAGGTCACTCTGGACCCTATCCCTACCTTCCAGCGTATCTACCTCTCCCACAGCTTAGTGTCATTTGCGAACTTGCTGAGGGTGCAGTCCATCCCATCCTCCAGATCGTTAATGAAGATATTGAACAAAACCGGCCCCAGGACCGACCCTTGGGGCACTCCGCCTGATACCGGCTGCCAACTAGACATCGAGCCGTTGATCACTACCCATTGAGCCTGACAATCTAGCCAGCTTTCTATTCACTTTATAGTCCATTTCTCCAATCCAAGAGGTAAGAATACCTCTTACAGTGATATTCCCTTTTTTTCCAGAGCAAGTCTAAAATAGGCACACTTAAATGTCAAGAAATGCTTTAAAAATAGCAACATCAGTATTCAGTAACTCACACTTTTGTGGGCAAACATGAAGATATGGGATTTTGGTGAAAGCATCCTCCCATCCCAAGTAAATATGATTAAACAAATATTTTGTTGAGGTATATGAAAGTTGAAGCTATTTTAATGTAGGAGGGGAAGCGGCTTTTCCTGAGATTACATACCACTGGAGATCAGGACTGACAGAAACTTTAACTCTGAGATGCAAAATGAAGGATATGAAATGACTCTTGCTAACATGGTTAGTATGTAGAAGTGAAGGAGTTCATACTGATGGTCATATGAAGATAAGAGATGCTATGATGGTGTGTAGCATAAGTTTCACTAGACCACAGAGTTGCAGTGGGCTCTGGGTACTAGTTATTAAATTGTTGGTATTTAATCAGCAGTTTGGTTTATTATTGAACAAAATTAGGGCTATTTAAAAAGTAAAACTAGATAGTAGTTTTTGTACCTACTGTCACAAACTAAATACTTAATAGAAGTAGATGTTCTTTTGAAATAGCTAGTTTGGGGCTACTTTGGGCACACAATTGGCTAAAACTGTAGCCCTGAGGCTGACAACACTGCCTTTGGTTTTCACCCTGAGCCCTTGCCCCCCCTCCCCCTCCCGCCCCCCCCGCTCCAGCCCTTCTGGTGTGTCTATTCAGAAGTGCTACCCTCCACCTTATGTTGAACAAAAACTTCTTGGGTATTCACCCTGACCTTCCCCTGCTTGGGGCCCACCCTAAACTGCTTCCCGAAGTTATCAGAATTCTCCAGCTGAGAACAGGGGTCACAATGGGACATGTTTAGGGGGAGGGATAACTCAGTGGTTTGAGCATTGGCCTGGTACACCCAGGGTTGTGAGCTCAATCCTTGAGGGGGCCATTTAGGGAACTGGGGTAAAAAACTGTCTGGGGATTGGTCCTGCTTTGAGCAGGGGGTTGAACTAGATGACCTCCTGAGGTCCCTTCCAACCCTGATATTCTATGATTCTATGTTAGGCAAACATCTATATGTCACTATACCAGTGGTCTTCATGCCCACAGAGAGCAGAAAAAGCATTCACCATGCAGGCATAGTCCTTTTGCAGCTATTCTTTGAAATGGGTTATCAGATACTTCACAGCCATCTTTATCAGAGCCCTTTGGAGCACTCTGAAATTCAGCAGCTGCAGAATGAAAGCAGAGTATTACTTTGCATGCTTGATAGCTGAGTCATAACCACTCTGCTCCCATAGGCCACAAGACATTATATTCAATGCATGTAAGACAGCAGTGCTGTTTCTATATGCGCCTCAAGCTAATGGGTAGAGAGGGGGAAATTCACTGTATGACCCAAGCACAGAGCATTTGAAAGCCGACACATGATACATTTTGGTTTAATCCTTTTCACATGGCCAAGAAAGACCCCCAGGTGCACCGGTTCATTCCTGGTAATGAACTTTGACTGTAACAAGGTTTGCTGCAGTGTTGAGGCATCACTAACACTATTAATGTAAGTGGCAATAATCATTTCCTTTGTACTTCCTCGCCCTAGCATGACTAATTGGTATCAACAGAAACAGCTCCATTCAGGGCCCTGCCAGCCCGAGCAGCTTTGCGAGCAAATATGGAAATGTTGATTATCTAAGGAGAGCACAAAATGTTGATCTGCAGAACGAATTGTGTTTAGATAGAGGCTAATCATACACAAATGAGCACATTAATTACAGAATGCATTTTGCTGCCGGGCGAGTTGTCTTTTGACCTTTGAAAAATGGAGTAGCTATGTTTCTACTGTATGGGAAGATAAAGGCTTTGTGTATTGAAACTGATTAGCCCCGTTTGCATCCATGAATAAGCGGAGTGCCTTTTGCTCAGGGCAGACACAGCAGCATTAGTACATTGTCAGCAGGAAGCTAGTGGCTGTTGATTTATTTCCCCCCTTAAGTTGGAGTTTCTTTCTGCAGATTCCTCAGCAGCCCTTTGGAGGATAATACTTTTGGTGTTATTTTTCTGTAAGTTTCATTTTTTGATTTCTTATGGGATTGAAAGTTTTCATGTGAAAATGAAGCGGGACAAAGCTTTAGCTACTCCAAGAGTGCGATTCGGCATGAGAGATACAGGCCATATGTACTCAAGCTGCATACCAGCCAGACATAGTTTAGGATGACCTAGTGGTTAGAGCACAGGACGAGACGTCAGTAATATCATTCAATCCCAGCTCAATCAAGTTTTCAGAGAAAGCTGGCACTGGCCACGAATTCTTGTGGTGTTGAAAAAGCTATAAAAAAGGTACGGGTGAAAAGCGTAACCAGCCCTCGTGATGCCTACATTACAGTTGGCGTGGAAGTGTCATGGCCTCATCTTTCAAGCCAAGGGGCCTGAAATTAGACTCCTTAAATCCGTACGTAGGCACCTAAATAGAAAAATGGCCTGATTGTCAAGAGTACTGAGCAATCCCAGCTCCCACTGGAATTTAAAGTCAGACCACGTCTGTTTAGGTGATTTACTTTAGGCACCAGGACAATGTTTGTAGAGATCATAGGATGGAAACGACCGTGTTGCCCGTCGACCCAGTGTGGTGTGGACACTGCAGTAAGTTGACCTAGGCTACCTCGACTCCAGCTACATTATTCACCCAGCTGGAGTAGTGTAATTTACGTTGACTTACTGCGGCGGTGTAGATGTAGTGCAAGTTTCATGTTTGGTCTTAAACGAGTAGCGATATTATTTGGTCATGTTGCAAGGAAGAGGACGACATCTGTAGCATGCAGCTCTCCTGCACATGTGAACCTACCACAGTTGCTTAGGGGCAAACGCAAGAACACTGCAGTGCAGTTATGCCGGTGAGCCAATAGATGATTTTTCAATTAAATGAAGCCATAAATTTCATAATCCGCTAACCCTCTGATAACTTGCCAGACAGCAATTTCCGAAAAATGGGGAGTGCAGCAGCCAGCGTCCTAGAATGGAAACCGTAATTGTTTATGAGAGGCCCGCAAATGTTCAAATCCAGGCCAGGCTGGAAAACACGGCCAAATAAATGAAGGAGTGGAGTGTAGAGTGACCTTGAAATCTAAATTAACTTGCGCTAATTGGATGTTAGTGATTGTAATTTCCAATTTGGAGTTTGTAAAGCTGGTGTCTACTAGTCAGCCCCCCTCTAGATGAGAGTGTTCTCTTATAATTAAAGTAAGAGGGACGCTCTTCTGGTAGTTCAATCAACTAGATTAGAGGCACTGATTTAGTACCACAGCAACTAAGCCACTGAATACATAGATTTACAGCCATCCTTAGAAATAAGTTCGCTCTGGCCTGGCCAGCTCTTGTGCTAAAGTTTTATAGCACTTATCACTTGATCTTATGGGCCGTTAGAGATCATGGAAATATTGCACTAGTGAAATATTGATCCCTTTTGGCTCCTCTTTTCCTTTTGGGAGACCTGTTGGCCAGCTGGTGGCCACCTGAGAGGCGTTACTTCCTTGCGGAGGCTTCCGATTACATGTGACACCTCCAGCGTACACATGTAGGACTACGCACTTAGTGTGGGATTTTGGCCAGCCGTCAGCACTGACCTAGCTCTGCTCCATTGAAGTCAATGGGCTTTGTTTTTCCATTCATTTCAGTGGCAGCCAATGCGGAGTTCTTTTGAAAATCCCACCCGATGCCTATACATGTCTGTGCTGCATGCCCCTACCACTTCCCGTGGCAGCTGGCATCCTGGCTGCCGGGCAGGTCCTGCTTTTCATGTGACACTCAAACCAGCTACTCAGCTGATATTAGGCATCTAGCATACATGTCTGAGAGCACCTAGAAAGATCAGTGTGTGGATGGGTCCCTGGTGAGAAGGCCATGCCTGGTCAGTGCATCACATTAGGAGTCATGCTAATTCTAACCAGTAGTGTGGTCCTCAACATTTTCCATGCAGCTGTTTTCTGCCCCCTCCCCCCCAAACCCACCTAGCTGGTGCCACCTGCCATTTAGCCATGTGGGAAGGGCAGCATGGTCATGAACCCTTGACACCTATTTGCGGTTCCCCCCCCCAGAGGTTGTGACCCCCAGATTGAAAACCCAGGCAGCAGTCCACCCTTCTACTGCATACTGCTCATTGTGTAGTGAGGGGGGGAGGTGTCACTCATTTCCAGCCTCTGACATTTCACTTTGGCAGCTCAGGTTGCAGAGTTGAGGATTTGAAAAAGGCCTTTTTATTTGCCCAGAACAGCAATTTGTTATGCCAGCTGACACCCACCGTGGTATGTCCTGCGCTTACTTAAACCATATGCTCTGAACGGAGGCTATGGCTGGGTCTAGTAGACAATCTAATTAGCTTGACACCCGGCAGCATTAAGAAGTTAAGGGTGTGTTGGCATTTTCATGGCAGGCTCCGTGAATAGAGGTGTCTAGCCCAGCAGCTGAGTGTCTCTGCAGGCTGAGGGCCGGCAAGTACAGCTGCAGTGCATTCTCAGGGAGCGCTTCCTGAGCTCCCTTTTACCAAATTGTTACCGATCCTGTGTTAGTTTCTGGGAGATACGCTAGTTTAGCTCTGGAGAAGAGCAGGAACAAGACTGGGACGCAAAGCGTTACAATCTGGCTGCTTGCTCCCTGACCTGCTCCAGTCAAGGAGCTATTCTGTGCCAGCCCCTCTCCCTGGTGCAGATGACTCCCCCCCCACTCCACACTGGCTGGCCTGTTGTTGTAGCTGGATGGGGGAAGAATCAAGCAGCCACCCATTCCTTGCTCACCTGGGTGGGGAGTGGAGCAGGGGGCCCAATTTGTAGCCACATCATTCCTTACTGCTATTTAGCGTGCATTGCACATCAGATCTATGTACCTGTGGACTTTCTGTATTCCTGACCAGGTTAGAAACTTGAGCCCTCTCACTGGCAGACGAGGGGTGGCTAGAGGCATTCCATATGTGTGGGCAGTGCCAAATCCTGAGCATAAAGTGGTTTGACCTTGTGCGAAATGTCTCACTCTCGCAGAGATCTGGCCTTCTTCATGTGCTCATAATAGTCAATGGTGGTGTTGCATAGTCTTTGGCCACATCACCAGGATGCAAAACACCCCAACACACCATGCTCTCAAATGCTCCATCGACATGAGACGGGGTGTACGTCCTGCCCCCTAACTGGCATCCCCTTTGGGGCCACTCCAGAGATCTGTGGATTGGCAGGATTGATCCAGACCTGGGAATTTTGCGACATGATGCCTGGTGCGACGCCATCAACCGTGGTCACTCTGGCTGGCACAACGGCCCTCAGTCGACTATGCATGTTTGACGCTTGCACACCAGGAAACGGGGGTGGCTCTAGCTTTTTTGTTGCCCCAAGCATGGCAGACAGGCTGCCTTCGGCGGCATGCCTGCGGGAGGTCCCTGTCCCGCGGATTTGGCGGCTTGCCTGCGGGAGGTCCGCTGAAAATCTTCTTGTGTGCCGCCTTCGGCACACGTGCCATAGGTTGCCTACCCCTGGTCTATACTATCAGAAGACCTGTCTTTGCTTAGGGAAGTTCTTAGGAAATTCTTCCAGTGTTTTCCTCTGATTTCCCATGCAGCCCACTCGGTACTGGGAAGTCCCTTGCTATCCGTAAAGGGAGTTAACTGGGTGGGGGGAGGGACACCCATTTGCCATTAACGTTAAAGGTTTCACGTAAAAACAAAGGCAAGGAAGAGGCAAAGCTGCCACCCCCCAGCCTAGCAGCGTGGACGGACAGCGCTAGGGTGACCCTCCTGAAGTAAATGGACGTTTACCAGTGACTCTGATGGGGGCCAGGATGTTACCCTCATAGTACACGAGGATCGGCTTTGCACTATGTGTAAAAGGGCTGCACTGTGGGCATTTATACTCACTTCAAGGCCCCTGTACACTGTGAGCGTGGTGAAAGGAAGCCTTCATGTAAATGAGATTCTGGCCCTGCGTCATAATGCATAAGCACAGCGGGACAGCGCTAATGATGCATGAGAAATTCTGGCGTCTCCTAACTTTAACGTGCTTGACTTTGCAACCTCGATAATGTTCTTTTGAGGCAGTTTTGCTGGGTGAACCAGATTAGCTAGAGATAACATTATTCTGGGGGGAGGATCGCGAGGGGGGCTGAAGCTGGGGGTGTAATCGACACCATTCTTTCAGGATACATGTACCCAAGTAGCTGAAGCAGTAGGAGCCGCCACCCAAAACACAGGCACACG
This sequence comes from Trachemys scripta elegans, assembly GCF_013100865.1. NCBI lineage: Eukaryota > Metazoa > Chordata > Testudines > Emydidae > Trachemys > Trachemys scripta. Next base: position 124,660,435 of record NC_048303.1, read on the forward strand.
GCAAGGCTTGAGTACAAGGTGAATCATGTGACCCAGTGGGTTTCTCTGGTGACCGATGTAGCAAAGGCTGGGGCTAGGGCCTTGATTGGGGGAGCTGCGTGTGAGAGAGAAGCAGCAGAAACACGCAAAGAAGCCCCAGATGCAGACAGAGAAGTCCTAGTAGTAGGACCCAGAGAAAAAGGCTAAGAGAGCTTTTGGGCTGAGTGCTGGCTGAAAGAGGCTTGGAACTATGAGCAAAGAAACTCTCCCCTGTTGTTTGATTCCTGTTGGGATCCAGGAAACAGGACTTTGTACCTTATGTATAAATAAAGAAGATTGCATCAATGAACTACCTGATTCCATTAGGAGGAGAAAATGATTATACGAAACAACCTGCTAGCCCCACCCCCCACCCCCCCCAAACTGGCCAACGGCTCAGGTGAAAAGTGGATAACATTATTCGCTTGTTAGTGAAAGCTATGGTTAAGGCTGCAACATGGCTCCAATGCTTATGTTTTGGGTTTTTTTTTTCCATTTGTTCATTGCTTTTCACCCATCTGGATGATATTTTTCCATACTTGGTTTGGAGCCAAAAAGTGTTTTTATTTTTAATGTTAGAGCAAAATCCCTCCTTCCATTATTTAGGCTGATTACGATGGAACAAACATGCGTTTTCCTGTTTTGTTTTTAAAAAAAAACAACAACTTTTTTTTTTTTTTTTTTGAGAGAGAGGCCTCTTCCCAAAACAGCTGAAGTTTGAAACATGAAACTTGGCCTCTGATTGATTCCCCAGTCAGGAGAAGGGCCTGTAGGGGTTGGTATTTTTTTTTTTTTTAATATTTGTTTTTGAGTTAACATTTGCAAATCACAAACATAGCAGAAAATGTTACCTCGGAAGGTGTGTGCCTGCCAGCCCACAGAACAGAGCAAGGCACTGGCAGAGCTCCTGGGACAATCTGCCCCCACGCCTTGGCAAGGCAGCAGGCCTCCCACACCACATTCAGGGGCAAGAGCCACAGGTGCACCTAGAGGCAGAGCCATTGCTCTGATCCTCAAATCCTTGCAGCACAGCGAGGCAAAGGATGCAAGGCTACACCCCGCTGGCAGGGTGGCACTGAATTCTGGTGCTACTAGAAATGAACTGGGTCTCTTTACCCTCCGAGGCAGGCCAGGAGGCACCCGTAAGGAGCGATGCACCATGCAAGCACAGCAACGTGCACTTAAAACTCAACAATATGGATTCAGTGGTTGAGCAACAGATGACCCCGTTCCCCCCCAGCCTGGACCCCTCAGACCTACAGAGCCTCAATGTCCTCAGCCCCAGTGTTATTCTCATCGGGCTCAGTAATGGGGTTCACTCACCTCTCGTGAGCGCACCCTTGACCGAGTGCACATGCCTGCACGCCCTATCTCCGATCATCTCCAGAGAGGGAGCCCTGGGGCACCGCTCTGTCCCAGAGCTGGGACAGTGTCTTCACCCTCTTGGGGCTTCCTCGCTACAGCTCTCCAGCTGGGCCACTATGGTTCAGTTCCCTCTCCGGGGTGCCTCAATGTTCAGGCCACTGTCCCCCAGTGGCTAATAGGGAGTGAGCAGGACCCGGGCCTGCCCACTACTCCAGGTCTCAGCCCAGGGACCTGTAGAGAGCAGCCGTCTGCTGTGGCCCTTTAACTATGTCACACAGATTCCCTGGGCCACTTCCCCACAGCGTTTTCACCCTTAACTCAGGGCCTTGTCCTAATGGAGTCCCAGCAACCAACTCAGGGCTCCTTCTTGCTGTCCCTGGCTTGTGGCAGCTCTGCCCTATCTGGGGTTCCATAGCTCCAACAAGGAACTGAACTCCCTCTGTCCCTGCAGCTCTTCTTATACTAGGCGGTAGGGCCCTGATTGGCTGTGTCCCACACAGCCACTCTAGGCAGCTTGGAGGACCCTCTCCACTGCCCTTTTTTTGGGGCAGGATGTGGCAGGGCCATGAGACCTCCAGCAGGGGGCCTCAGAGGGTCTGGTATACCCCGTCACAGGATCACACACCCTGTTCCCAGGTGCTTGGGCTTTGGAGTAGACCGGTGTACTGCAAGGATCTTGGTAGAGTGGGGGCTTTGCTCCCAAGACTCAGCGGGGTCCTGTCCTCCCTGACTAGGGAGCAGGTTTCCAGTTCTGTCATAGATGATTGGCCCTGGCCATGACGCAGAGCTGCACTGAGGCCCCTGTGACGTGTTCCCCATTAGGGGGATGTGTGCGAATGGTGCAGTGGAGGAAAAGACTACGGGGGCCTGAAAATAACTGCCCCAGCTGGAAATAATCCGTTCATGCTCCATTCAGGTCCCACCACGTCAATGTCAGCGAAGGAACCTAGAGCAGGAGCCGTGCTGCATATTCAGGACTCGGTAACGCCTCTCCAGGAAAGGTGTTGAACTGCTGTGGCAGGAGAAATACTACTTTAGCACCAGTGGGGTCATGTAGGAGGAGGGAGGATTACAGCTTTAAACAGTCGCTCCTCCCACTGCACGCATCCCTGCCTAGCCTCACTCATAAACACCTTCCTTGAGGACTGGATCAAGCCTGTGTCTATCCCCCTTGCAGATATACTGGGGCACAGTGCTCCCAGGGCCCTACACTCCGCTGCACCTCCAAGGGGAGCCATCTCTTAGCCCACCGCAGGAGATGTTCTCTAGTGCTGTCCACCTTGTTCAATGGATAGCTCAGCGTGACTGTGTCAAATCAACCCAGCCGAGTTCAGCGCACGTGCTGCCTGGCCCAAGGGGATGTGGGCACAGGAGCCTGGGCATTCCCTGGGGGCGGCCCTTGCACAGGTGTCTAGGGGGTTGCAAGAAGTTGCCCTGCCCTGGCACAAGCCCCTGCCACAGCAGCAGTCTGTGCTCGCCGCACGCTGCAAGCCGGGGGCTGCTCACTCGATCAATTTAGCTGGCCCCCCTCTCTGCAGCAGCTGAGTGCCTCACAGTTTTCATGTATTCATCCTTGCAACACCTGGTGCTATTACCCCCATTGCACTGCTTGGAACTGAGGTGCAGAGAGACTAAGTGACATTCTCAAGGTCAAACAGGCATCCTGTGGCAGAGCAGGGAACTGAGCCTGGGTGTCCTAAGTCCTAGGCTTGTGCCCTGGCCACTGGACCATCCTCCCTCCTTGTTATCCCTGTAGGACTCCAAAAGGGAGCGGACAGATTAGAGAGAGAGGCGTGCCTCTCCTTGCCCTCTACACTCAACCTTGTCCGTCCAAGCCAAGCAGCCCCAGGAGAGATTGTTCCTGGAGCAGTTATTCCACGCTGCTCAAAGGGCTGTGACGTAAAAGCCACAATGGAGCTGTTCAGCTTCACTGTGCAACCTCCACAGTTCAGATTTGATTTGTCTGTGAATCCTCTCAAAGTCAACATGTTGACGGACCAGAAGAGTGATATGAAAAAATATGGATCTCAGCTCATTCTTGTGAAGGGCTGATGTGTCTGCAACGTGCTGGGAACGGGTGCGTGGTATAATAAAGTATCTGAGCAGGCAGTTTTTGGCACAAAGGCTTCAGTTTTGCCTGTTTGCCTTCAGATTTTGGCCATATTAGAGTCAGGCACAGCAGAATTCCCATAACTCTCTCAAACTCTCCACTTCTTGTCACCCATCATGAGCAAATTGTGCAGCCTCACTCTCTCTCCCAGCAGTGCACTCTGGACAGGAATACGGCAAACAGACCTGCCGATGCTTCCCAAGATGCGCTGCAAAGGGCTACCAGGGAGCAGTGTCTTTAAAATAGCAATTCTGCCCAGAGAGCTCTAGAAGGGTGCAGAGGCCAAAGGAGACCTTGGAAAATCAATTCTCCGAAGGCAAAGAGAATTCACAGCGCCATAGAAGTCTTGGGGATCTACTACTGTCTCTCCTCCCACATGCATTAAATTGCCCCTGAGTGGCAGCAAATCAGATAATCCCGATAAAAGCCAATAATACCGACAATGGTACTTCTGCGGCAGAAGCATGGGTCCAGCAGAATACCAGGCTGTCCCACCACCTGGGCCACCAGACGTGGGCCTGATTCTCCTTCACGCACTTCCCCTTTATCATGCTAAGGCGGTGTAAAAGGGCCTGGGTGGAAATGAGAATGGGGCACAAGGAATTCACAAAAACAGGTGGGAAGAGGCTGTTGACAGAGTGCTCACAGGAATCGCCATCTCTGGGCCTGCTTGATAGATGGCAGCTTGCCCCAAGTGGAAACGAGGGCAGCCCATACTGCTTGGCACGCAAGGGTCAGCCAAGAGCCGGCTGGGCATTTTAAACCTTCTTCTTCTGCGCTCGCTCAGCTGCACCTGAGACAAAGCAAATTAGGTTCGGGAGTCACCCGACCAAACCCAGATGTTGCGGCCAGGTGGAACTCCACTTGCGATATGCCATTTCCCCTGCTGCAAATACACAGGCAGGCGCTCATCCTCCCTTGCTCTGAAGGTCTCTGTGTCCATCTGCTGCCCTGCCCACTGGAGACTTACAGAGACTATAACTCAACCATGTCGAGCTGTGAAGGGAGCGAGCCTGAGCTCTCGACCCAAGCCAGCACTTCTGGGGTGATCCCTAGTGTCAAAGGAACTCAGCTCTCACTTCGAAGAATGGGATGCTAAACTTGTAAGCTAACTGGGGCAGGGACAGTCCTTATGTTCTGTTTGTACAGTACTTAGCACTATGCCTCACGATACTCGTGAGCCGCAAGTGGCTCTTTAATGTGTCTCCCTGCAGCACATGATGTTAAAACATTGTGTGATTTAATTATTAACCAATCTAAGCTATTAACCAATCGGGATGCCGTTACTATGTTATTAACCAATTGTAGTTAATAAAATAAAAATACTTGGTCAATCATTTTGCTGTGAGAATTTTATATATATATGAAACAATGAATTCCCACTCCCGTGAGCTCTTTTGGGGAATGTTGATGGCTAATTTGGCTCCTAGACCAATGAGGTCTGAGTATCACTGCTCTATAGAGTCCTGACTCATGCTGGGGCTCTTAGGTGCTATGACACTATGTATAACAACAAACAAAAATCAGGTCTTTAGAAAATCCAGCCCCGACTGTGAGCACTTTTAAACCTTGGCTTGAATGTTCCAGCTGATAGCAAACACAGCCATGAAGAAACAAAGTAAAGAAGGAGCCCAACACAAAAATGGGGATAACTTTCTTTAGAGGAACGATTGACAAAGCTGGACCAGGAATCGCTATTAAACGAGCAACGTATTGATGCAGGAGTGTCTTAAATTTCATATCCAAAAATCTTTCCATTAGTCTGTATATTATTTTGCTGCTCCACTCCAATGCACCTGTTCGTCGTTCAGTTGAGCCAGTAAGGACATGTGAGACATGCCACTGGAGAATTTCTTTCTTCCTTTTTTACTTTCTTTTTTAATTATTATTGAACCCCGGTCAATGCCAAACGGCTCAGCAGCAATTAGACCGGCAATCTCTATGAACAAAGGCGACAGACAGCAGACCGGGTGGCAAACTCCACTCCAGAAACTGGGACACGAGAGAAAAATCAGGCAAAAATGACAGCAAAAGAACTTAACTCACCCAAAAAAATGTGGGAGCTAGACAGCTTTGTAACCGCGGCGCAGTCTTTGGACTAGGGAGCCAGAGAGGTGAGGTCTAATGGAGTCTGCTCAGCAGTTGTGCCAGTACTACACAGTAGCAATTTATTCCAGCACCTCTCTGACTGCAAATGAACAATATAACCTTAAATAAATCAACAATTGCTTATTGATTCATAGTTGGGATAATAAATTCTTTAGTTTATCAGTACCTTGCGGCCTTCCAGGGTGCATTCTTTGAACAGTTTCATTACAGATACAATCCTCTCTTCTCAACAATAAATTATTTTTTTTTTTAAAGGAAAAGAGAAACAAGAGGATACATGACAATTTTAAAGCAAAAGGAAAACAAACCCTATTTCTGACATATAGCTTAAAATAATATGAAGCCATCTCTCTCTGTGTTAAATGCCTAAGTATAAATAATAAAGGACATTATGGTATTTACAGTGTTACACAAGGAACTGAGAGAGCATCATTGACACGTAACTCAGAAAGACAATAAATGATGGAGGAAAACATTCAAGTATGTACAAGATGTATTTACAACAGAATATATCATTAAAATAATGATATGTGGCCATTTTCTTTGTCTGCATTTCTCTGCAGCATTTCATAGGTGCTCTTCTCCTTGGAAATCAATGTGGCTGATGGAATCTAGCCAGTATCGAAGACAGAGAACAGGCTTTGTTTATGTTTGCCAGGGGCGACTTGCCCGTTTAGCAGGCACAGATTTGCTGTTCTGAATGCACGAGTAATGGTTCATAATCCGTACAAAGATATAGTAGCTGGATGAAAACAGGAGACGATGCTTCATTGTCATGAAACAAGAGACAGGAAAGGAAGTTTTATTGTTTCCCTGGCAAAGCAAAGAGAAATGCTGGTCCTTTCACACCCAGGGAGAAATTTTGTGGGATGAGGTGGGAGATGGGGGAAAACACAAATGTGAGGATAAAGGACCAGATTCTCAGCTAGTGTCAATCAGCAGCCGTGACGCTGTACTGATCTACACCAGCTGAGGATCGGGCCCCCACCATGTTTTACGCACCACTTTCCATTGTCCACCCCTGACGGGATCCTCTAATCATGCAGAATTTCCCAAAATGTAAAACTGCTCAGAATAAATACGTCCTGGTGGGGTAAATGTCATGGTCATAGAACTCAGGGTGGTTTTACAGCCACAGAGTCTTCGTTCCCCTCGGATTGCTGTTGCACTTACTGTGAGTTTTAGCAGAGGGCCGGCATGGCTGCCAGAGGGTTGTACATTGTTAAAGGGACCCCAGTAGCACAGAGAGTGCAGCAAATGACCCCAAGAGATGACTTGGCCTGTCACCGGAAAGCATGTTTGCTCTAATGCTGAGAGCTGAATTTCCACCCCGTCAGTCTTGTGAGGTGAGCAGCAGGTCCAGGGATTGCTCAGCACCTCTTGCAGGCTCAAGCCCGTCTCCAGGAGGCAACAGGCCGCAGCAGCGTCAGGGTTAGCCATGTTACTGGTTCGTTAACCTCGACTCAGACTGTGCAGAGCTGTGTCCTACCATTCTCAGTACGTATTACTAATATGGCTCATGCAAGAGGCCAAATTCTGCTATGTTATGCTGGTGCAAAACCAGGGTAACTCTACTGACTTAACACAGGTTTGGTTTTTGCTGGGATTTCCAAAGGGAGCCAGCTCCCATTGACACTCGTTGAGCACACGCATCTCTGAAAACCCCAGCTTAAAGCTCTCAGGGCTCGTGCTCTGTTGTGCGTCACTCCCCCTGTATGCTGGGGCAGCTCCTTTGGCTTGAGAGCTAGACAATGCAATCAGAAGAATGTAACAGATTTCCCCAGGTGTTCCACGTGCACAAGGCACAGACTTCCATTTTGTAGTGCCCTTCTGTAATCTTTGATAATACTTTCAATGTTGTAAGTAATTTACTCTGCTTTCATGTGATCACCCTCCCCCCCCCACCATTAATCTGTGAGAAGCCGCAAAGGTCACCAAGACATGGTGTGATTCAGTGGATGGGGCACTGAATGCAGACCCAGGAGATCGGGGCTCTATTCCCAGTGGTGCACCCTTGGGCAGGTCAGTTTCCCTCTCTTTCCCCTCCCACACTTTGGCTGTCTAGTCTATTTAGTAAACTCACTGGGGCAGGACTGGGTTGAATTTTCAAAAGCGCCTAAGTGACTTGGGAGAACAAGTCCCATTGACAGACAATAAGACTTTTGTTCCTAAATCACGTAGGCCTCTTTGAAAACCCCAGCCACTTCTTCTTACTATCTGTTTGTACAGTTCCTAGCACAATGGGGCCCTGGACTCTGCGGAGACTGCTACAACAATAATAATGACTAACATATGAAATGAGTGCCAGGCATTCAGAATTTACACAGGGCCCTGGTTCTGTGCAGATGCAATACAAAGACACTGGTAAGCACAGTGAAAATACAGCAATGAATACAAAAGAGGAGGGAAAACTGGGAAGGGATCTGAGTCTTGGTAACACATTAATTAAAAACTCTGCAGTCTCCCATATGCTTTTTAAATGCGCAGCGATATGCAAGTACAACTGAGCCCACTGCCTGAGCTCTCTCACTGAAAATCACCTCCCCTTGCTTTCCCTTCCATCAGAAAGATTCTCCCTTGTAATCTTGTCACTATTTCCCTACTGTCCTAAGCTCTCAGTCTGCTTGATCAGATGGCTAAGAACTCTCCTCTCACAGCAAAAGTGAAGCTGATGCTGTCTGTTTTGATAATACAGGACTGTCACTCCCCGCCTTCATCCAGAGTCCTGAGTAGCTTCATTTACCACAATTGGCCAGATTCTGCTGGAATGAGCTGTCCAACCCTGTTCAGCAAAGCACTTCAGTGGGTGCTTAACTTTACTCACGTCCTATTGCTGTCAATGGGACTTGAGCACATGCCACAGATAAGCATGTGCTTAGAGGTTTGCTGAATTGCGATCTTAGTTCCACTGGTGTATATCTGGCATAATTGCCTTGATAGATTCGGATTTACATCAGTGTAACTGGGATCGGAAGGAAGAGTAAATCATGGCTGAAATTTTTGTTGTCCTGGAATGCCTCCTATTTAGGATCCGTCATACTTACAGCACTGATGTTCTCCTAGTCATACTCCCAGGGGTCCATGCAGAACGCTTGCTATTTATATCAGCCCTGAGTCTGCATTGTGCCAGCTGAATGTCAAATCAAACTCAAAGGAGAGGGGGTCACCCCACTAAACTGATCAGGATTCGGTGCAAAAGAGGCGATTTGCTTCTGTCTGAAAGGGGGCAATAACTCCAGTATTGATACCACAACTTGGCTATTACCAGTCAAAGATTCTAATGCAATCCCTGGTCACATGCACAAATACCCATGCACATTGTGGGGCTAATCAACGCAGCGTGTTTGTTTACAGAAATGGGCTTTTCATAGAACTATTAAAAAAAAATCAGGTCACCAGATATGAACTCAATGCGTCTTCTGCTCTGTCTTTCCCACCAGGATTCCTTTTAACTATTCAGCAAATTGATTTGGCTGCAAGTCATTTCTATGGACAAGTATGACTCTCCTACTAAGAGCAGCTCCAACAAGTCACAGAATAGTTATGGTTACAGGTTTGCTGGGGGGGTGTGGTTCTCACTGTGTCCCTTTGAAAACAAAGAATAACTGTCTATTAAAAATCAACATTAAAATACAGGTAAAAATGGCTACACTTTTATTGGTGGCTTTTTTTCCCAGCTAGTTCGTTTCCTTGTCTGGTTACAGATACCTGGTGTGTTTTTCCCAGTAACTTAAGCTAATAGAAATCTTGTTCTTTTGTAGACTACCGGGTTCACAGCCTCTGCTACTCTGAGCCCATTTCCTAAGGGATAACTAGGACAATTAATATCTGGAAAAAAATGTAATGACAGTTCCTAGTGAGTACAAGCTGATCTCTGATTAATAATATATTCAGTTTAAAATCACAGTATTACTCTCTTTCTACTATGTAACATTATTTAATGCAATTTTTGTTATCCTGCTGTCATTAATAGTAGCATGCTTTTGATGTACTATTATTCCAGTGCCCAATGAAGCAAACCTTTTGGCTGGCAGAGAGCAGACACAACTCATTTCAGATACGGAAAGCAAATAAAACCTCTTATAGAAGACAACAGTCTTGTTTTGTTGGTGGGTATGTCATTACAGCGTATTTTGATTGGGGGGGGGGCAGTCTACTACAAGCAAACATAGGGACTTTTGCAATTCTTGCAAATCATACGTCCAGTTACCATGACGCAATGCACAAAAAAGCCAGGAGAACTGAAGGTCGGAAGATTCTGCAAAATACCGTGGAACAGCAATTACTGTAACAGTACAAAACTTGCTCTCAACATAACATAACATAAAGGCACCATTGATATCTTTCTCATTTTTGAAATACTGTAAAAAATTGCTACATATGGCACATAACACATTTGTACATACATATATTTAATTTATAAAAGTTTTTTTCCCCCTCCTGTTTTCTATTAGTGGAATTTGCTAAAATAAAATAAATTGTTTAATTTAAAGGTGGAATACTTCATTATATAAAATAAAGTTTTACATGTGAATCTATGCGTTTTGTTTATGTTTTATACAGCAATAGGGTCTTGATTAGCTATTACACTGGACAACCTTGCTTGTAATTCTTCCTGTGTGGAGAACCGGCTAGTTGGGTTAGTCCTGCTGTCAGCCAGGCGGTATGCAGTGGCTGGCTCTAGGCTGGTTGCCATGGGGTTCTGTATGCTCAGGAAAGGTGTATCCTCACCTATTCTTTCGTCTTCTGTTTCACTCTCAGAGCTACTGCTCTCAGAGCTTGTGTCGGTGTTCACTTCTGATCTGTTGGAAATGTGGCCGTTGGGCTTTGTTCTTTTTGCCCTCCGGCTGTTGACTAGTTTCTTTGGAGGCTCCCGTGCGGGCTCATACTCTTGTGTGGTCTCATATTCCTCGTCCTCTACTATCCTCAGAGGACTAGGTGGCGGACTGTTGCTCTCATGGGCGGGGTTGTGGTGGAAGGAATTGAACTGCTGAATGTGATGGTCATACTTCTCCCGTAACCGAGGTGGCGTCACCAGAAGCAGAGGCCTCTCCTCTTCCATAAAGGGACTGACCGCCACAGAAGGGACAGATACAGTTAAACTGGATACCGGTGGAGACATTTCTGAAGGGGGGGACTTTGGAGAACTTGGAGTGTGGAAATCAACAGGTGACATGCGAGCCGGTGTGGTCATAGCTGATACATACCTGAATAAGGACACATACAAAAAGGCCCCATAAAGGTGGAGAAGGAATAAACATAAGAGAAAACATTAAGAAAGGCCACCTTTGAGGAACAAATCATTGCCATATTATCCATGTCCCACATGTTTGTGATGTCACGTGCGATACCCTTGGGAATAAAGGAATTCATTTTCTAATGCATGCAATAGTCAATATGTATTTTTGCATGTGCTTGCCTTGCACCTGCGCAGTGGATGTTGCATGCATGCATGCAAGCTGTGGATTTGACATGTGCATGTAGCTGCATGCAGGGATAATCCTGGCAGTAGGGCATGCATACTGCTTTTCATTTAGGCCATCACTGAAAAATGCAGCAGCCTCTGTCAATGCTCCCATAATCAATGCACCGGACAGACAGACATTCCCAGTGTTATTAGCCACATGGGATGTTAGTCTAGAATGCTTTTGTGCTTATGGGGAAAATCGAGGGAGGAGATGAATTTGATGAAACCAGAAGTGTAGGGCTATTGGAAGAGCGGAGGAAGTATTTTCAGTTCTTTGGTGAGTCCAGCGATGGGAGTTAGGGAGCAGGAGATGAAAGAAACACAATGCAGTTGCAAGTGGTTTATAAAAACTACAGTGCTTGTTCTTCCAGGCAACATTTGCCCTGTGTCTGGGACTTGAGGGAATGAGCAGGGATAAAGAACTAAAATCAGCAGAGCTGAGGCTATCTGAAGCTTGAGCCTGCATACCTCTGGGAAAAACAGAGGGGCAGATTGTGCCACCTTTACTCACTCACTTTACAGAATTGGAACCAGAGGACTTAGGTGGACCCCTATTGTTAAAACATATCGGGCCTGGGTTTCAAAAATGATCAGGAATCTCCACTTTGTTCAGTGGAAGCATCTGGGTGCTGACCCCTGGAGAAACCATTCCACACTGTAATTCCTGTCTTATAGCACTGAGCTGGCTTTTAAATGCGTAAAATAGCGTTTTAAAATGGCAGCTGTTCCTTACGTGGAATATGATCCTTATAAGGTCTTTTTCCAGGACACACCTTCCCCCCCCTGCACACAATCTCCTTGCCAGTTCTATGGGGGCATGAGGAGCCAGCCCCTTGACAGAATGATCCGGCAACAGCTTCAGAAATCAAAACACAGAGCATTTCCTGTCCCCTGTGTGGAAACAAGAGCCGACACAAAGGACGCTTTGGCTCAATGTTAATGGCCCCTCTAGAGAATTTACTCAGAGTCCCTTGGTATCTTTCTGGGGAAGGTTAGCAGTTGAAGGTGATTTTTATAAATGGAGCTAAGCTTCCAGGTAGGCAGCCGTCCTTTAAAACGAAAGTCCTACTGACGTTCAAACAAGAAAGACAAAGGGCCAAATCCTGTGTCGGTGTAAATCAGTGTCCTTCCCCTGCCCTCAGGGAAGCCAGGCTAATTCACCCCACCTGAGGAGCTGGCTCAAAATGCCTGATCAAAGGCACAGTGCACAGCACGACATTTTACACGGTTTGGTTTTGTCTGTTTTCCCTTCCCCTGAACTTCACCTGCTTGAATTTCAGTTGGATCCAAATTTAAGACACACCCAAGCGGTACGTCTCGCACAAACCCACTAATACACGTTGTAGGCCTACCGCTGATAAGCGCATTTTATTTTTAATTGGTGAATAGTTATCTGAGTCTGAAATGATCAAAATCAGTCTAAAGCCAAAATTGTCATCCAAAGCATGACTCAGTTCTGCATATTCCCCTTGATTAAACACAGCAGGTTAATTGGAAAGAGGGGAAATTGGGTTAGACTCTCAGCTGTTGTAAACTGGTGTAGCTCCATGGCTTTCAGTGGCGCTCTGCTGATTTATATCTACCCTTTGTTTCTAGGAAAAAAGTGACAGCTGTAACCATTTGTGGCAATGAATCAAGATGGCCACCGTGAGACCAGAGAGGAACGAATAGATCTAACTGTCAGGGTGGTTAAACACTGGAACAAATTGCCTAGGGAGGTTGTGGAATCTCCATCTCTGGAGATATTTAAGAGTAGGTTAGATAAATGTCTATCAGGGATGGTCTAGACAGTATTTGGTCCTGCCATGCGGGCAGGGGACTGGACTCGATGACCTCTCAAGGTCCCTTCCAGTCCTATAATCTATGAATCTATGAATCTGTGTGTCAAATAACAGAATAAAATCATTCCCTCTTTTTCCTTATATTCAGGAGCTCTCTGATCTATTCAAATCTTTCTATAGCTGGTGCTCAAGGGATAGAAGCTTCTGCCCAACAACTGCTGCTGACAGGAAGTTTCACTTCATTTGGTGTAGTGAAACTGGTCCAGTGTTGTGTATTGATGCACACATAGAGACATACCTGGATGGAGCGTGATACGTTTGTGAATGGGATTATATGATGGAGTTTCCTGTCACAGCAGGGGACTGGCCTTGAAGACTCAGGAGGTCCTTTCCAGCCCTATGGCATATGTTCCCATGACACTTATACCGGTTTAAAACTGGGTGCATCTGTTTAGTATGCGCCTGTAAATTTACCGACATAAACTAAACGGATAGAATCAAGGTTTAAACTGATATAAGAGGATCCACACACAGAGATGCAAATTGGTTTAGCGAAACCAATACAAATCACTTTGTGTTGTGGCAAATGGCCAATGCTACTGTGGTGGGTCCTGTGCTTTTTCTTGGTGTGGTGGGTCAGGGTGCCGCCCCTTGCCCCTATTCCAGGGCGTTATGGGCTCTGCTAGTGCCTCGATGGGACAGAGAGAGGGGAGTGGAGAAGGGACCCAGGTCCGCTCTCCTACCCCGGGTCCCAGCCCCTTCAGCTTTGCTGGCTGCTTACTCTCTCTCTCCTTGGGTAGGGTTTCCCTCAGTCCTCTGTGCCAGGGGAGTCCCTCTGCTCTGCTTGGGCAGGGTTTCCCTTCCCCTGGTCCTCTGGCTAACAGCAATACTCCTACAAACTCTAGTCAGCTCTCCTTCCCTCTCTCTGTCTGACTGAAGCAGGGTTGTTTTTATTAGGTCTTGGGCGGGGCCTTAATTGGCTCCAGGTACTCCAATTACCCTGTGGTAACCTTTCCCTGGTCCACAGGGAATAAGGTCTTGATCATCCTAGGGTTTATATACCTCCCATCTAAAACTCTCCTGCTGCTCCCTGGCCCTGCTGTATCACAGTGTGTAGACCAGGTCTTAGGTCAGCCACGGAGATGGTTTCTACAAGCTTCTCTGGTGTGAGATGCAGCATATGTTCTACTGACTACGAGGTGGGTGCCCAGCAGGTGTAAACTGGTGTCGCTCCAGGGACTTCAATGGAGCCAGGCCAATGTGCATTAGCTGAGGAGCTGGTCCTCAACCTTTATTTAGCTTTTAAAGTAAAATTAAGATGCGACTCAGGTTAACTGTAGAGATCAAAGCCTTGAAGGAATATATTCTTGTCTCACTAACTCCCTGCGCACCAAAGTCTTAGAGGAGAAGGGAATCTGCATTTTTATTTTAACAGGTTCTTTTATGGTTCCAATTCAGCTGTAATCTAGAGTCTCTCTCCCCCCCATCTTCCAGAAATAATTTGCCATTTATTTCCTGCAGGCTGAAGATAGATGAGGCCTAATTTAACACCCAGGGTTCATGGTCACGTCAACAGGGACGGCTCCAGGCATCAGCCCACCAAGCTTGTGCTTGGGGCGGCACCTGGAGGGGGGCAGCGCGGTGCGGTGCTCCGGCTCTGACCGCCGGGGAGAGCGGAGCCGCGGCGGGCTCGCCACCCTCCCCCCAGCGCTCTGGCCGCCGGGGAGAGCAGAGCCATGGTGGGCACTCCGCCCTCCCCCTGGCGCTCCGGCCTGGGGTGGCAAAAAAGCCAGAGCCAGCCCTGCACATCAAGCACAGGTTTGGGCCATAACTGACTGGTGATTTATTGTAAAAATGCAGCCTCTATTTCCCCCTGGAATGTTATTTGGAGGAAATGCAATACTGGAGATGCGGTGCCCTCTTTCTCCTTGTTAGAATGAAAAGCTATATACCTGAAAAGACTGCTAATGTGTCAAAATGCTGCCCAGGGTAACATAGACACTCCAGAAGGGCAGTGCAAACAACATCCTCTCTTCTCACCCAGAAGATCAAATATGCTATACTAATGATACATAAGAAGGGGCTGCTGAGCAGAGGAGGGGGCAGTCACTCCCTGGAGTTTGCGGGAGGAAGACTGGCTGCTTAGAAGGCTGGAGCACCATGGACAGAGCAGTGCTGGGCAGGGACAGCAGAGTAGGCGAAGCTCCAGGCTGACGGCTGCCAGACTGAGGCCCTGATACAAGGGCAGAGGAGGTGCTGGGGCTGTGGGGAAGTGGACCACGGAAGGAGATGGTGGAGTTGGAGCAGGGGCAGTACGTGGCTGCCAGCTATAGGGTCCCTGGGTCAGCGGGCAGGCCCAGGCTCCTCCCTCTTTCCTCCACTGGCCACTTCGCTAAGTGCCAGTACATGGACTGCAGTCTGCCACTGAGATGAGTGTCTAGAACCTGGACTGCAGACTGCCACTGAGATGAGTGTCTAGAACCTGGACTGCAGTCTGCCACTGAGATGAGTGTCTAGAACCTGGACTGCAGTCTGCCACTGAGATGAGTGTCTAGAACCTGGACTACAGACTGGCACTGAGGCAGGTTGGATTGAGGTCTGTTGGTCCCCCGGAAGGGAGGAAAGAGCCGACTGGAAGAGGACGATGTGGTCAGGGAGCGACGCGGGTCCTGGACGCGGAGACAGGAGTGACGACGGGCAAGACACCACCTGAGGAGGGTGCACTGGCAACCCCGAGCTAATTCCCAGGACGGCCAGCAAGAGGCACCACAGCAGTAAGTTGAACCCATCACCACATGCTTAACTTTATACTTTACTGAGCCCATCAATATTAACAGGACTACTCACATGATTAAAGTTAAGCATGTGCTTAAGTGCTCTGCTGGGTCAGGGCCATAGCTGGGAGTTGCCAGACGCTGCATTTCTTGAAAGCTAAATTCCAGAGTAAAATGACAGGCAGTTTTTTCACAATAATTCGACAGCTAGTCATGACACAGCATTAGCTCTGTTTTGCAGTCCTACATGCTACATTCATAGAGCTCATGCCTGTTATTCAAGCTTCTCTGTCTTAACCAGCTCCTCAAGATCTGTAAGAACCAATGCAAGATAGTTGCCTTCTGCTGTCATTTGCACATGCTACTTTTTGAATCATGAAAGTGTCTCCTGCACAACTCAAGAGCTTCTGTGATTATGCTTATCTGGCAGTATTTATGCTACCACAGACAGGCAGTTAACCCCCCCCCCCCTGTGAATTCACAACACTCAGAGAGTTGGTCTAGGAATGTTTTGTTCTCATTTTTCTTATATCCTAACCCACAGAACTCTATGATCACACTCAGCGTTAAGTTAGGGCCATCAATGAGGGCTTAAAGGGCAGACGGGGATAACTGGTGCTACCTTAATGTATTTATAATTATTTTTAAAAGTTGCAAACACAACAAAGTATAAAGAAATGGTTTGTATTTGACAGTATGCCCCTCCCCCACTCCTTCATATGCCACTCGTCCTTTCCAATTGTAAGCTCCTGGAGGCAGGGACCCTGTCTCTGTACGTTTGTACTGTGCAGTGCCTCACCAAAGATCCTGAATGGGGCTCTCCTGTGCTTCCATAATAACAACAAGAACGACAGCACTTCCCAGGTATTGTAAATATTCGTTCATTTTTCCCTTTTGCCTGTATCTCTCCTGTGCACATAGGCTGCTGCTATCTGTACTGATGCTCCAGTAGTGTCAGTCATCCTACCCAGTTTCAGTTCTAGTCTTGCTTTTACTTGCAAACACACCTGGGGGGGGGGATTTTCAAAAGCACTTAAGGGGTGTAGGAGCAGAAATCCCACTGAAAGACAAAGGGGCTTGTGCTCCTAAGGTACATCGGTGCCTTTGAAAAATCTCTCCCCCAGTGGATCAATCAATCCTCTTTATCTTCCTCTTTTGTCTCTGATAAACTCCATAGGCTGCCTTACTTGGATGCAGGAAGCAACCGAGAAACAGAACTAAGCAAAAGGTTTCCCTTTGAGCTCCTTTCCTAGCTTCATATGCAGTGGAAACCTCTGGCAAATGTCCGTATGTGAGCGACTGCCCAGTAGCCATGAGCCAGGACCAGAGGAGGAAGGAAGGGAAGAAACATATTTGAGAGATTAATGGGGCACTGCTCGGCACATTTATGAAGGAGGAGGAGCATTTCCTAAAGAAACAGAATTTTCTCTCTGGTCCCCAGGCACGAGGATTCACTCTGAATCTCTTCAAGCCCACCTTGCCCTGGCAGCTAGAGGGAGCAAAATGAATTTCTTGTCGTACCTTTCGCTGTGAGGCGAATCTCGGTAGGAGTCAGGGGTCTCTCTTGCATGCCTCAGGAAGCTGTTGCAATCTCGTGGACCTCCTATGCCGCTGAGGCGTCCTCTGGGTCCTGCTGGGCTCGTGTGCCTGCTGTTCTCTACAGAAGAACTCACAAGCACCGAGTGGCTTTCTGAGATAATGCTGTCCGTCTGACCGTTACTCCAACTGATGGAGGGGAGGGGGAAAAGAGGAGAGAAAGGGCTTTTATTTTAAATTCAGAACGGGAGAAAGCAAACTAACTGAAGTTTAAGAATGGGAGAGTAAGGGCTACATGCAGCTCGGGATATGCCTGTCAAACTCATACCGGTTATGGCAATTGAAGACCCTAGTTGGCGTGAATTCTGCCATCCTACAAATGACAAGATGGTTTTATTTTTGTGACTATCAGCGGGTGGTTAAGTTAGGGGTGGAAAAGAGTTTTCCAGTCATTAGCAGGGCTTCTCAAACTGTGGATTGGGACCCCAGCGGGACCTGTTTTAATGGGGTCACCAGGGCTGGTGTTGGTCTTGCTGGGTACCGTGAGTGGTGGGGTTCAGGCTTTGGCTTCAGCCCGGGCGGTGGGGTCAGGCTACAGGTCCCCTTGGGCTGGGGCAGCAGAGCTCGGTTGGGCTCAGGCTTTGGTCCTCCCTCCTGGGGTTGTGTAGTAATTTTTATCAGAAGGGGGGGGTCACACTGCAATCAAGTTTGAGAACCCAAGCCAGAACCATACTACGTGATCTCACAGTATCTCCAACAACACACAGTATCTCCCCAATTCAACAATTTGTGTATAGTAAAATTCACAGTACCAGTAATGGAACTCCACACAATCATTAGGGCTCTTGGGAAGCTCCCAGGAAGATAATTAGTTTCAGTGGCAGGATGTCAAGTACCAGACATCTTTAGATTAAAACCCCATGACCAGTGCATTTTTATGCATCTGCTCTAGGCAATGGTGGCAGAACTGACATCCAACACCCGTTTCTCCTTAGGCAGGGAGGTTTGTTTTCTCATTCTGGTACCTATGGCTGGGCGTCTGGGTGACAGTGGTGGAGTGATGCGTTGTCGAGGTGTAGTGACTTGTGGAAAACGACGTCTCTGTCTCTCTCTCAATGACGTGTTCACTGGATATTACATTTTTAGATACATACTGCTGAAGAAACAGAGGTATCTCAAGTTTACACAGGGGAACGTCCAGCACATCTGCACACACACATTTTGTTCAGATATTCATTTTGGGCCCTGGGTGAGCATTACCCCTGCAACATTCACCAGCCTTTGGTGGCTTGAAGAACAAGAAAATGGGTTTGTTCATAACCTGGTGACTACAAAACAAAAAGCATCGCGATCTACCAACTGGCAATTAGCCTAGTCCACACTAGCAAGATTAACTATCCACTTGATACATTATATGTAGAGAAACCTCTCCAAAGACATGCTTCCTTAAAGTACTGTGGCTATGAGCTCTGAGTTTCTTCTGCTAAGGCTGGTATTCTAACATCTCAGCCTTCGATCCAGAGCAAGCTAGTGACTGATATCCAATGTTCTTCTGAAATGGCTGTACATGAAAATGCTCTGAATTTACTGTACATTAGAATCATTTCTTTAAAAGTTTCTAATCATTTCTTGGTGGAGAAATCCCAATTCCTGGAAACCCTGATCATTAATTTTTAGCAGCTAGCAGTTGAAAAGCCCTCAGATAAATGCAGTGGCTACCTACATTTACTAGCTGGACGTTTTCGGGCGGTGGATTGGGATGGTGGGGCCCATTGGCCATGTTCACCATGTTGTTCTGCTCAGAGCGCAGGCTCTGCCTAAGACGATCGTGCAACTTTTTCCGTTGCTTCCTGTGTGTGAAAGAGGGAAATGGTTTTATTAGACAAAAGAAAGACAGCTGCACCATCCAGCACAATAGAACCACTTTATTGTCAACCCTTTCCCATTGTGGAGAGTCTCTGAGCAATTCCTAATACCAGGGTTATAAGCACTGGCAGAGCTGTGGAACGTGTGTGTGGGAGTGAAGGGAGTTGCAGAAGCCAGGGAAAGGTGGGAGAGGAAGAGATCTACTTCCAAAACTTACTCCATTTCAGAAGCAGTTCTCCTCTGAAGATCAGATTGACTAGGTTGGGAATTAGTTGGGAATTGGTCCTGCTTTGAGCAGGGGGTTGGACTAGATGACCTCCTGAGGTCCCTTCCAACCCTGATATTCTATGATTCTAGGTGACATTCTGGATCTGACAGTCCACTGACTTATATATAGCTTGGTTTCCTTCTACTGTACTGAGCTGCCATTCTTCATCACTACACAATCAAAGCACAAAACACAGTGGACCATGCTTCTGCCTTTGCTTGTGCATGTAAATGCAATCTGGTATCATGCAGACTGCTTATGTACTTAATAGCATGGGCTGGATGGACATGCTGGAAACGATTCATCTGTAACACATTGGTCCTATGGGTCTAGGATCCGAGTCAGGGAGCACCCATGTTACAAACAGCAGCTAATGCTTTGCACTGGCGGCAGCCGCAGATCCTGTGCAAATACCACCCTGCATCTTGCTCACCAGGAGCCCTCCAGTCCTGTACCTCTTCTGCCAGCCTTGCAGCTAGCAACGGGTTACTATGATGACTTTTCTCAGTCAAGACAGGAGGTAGCCCAATGTTTCATACTGCGTGTTCTGTGACAGTGCGTCTACAGAATTTGCCAAGGAATTTCCCCCCCTACCACAGAACTGTGCTCTACAATTCAAGCTTTCATGTAAAAATATATTTAGTGTCTTTATGGTTGCAGAGGAAATCTTGAAACTATTAATGAAGTGCTAACTGATGAAGTGAGGTTGGCCGAAGTGTGCAGACCCCCTGACAGCTCTGTGAACTGCCTCATTCATGTAAATGACATGTTAACTCTGAAACCTAGTGATTGTCACATTGATGTCAACACTGTTAACAGGTTCACTGCTATTTTGACAAAAACATCCAACTATTGTGTTTCTGCCACAATCTCAAAATGCCTCGGACTCCTCTTCTTAGACCACAACCTCGATGTCCCCTGCTCAGCTGCTAAACCTTCTATGAACACTTGTACGGGCTTAAAACAAGCTGCCAGTACCAAAATCTATAGCACACCAAAGACTGAAACTGCAGTATAAAATGTATCAGGACTACAGTATTACAACTATGTTATTCAATTTCATACTTATTTAAAAATATCCTCCAGATTTGTTTGAAGGTACTGCAGAATTTCCGCAATAGTGCTGCAGAACCCAGGGAATTGAGTGTAAAATTCAGATCCAGTTTACTGCAGAGTATATAGGGTCTTGCCTATAGCATCTATAGGACCCCAAGCTGTCTTCAGAAGTGTAGATATTTTAGCAGGATAAGATACTGCAGGATATAACCATGTTATTTTCAGCCCTTTTCAGAACTCAAGGGAGGATATTCCAGGCTTGCCAAAAAAGGAAAATTAGAAGCTGAAGCTTCTTCAAAGATGCTGCGCTCAAGGAAGCTTGAATGCAAAGAATGAATTACTCAACACTGTGCATTTTATAATTTTTGCATGAATTACTGGAGGCACATTTTGGTTTTTGTTATAATTTAGTGCAGTGGTTTTCAACCTTTTTGTCATTTGCGGCCCCCTAAAAAAATTTCCAACGGACGTGCAGACCCCTTTGGAAATCTTAGACATAGGGGACCACGGACCACAGGTTGAAAACCACTGATTTCCACTCCTCCTGCACCAGTGAGGCCAAGATGTAGCATAGGTTGCCTGGGTGCACTACAAATACAGCAGAGTCAGGAGATATGATTACTACACAATTGCAATGCACAAGACTTAAGGCAAGTTAGGGAACATGATTCAGGTCACATCTACGCTAGAACCTGGAACCATATTAGTGGATAGCTGTGTGGTAACTAGGATCCCTGACTCAGGTGTATTTGTAGTGTCGGTGGGTCCTAAACAGGCTTAGATTCATAATTTATGGGTCAGATTCTTAGTTGGTATAAATGGCATAGCTCCGCTGAAGTCAATGGAATTCTGCCAATTTGCACCATGTGGGAATATGTCCCTATGAGTCTATGCTACTTTTCACATTCAGTAATAATGCAATTGTGTCATTCTTCTTGCATTTAAAGGACATTAACTAAAAAGAAATTGCAAAAGAAAGCTGAGAGGAAAGAGTAATGGGAATCCTAATGTGCACATCCTTCGTTCTGCGACGTCTCTTCATTAATTTAATTGCTGTGCAGATAGAACACTTCGGAATTAAAGATTCACTGTTAGATGTCATCTTCACACTCCATCAGCAGTGTCATTTGCAAAGATGCCCACGCATTTCTAGATCTTTCTTTTTTTACGTATTCTTTTCAAACCCATGTGGGGTTTTCCTAAAGATAGGAGGGAGGAGGAGGGAGCACATCTCCCAAATGCCATATTTTGAGGGTTTAACCTATCAGACCCCTTTTCACACTCATAAAATGCTTTAAAAATATTTCACAGGCCACTGACAGCAATTCCCAATATCTCCTGCCCCTCCTGATTATCAAGGGCTGGTTTGGATTCCAGCCTGCTTTAGGTGAATCCTAGAGAGGTACTTTAGGATGTGCATATTTAAAAAGCTGTAGGTTAGAAGCCTGATCCAAACCCCACTGGTTTCAGTGAGCTTTGGCTCAAGTCCTAGAACAGTAAATCTAATGGAACATCTGCTTTGTGCAAATGTGGTAGACGTACAATACTTTATTTTGGTGTTTGGTAGGTACAATTAGAAGAGTTTTATAAAAGCAGCAAAAGAATTTGACAGCACAAGTCCTATTGACTTTCACTGGGCCTTGCTCCTACATTTTTTACATTAGCCTCAGAATTTACAGAGACATTACAGAATTTAACAGCACATGTCTATATTTACAACAATGTCAAATTCAATCCTTTAGTTTTTTGGATTTCCAAGTCCCTACTGCCACTGATCTTGTTCTCAAATACTTACAAACTAGTCTGATCTTTTTACTTCTAGTTCCCAAAACCACATTATTATAAAGCTGGGGTCTGTTGTCCCATCATGATTCCCATGGGAATTATGAACATGTGACAAAAAAGGAATGAACAAATCAGTAAAGTTAGTTTGACTCACATTCTAATTGGGAGGATTAGTTAATAAATTAATGTTTGCAAAGCCCTTTGATATCATCCAAGGTGTGATATTAGAAATACAATTATATATAATTGTATTTCTAATATCACAATAAAATTAGTACTATACTTTCACCTGCTATTGAGTGAGATTTGTATCTGCCAGTACTTAATTCCAGTTTTGTCACTTACATTCGAATTTAGATAAACACAGATTAACTTTGCATGATGAAATCATCATGCTTACATACATGGCCATCATACAGCAATGGTGTGAATCAACAGTGCCAGCCTCTGGCAGGTTTCAATCAGGCACTGACTATCACCCCACAACTGTCCAATGGGCAGGAAGCATTCATGTGCGGGTTTGCGGTATAAAGCCCTTAGGGATAATCACAGAGATAAAAAGGAAGAGAAAAGTTTACTTGGTTTTGCAGTAGGCCACAACACACATGATGCCAACTACAAGGAGGGCAATGCAGATGCCAGTTATGGTCAAGACCCTTTTCTGGTATAGTTCCTCTGCTTCTAGAAAGGGACAAAAACAGAGAAGATTACAAGATGCAGGCTGACGATTCAAGCAAATGACAGTGGACATGCTACATACCACCACACAGGATCACACAGTAACACAAACCCATGATCACCACGCACTTTGGGCAAAACTCTACTGCAGGATCAGAACTTAATCTCTTAACACAATATCAGCGGCTAGTGGGTGCCAAAAAACATAACAAGTAAAAGAAAAAAAGATACTTATATTGTTAACTAGAACAATATCCAAAAAATGACTTTTAAAATTGACAAAATACCAGCATTTGCTGAAAATAAAAACACAATGCACTAAGGTAATAATGTGATTTGAAAATGCTTTGGATGTTTTGCTCTTGCAAAGACAGCTGGAATAAAGGTTAATTCCAAGTCCCAGATAACAAATTTAGCTTGTTTCTTCTTCTCTTATTTTGTTTTAACATTCAATGTCGCCCCTTCCCCCAACACCCCCTCCCCAAATCAAATTTATATCTCAGTGGTCTTTACAGGAGAAATTTCAGAGTATCTTTTGACATTCGTAACATGAGGTTGGCTTGAATTTGTATCACCAATGAAAATGAGACAAATGGTCAGAGGTCCCTAATAATGCTCACCAGTTGAGCCTATCTCCCCCAAAATATGGCAGTAGCAATTATTAGTGATGCACTGTATCAAAGAAACACTGTGTGATTACTTACATATCCAGATTTGTATTAAAGGAATGGTCCTAGCTAGAGAGTAGCCTTGCCCGCTGAAGCAAACCTGTTCTACTTCACTGATCTCATTCGCAGATATTTCACCACTCTAAAGAAATCATTAGCACTAGCCATGTTTGGATTGGCTCAGCCTTCACATTCCGTCATCCGTCACACTTGGCGAAAGCATCAATTGTATGTTGCAGCAGGGAAATGTTATGCTTAGAACTTTCAACTGGAGACACATAGGCCCAGATCCTCATAGTCATTTAAGTGCCTAACTCCCACTGAGCGGATCTGGGCCCAACTGAGGGTTGACTCAAGACACGACGTGAATCTGGCCTGTTTCCCTCTCTTTGGGACTGAAATGGTCACCAAGGTTGGTGACCTTTTTAAAAAATTTGGCCCCGGAATTAGTCAGAATTCCCCACAGCAATAGAGAAAAGCGGCCCTAACAGTGTTGTGACGCCAGTAGGAACTTGGCCTTAAACCTTGACAGCAACGGGGAAACAGCCATAAGAGAGATTTACAAACAAAAAGAAATGCAGCGAGCCCTGGTGGAATGGATATGGGATTTGAAATCTGCTGGCCTGTTTCCTAGGGGGGCAGTTCTAATTGGTGTGCCCTTGATCTGTCAGTCTGCCGCTGACCTCACAGGAGTAACCTAGGGGCATGGAAAGTCACTGCTAGGCACAGCAACTTACTGTTGACCTGACACTGACCTGCCCTCTGATCCCTTCATACAGGTTTGTGGCAATGCTGGTCTCCCTTAGTGTCTCTTTAAACCCAGGAGCTAAATGCTTCACTGACTTATGTCCCTTGCAAACCCACCAATGTCAACAGAGTTGCAGGCAGCATGAGACAGTGAAGAACTCCCCCAGCATATCCTTTGGTTATGACATGGCTAAAGCAAAGGATTAACAACATGCTTTGGTATGCCGTGAGCTGCCTCTGGCACCCAGTGAGGGAATTTGGAAGAAATTTCCCGCCATTGGGGACTGGTTGTCCCTGGAAGGGTTATACCTCTGAGTGGCCTATAGCGGTGGCTTGGTATAGTTTTAAGTTAGCTGATGGTACTGAGGCTCTCAGAAAGAAGGTGAGGGTTGTCAGAAAGGCTTTAGGAACCAACATGTGTGCGTTGGTGTCTATTTCTAGGCTCAATGTTATAGTGATTGGCAGTAGATCCATGTGGCTTTCTATGTCATATGATCTGAGTAAAGGGGGAAAGTGAGGCATCAGAGAATGTGAGATTGGATATGGGGATTGGACTTACGTCTCCATGAAGGTCCTGATTCTTCACGTTGCGAAAGGGCCAATTCAGGAGTTTTGGTTGAGAGCCTGAACTTCCTGGTAATAAAGATACATCATACTCATAACATATGGTGGGCCAGTTAGTCTACTATTTAGAAATGGAAAAGGGACTTCAGAGAATTTAGTTGACATCCAGGTAGCAATCCTAGATTTGCATTACCTACAAATAAATAATCATTTCCTGAGAACCTGTTTAAGTAATTTAAGAAATGTTGTGGTTGACTGTTGAGGCATAACCCTGTATCTGTGTATGTACTGCCCACTGCAGAATGGTAGTGGCTATGCAAGGGTGTACACAAAAGCTTCTCAGATATTGTGTGTCCTTTAAGGCCTGCCACTCTTGCAGAAACTAATTGTGTAAGGTAACCATGGAGTGCAAGCTTCAGTGTGAATGGAGATTTTCCCAAAATAAAAAATAGTATCTTAGTTTCTATGATACAATGCACCTTATCATGAAATGAACACTTCCTGCAAGCCAACCTCATTGTAAATCAAAACACCGGTAAAGAGATCATGAACACCGTCAGACAAAATTAATAGCACTGAGTATTAACAGAGGGGAAGAAGAAGTCAGTGTGGTAAAACTAGAATGCTGCAAAATTTATTAAAGAACTCAAAATCCAAGAACAGGAAGTCAAAAGGGGGAAAAAGAAGCCCAAAACAAACATGACAGACAGGAAAAGACAGAAGATGGAATACAGGGAAAGACAAGGTTACAAGTTGAGGAGTCAACTGCAGGCCTGGCACAGCATGCTTGATACTAGAAAAAACAGAGTGAAGAAATGCTTGAAAAAAAGGTTTAAGCAGAGTCCGAAGGGATTTCTCATACAGCATAACTCCTAGCCTAGGCTAGTTAGAGGCTTCCATGAAGGTACTTATTGGTTAGCCAAGCAAATGGTGTATTGTGAGGGCACAATAAACCAGCATACAGGAGAACGGTGTTAAATACAGTATATTAAATGTAAATTCAAAATGACTTGAACTGGAAGTCTGGTTTCATGTTATCAGACATTAGCATATATTTTATTCTAAATAACTCTGGAAAAGTCCTGCTCAGGGTTATATCAGTGTAAATCCTATTCACTCCAAAGGCGTCACTGAGGTTACACCAGATTGACACTGATTTAATGGAAACTAAATTCTGCACTGTGATAGCTTCGCTAACAGTGTTAGAGACGTTTAGGCTTGTTATAGGTACATTGGTGTGTCCAGTGGTGGTCATGTGGTGTCTTGTCATGTGCAACATGTAAATGGACACGGTGGTTTGTGTGTGTTTATGAAGAGAATTTTGCGCTGACAGTCCACCGCCTCCTCATGGATGTGGAGCACAATGCATTGTGGGTACTACAAGACAAGTTCTACGAGCCTGATTCTGAGTGGTGTAAAGGGGCCTTAGGGTAAATGAGAACCAGGCCCAAATTTAAACGTGGAGGAGACTGAAGGACTGCAGCAGAAGTGGGTCTGATGGCCAGGGCAGAGCTTCTCCTTTAGTTTAGTGACAGCGTTCTTGCCTAGAGAACTAATTTCCCTTCTGATCTGGGCCACTTCACCGGGAATAGTCCCTTAGAATATGTGCTAACTGCTCGTGGTAAACGAGTAGTTAGCTGTGGCGCTCTGAGTTCTCTTCCCAGGTCTGAGGAAAAGCTCTGTGTAGCTCGTCGCTCTCACCAACAGAAGCTGGTCCAGGATATTACCTCCCCCACCTTGTCTCTCGCCTATCCTGAGACCGATACGGCTAAGCCTTGCCGTGATTCCCACCCAGACATTTATTGGCAGGCCCCAATGAGCCCCATTGCTGCCAAGAAGCATGAGCTAGGAGAACCAGGAGCACTTACTCTACACATGGCCTGCAGCCGGGAGGACATGGTGGGCCAGGATTGGTTTCTATCCACCTTGGCCACAGCATGCAGCTACAATGAGGGAGTCCAGCCCAGTGAGCTGTGCTTCCAGGCAGCAGCACAGATGGGGCCAGTGCCCTCTCCAGATGCCCTGGGACCCGTATGGTTGGGAAACAGTTTTGCCTCTGAGCAGTCTCCAGGCTGCACTCCGGCCTCTCCTGAGGCCGCGACCCTCCTCCCAGCTGAGGGCAGCATGTGGGGCAAGCACTATGAGGGGGAGATTTTCTCCTCCTGTGAGCTCAGCCATGGGAAGAGAGCAGTGCAATCCTGGGCTAGATTCAGCCAGCTTTTGAGTATGTTACACATGTCACGGCACTGATATGTGCCGGGGAAGGAAGGGGACTGGCTGCTCCTTGTGCCTGCAGTCACCTCCGCTAAAAGGGCATGCCATCAACTGGAGAAAGGCCATTGCCAGGGCAGCTGGGGGATTCACTGATTTCATGAATCCATTGCTAGTGGGACCCCTATGGAACTCCAAGCACAATTTATACCCCAAAACACCAACCCCCTTGGGGTGCTGCCCTATCCTTAGAATGCCACCTACCCCCTCCTGAGCAGTGAGTCCCCCTAGGGCACAAAGGCCTCCAGGGGCGCAGAGAAGTTCAACTGGGAGCTCCCAGAGCCAGCGCATGGTTTGCATATTGGATAGAGTGTGTGTTTGTATAGAAATGTTAGTGCTGCACGTCGTCCTGGATATCACAGGCCATGCTAAGCTCTCCCATGTGAGCTGTATGAGAGCAAACACTTAACACTCCAGGCTTTGCATTCTGCAGCCGTTGTGATCTGTGTAACCTGCTTCTCTTGACATAATTTAAATGGAGTATGGCGTGAGAGGCAGGTAAATGAAATACTGCAGAAGGGAAGAGAGACAGTGCTTGGCTCTTCACAGCGAAGCAGGTCACAAAGACTTCCTACCCACTAGCAGCGGCCCATCACAACTGTAGTCTCTGCACCCAAGGGGGTGGGTGGGAAGGGTCAGGTCACAAGCCTGTTTCCCCAACGCCAGCCTGCAGAATGGCACAGGTAGAGCTGGGAGAACCAGCTGTGAATGTTTTGAACCACAATCCATGCTTATTCAAGCCAGTGCGCAGCGTCCCACTCAGAGAGAGGGCGTGGGACAACAGAGATCTTTCTTGGTCAATAACACATGTGAAGATTTATCAAACACAGGCCAGATCCTCAGCTGGTTAAACTGGTGTAGCTCCACTGACTTGAATGGAGTGACAGTGAGACACTGACCTGTCTTTCAGATTCATCAGTTTGATTGGGATAACACTTACAGATTCATTTAATAATATTTTGTAGAACAACAACTACAGTGTTGAAGTGTTTTTTTAAAATAACGTGGAAGACGTTCAAAACAGCCTTGGGAAAAGTCCTTAGAGAAATATATGTGCAATGTGAATTTACAGATGTTTTTTCTCACTGACCGTTAAAAAATCCTTTATAGGTTTGTTAGTTCTTCCTCAAGAATGCTAGGATAATGTAAATCACTATTACCCTTAAATTATAATAGTGAAATATGTGTATGTCATTAATTACAAATTGCCCTAATCTACTCATAATTACTAATGTATATGGATTTAATTTAAGTTTGGGCTGTAACAGCCATTTGTGAAAATTTCAAAGAAAGACTCATATCTCAAGTAGGAGTCTGAAGTGCTTTAAAAAGCTCTTTCCTTATAGAGGTTTGTATATGAGCTAAAGTCTGCAAGTGAGTCTGCGTTGGATTTTAGCAAATAATTCACCAGACATTATTTTAGTAACAGAGTTTCTTCTACTACAGCACAGTACTAGTGCCAGTCTTGTAAAGGTATTTAAGTGCCAATGAGAGTTAGGCCCCTAAATACCTTTTAAAAATCCGGCCCTTGCAGAATATTTTGCTCTGATTTTTTTCTTCAAATTTATAATAGTGAGCATTCCACACACTATTTCCGTGGCTATGAATTAATTATATTTAATCCAGGCAATTTTAATAGTAATCCAAATTAATTCTCTTTTGCAAATAATGAAAAAAAAAAACAATTTTTATAGTTCATATTTCCTAAAGAACTTTAGGAAATTCCAAATTATAATGAATTAAATCAAATTTAGCTTCATTTTAATAATTCAGCCAGTTCAAGAAATGTTTCACCTCCTGCAAAACATTAGTCTCATGAACAAGGACTACTCATTTAAAGGGTTGGTAAGATTAGGCTCTAATCCTTATATTTACTGCACCGTAGTGAAAACGGTGCCTATTGTCAGTGCTTTTGCCCTTGCATAGTTTGGATTTATTATTGGATAGATTGAACCCATTTTGTAAACTTGAGTATCTTGTAAACTCTTTCTCAAGTATCTAAATACCTATTGCAGGCAATTAAGTGCTGATTTAGGCACCTAAATATGGATTTAGTCACTCGATTTTACTTGGAAAACTGAGCTCAATATTGCTTATTTTGTTGCAGAATTTAAGTGGCTATATTATCTTCTTGTCTTTTTTTAAAGACAGTCTATTAACCACTTTGCTTAATTAATTCAGTGGGCGTTTCCAAAACCCAGCCACACCAAAAGATCATAACTAATGCTAATGTAACAAGTGTTCAAAGCCATTTGGCAGAAAAGTCCAGTATGGCGACTTCAAGGCTAATGCATATGAAGTCTGGAGATTTAAAGTATCCTATGTTAATTAACATTCTAGTGAGTTAATCACAACTAGGATGTCAACAAAGGTTATTGTTATAGCTGTATGATCCCTTCTAAAGCATAAAGAAATTGGTTAGAAATTGAAGGAGGGGGAAAAAAGGTTTTAATCTCTCAGGCTCTAAAATCTGCAGGCTAAAAGGAACGATTGGTTCATACCCATAAATTCAATCCCAAGATGCTCTGCCAATGCAGAAAGTTGACAAAAAAGAAAGAAAAGGGAAAAAGTTTCAGAAAAGAGCAATACACCGTACTCCAAAACAAATTACACATGAATATTACGGCTGTTCTGTGTCTGCACATTGAAACAGGACGAGTGGCGTGTGGTTAATGGGGCAGTGCTCAGATAAGCGTCTGTAAGCTCGCGTGTCAATAACAGTTGTTTTAAAGGTGTTACACACCAGAATAGGAATATGGCATTTGCACTGGCACAATGCAGTGAACACAGCAGTTAACCCTTAACGATCTTACT
This sequence comes from Trachemys scripta elegans, assembly GCF_013100865.1. Classification (NCBI taxonomy): domain Eukaryota; kingdom Metazoa; phylum Chordata; order Testudines; family Emydidae; genus Trachemys; species Trachemys scripta. Next base: position 124,690,312 of record NC_048303.1, read on the forward strand.
GAGAGGTAATGGAAATGTGGCTAGCGGCTGACACTTGAAATAGTTTATTTTTAATAACTGACTATTATCGTCTATGGAGTCCTTACATCGAGCTGAATTACCCCTGCCGGAGACAGGATTTAGGGGGTGCTTACCCCTAGTTTCTGAAAACGGTGATTCTGGTGGGAGACGCTACCATTCTTGTTATTTAGGGGCAACTTCATCCCGGCCATTACTGTTTTGTTTGATGGGAACAGATATCTGCAGCAGAACGGGCCCTCGTCAGCTTCTCAGATGCCTTGAATCAGCACAGCTCCAGTGACGGCAATGGCGTTCCACACCCATTTACACTAGCTGAGGATCTGACCCATTGTTCTTAGGCCATGCAGCCCCTGCGGAATCCTCCCTTGATGGCCGGCCATGCGTCCAAAGGAAAAACCCAGTCTTGCAGCAGGATGTTTGTGTGTGGGGGTGGGGGAGCTGTCACTCTAATAAAATCAATGGTCTAATCTGGCATTCCACAGCCAGCACCAGTGGGGAATGCAGATTTTCCCATGGCTGCGTATTCTGGGAGACCTATGTAATTTCCATGGGTGGAGGAGATTGTTTTCTTCTGGATAGAGCCCACCTCCGTTTGTAGAACTAAAAAATGCTGGATAAAATCCTAGCTCCATTGACATCAATGGCAAAATTCTAATTGACTTCAATGGGTTCACGACTTCACTACTCTGTGCATTGGCTAACTGGGTTGCATAACAAAGTTATCCATCCAAATCCAACAAATATAGATTTATCTTCCCATTGGGTGACACTTAAACCAGATTAGCTTTCGCTTCCTATGTTTTTGTTTATTATGAAATTTAGAACCTGACCCTAATTTTCTACGGAAGTAGATATTTAATTAGCTTACCCAGGTTGGGGAGAGTGAAGTGCACAATTCTTTCCTTGCCTATCAGTAACATTTTAAGGGTTAACTAAATTGGAATCCATCCAGATTTCTTTCTTAGGAGCCGGTACTACATGCCTAGGTGAACACTGCTAACAATACACATTAGTTGCATAGAAAGCTTGGTTGAATCTTCAATAAAATTAGTGACATGCTCATGCATATATATTACCGTATTTATGTTATTTTTTAGGTAAGACTGCTAGTCTGGCTCTAATTTAATTTGAATAGAAGTCATTCATATCATGCAGCTTCTTTTTCAAATAATTCAGTGGAAATTGGTCCGTAAAAGAGGAACATACTCTGACCATAAGCCCTAAAAAGAAACCATGCTGAGGAAACATGCAGCGCTCATTCTGATCCTAGATGGCATAAGACTCTAATTTATCTTTGCTATTCGGAGCTCCATTCTCTTGTTTTGATTAAAAGAAAGCAGAGCACCCCAAAACTTTTCATTTAATAGAGCATTTATTACATTGTATCCATTCCCATTTCATGTTGTTGTCTCATATTCGCCATATGCAATATGCTTCCTGAAGAATTTCTGCCCATGTGTTTTAAAAAGAAACACAAAGATTATTTTAAATAATTAAGTACCATTGTGGATGTGATTTCATGTTGGGCAAACTTTAAAACGCATTGTTTAAGGGTAAAATTTTCAAAAGTGACTTAGGAGGGTAAAACTCATTTTCAAAAGTGACTTAGGGTCAGATTATTATAGGTATTTAAGTGTCTAGCTCCCACGGATTTTAATGGAGTTAGGTGCCTAAATACCTTTAAAAATCTGGGCCATAGGCACTTAGTAGCCTCGGTCCCATTGAATCTCAATGGGACTTAAACTCCTAAATTGCTTTTGAAAATGTATGTTCTTAAGGCATTTTTGAAAATGTTACCCCAAGTCTAATTTAAACTTGAGAAGACAATAAATGTTCATTTTTGAGTGATCCTCCCCATCATATAAACGACATATTGTTTTATACTCTCCAGAGCACTGGTTAGGCAATTTAGATTGAAAAAAAAAATGCGGCCTTTGACTTTAATCTTGGGATGAGAAGGATAAAATTTTCAAATGCGCCTAAATCACTTAGGAGCCTGAGTACCATGAAATGTCTATAGGATTTAGGCGCCTACATAACCTAACCACTTTTGAAAATTTTACCTGGAAACGTCTAATACATCTGTAGCCAGGGATCTATTTTGGAATTTTGTATGCGCTTAGAGTAGATCTGCCAACTGTAAATTTCAAAACCTAAAATATAATTTATGTGTAAAAACTGAAACGTGAGGGAGTTACTGTACAGCAATCAGCAATTCCAGTGAGAGCTAGAGTATGTCAGAACTTAATCAAACCGTGCCCATCATCCTCTGTAATTTATTGGCCAGACAAATCTCAAGGTTACATGACAGAAGAGTCTCATAATTTTCACGATAAATTATTCAACCATGAAAAAAAATGATCACCAAGCCTGGTAAGGCTAAAATTGACCAAATTTAATAAATAATGTGAATTGCAGGTCTTGCCTTCAGGAATACAGGTTTCTTTCCCACATTTAGTCCCTTCTGCCACTCTAATGCATTTTATGTGAGTGTGTGTATATGTACACATACACACAAATCATATATACCCCCCTACGCAGACGTACCGTACAATCTACTGAGAGACTCACAATTAAACTGACAGCCTGGCATGGGGTCCTCAGGCCACCAGGGACAGGATAAAAGGAGAAGATGCTTACCTGTGCTTATGCTTTAGAGCTACCTGTTCCATGCTGATTGAGCACTGTGGATGTAACCTGAATCCCTGGGGAAAATATGTACACTAGTTCTGCACATGTTCCCCTCAGACCTTCTCCTGACCTCCAGAAATAAACCCCCTCCCCACCTGGCACGGCAGAAGAAGAGAGTAGATTGTATTTGGGTTTTGCCGCTAGAGACTCAATTAAAGGATGCTGTAGGGACCCCCGGATTTTTCACAGGTTCATAGATTCCAAGTCCAGAAGGGACCAATGTGATCATCTACTCTGATCTCCTGGCCACAGAACTTCTCCAAACTAATCCCTAGAGCAGATCTTTTAGAAAAAACAGCCAGTCTCTGCTTGAACAAGATCTGGGAGATAGTAGACATGCAACAAACAGTCATTAACTGTCAGTTTTATAACAAATTGTGCATCTTATTCCCCTTCCCTCACGATGGTAGGAAATTTTGCCCACTTGCAATCCTGATGGTAAATATTGCAATACAGGAAACCTGTCAATTGTCATGTCGCAGTGCAAGGCCCTTTAACCACGATAGAACATGCTCATGAAGGTGGAAGCGAATGACCTTGCCAATCTCCGTGGTGTAAAATGCTTCTACAATGTTTTCCCCTCTACTTAAAGGAAGGAAAAACTATTTATATGGGGGAAGTTGCCTTAACTAAGATACCTATGAAAAATACCTCTCTTTTCAGCGCAGTATGAGGAGTACAATATTCTTACAGGGCTCCTTACCTACACAACCTCTCATTGGGGTATGCGGTGTACACTTAGGATGGGATTTTCAAAAGCACTCAGCATTGGCTTCGCTCTGCTCCCACTGACTGCCGAACTCCCACTGACTGCAGCAGCAGCAGCACGAGGCCAATGCTTTTAAATATCCCACCCTTTAAGCTGAATATTAACGACAGAAAAATGACATTAGGATTTTAATAGCTAATCCAAGGGTCTTTGTATGGAGCCACGTTGAACCATCCGCTTCAAAGCAAACGTGCCTCTTGAAATCAATGAGGAGGTCTGCATGAAACTGGATGGTGCAATCTAGCTCCCATTTTTTTTCTTTTTCTATTGGTGCTTGCTTTGTTTAACATCTGATTTGCTCTATGAGCTTACCTGACTAAACTTAATTAAATCAATTGCTCAGTATGTGGGGTACAGTATAAGCTCTTGCCTTTCAGCCCCAGATATAATGTTAGAATGATTCTTTGGATCAGGCAAAGTTCTCTTTTTAATTGTATGGCTTGACCTATGCTTGGCTGTAAAACAAAAGTCATAGAAATGCTTCTTTATTGATTTTTCTGGTTACATTGAAATGTGCTCTCCCTGGACTCCTTCCAGAAGTGTCATTTTAAGATTTGTGGCATCTTAAGAAATGCCACTTTATGCTTCAGATCTATTGTATATAGAAAATGCTAGAATAAAATAGAATAGGCTGGATTTTCAAAGTAGTCCAAGGTAGGTAGATAGGTGCTCTACACCCACTGAATTTCAATGGGGTTGTCAAAAATACCTCGGTGATTTAAAGAAAAGGTGTTCCATTGACTTCTAAAAGGCTTGTGCTCCTCAGTCCCTTGGAGTATGTCTGCACAGCAAAAAAGCCCCACAACAGTGAGTCTCAGAGTCCGGGTGAATTAACTTGGGATTGTGCTGTGGGGGCTAAAAATTGCAGTGTAGATGTTTGGGCTCAGGGCTCAGAGACCCTCCCCCATTGCCGGATTTCAGAGCTCTAGCCCGAGTGGGAATTAACATTGCTATTTTCAGCTCTGGAGCACAAGACCCACAAGCCCGAGTCAGTTGACCTGGGCTCTGAGACTTGCGGCCTCTGGGGTTTTTTTTTGCAGTGTAGACGTACCATATCCGTAGGTGCCTAATCCCCCCAGGGAGTTTTGAGGATCTGGATGTTAGGTGCTTTTGAAAATCATGGCCTGGGCACCCAAAGACTTGTTTAAAAATCCCAAGTGTAGGTAGAAAAATTAAAAACAAATGAGAAAACCCCCTAAATATATAGTTTTCTGGGTGGAAAAAATGAATTTGTGGTTCACGTCTGAGTCTCCATTTGAATTAATTTGGGAAAAGTGTGATTTAGCTTTTGCGCTACTTTTATTTAAATAAATGTTCTAACACTTCTTAAAAGCACAGAACATTTGGTTTTCAAAATAATAAATTCATATTCATAATTACAAATCTGATACTCAGGTAACAAAAGCACTGCACAGCCTAGAAAGGTATTTTAGCTTTTTGGTTGATACATATAAGAGGCATTTTAAAAATAACTCACACTAATAAACCTTTAAAAACGCAGTATAAAATAAATACTAGAATGCTATGCAGTCGAATCGCCTGCCATTGTCCTGGGGATTTGCCGGGGTAACTCCCACGATAGACAATATGAATGATGTATGTACATTCTTTGTTCACTGATGTAAGAGAAGACCTATGTCTCTATTAGGGCTCCAAAATGTCCAGTGTGTGCTAACAGCTTTTTAGCCTATGTACTAATGGAAATCTAAACTGAGCAATCATGCAGTCTCTGAAATCTTTCAATGCTAGTGAGTGATCCATCAAAAAAAGTTCATATAGAACTACCTTTACATCATAATGCAGTGGGACGCCAGCAAAAATTAATTATGAATAGTGAATGTGCATTAAAAATGTAAACCCCAGGCAATTTCCCTCTATTTTACATCTGACTTGGTTATATCTGAAGGCACAAAATAAATATGCAACATACTTTGCACTTTCTCACTATTAAATAATAATTAATAGTTAACAAGACCCTCCAAGAGGAAGCTTATGAAACTATGTCTCTAAGGGCCCGATCCTACAGTGTCCAAAGGAGACATTTCTTCAGCCATTTAATCGGGCTCTGAAATATTTGATCTTTTCCACCTGTCCCCCATAAATAAGAAATGTCAAGCAGCATCATTTATGTCCCCTTCCCCGCTTCTCTTTCTTCATGTAATTTTCTTCCTACTGAAATGTAAAATGTTGGATAATAAAAGGAAAAAAGCCCTCACTCCTGTTCGAGTGTGTTCATTTGATACACCTGGAGCACGTAAATGGCCTTTACCTTTTATTTTCCAAGGCAATTTATGTATATCCCTTTTATTCGGAAGGTTACTATCTTTATAAAGATTTGATAACGCGATTGCTGTTTTAGGGCTGGGATTTATTTCTTTTAGCAAATAAAAAGTGAGACTTTTAAATGTATCTTTGTACTTCTTGTCAGCCACAACTCCGTAGGACATCATTCAATATTCATTCCAGAATGCTCCTAAGTCTCAAATGCCCAAACATCAATGCCAACAAATCCAACAGAGTACTGCAATTGCTTTTGTTATCATTGTCATGCAACAGGCAGAGGCAATCAATATTAGGCCTAACGCAATAAATCTAGTTACAGGTAAAAAAAAAAAAAAAAAATCTGAGGAAAGATGCAGCGACAAAAGCAGCACTGACTGAGCATGCTCCTACGGAGGCAGAGACAGAAAGGAAGTGGACGTACTGTAGAAGCTGGCCATTACGTAGTTTTGGCAGCGATCACCAGTAAATTCATTTGGGCACCTGAGAGGAAAAACAAAAAAATGGTAGAGAAAACAGAGAAAAGAGAAGAGATGAATATACACAAAGAAAGAAGCTCCTTCAGTGTGAACTGATTTGACTTGGTGAGTTCACCTTCAGAAACTGAATCTTGGTTTAGCGTGTCAAAATGGCTCAAGATGTTGAGAGCAGCCCACTTGCTTTGCAGAAGCCCCAAACCAATCCAGATCACAGTATATTTCAGGATGCAAGAAATTCACCATTCCAAATTTCCAAATCGCTTTTGTAAAGTAGTGTTCGCAAGGCAGCTAGGAAATGAAATCTGTACAACAGTCATCTCAGTCTCCATATTCCTTTCGGGTAACAATTTACAGCATTTCACCAACCAAGAAAGTTGGCAGAGTGAAACAACAACAACAAAATTCTGCAGAGGATGAAAAGGATCCAGTTAAAAAAAAAAGTCTCACAGACTAGTAACATTTTTGATGCTGATAATGCCATGGTGTACAGATTAAAGATTAAGAGAATCAAGCTATAATCAGAATCAAAGGATGCCAATTCCAGCTGAACTGTGAAAACACCAAGTAATAGTGATTGTGTGGCTGTAGTTGGAGAGAAAGCAAAGTTCAGATTATTTTAACATACTTTCTGGGTTTTGGATTTTCATGGGCAGAGTGAGAGTACATCTTGCTCCAGTGAATCCAGGTTGGCACCTAAAGGGCAAAAATGTGATAAGCAATAGAACACCAAAACCACTGAACTATCAGACTGGTAATTGCTTTCCTATGGAACTTCGAGAGTCTCTACATGACTTCAGGGGTGTAGGGGGCAGAAACTAATGAAAAAGTATAATGAAAGAAAAAATGTGTCCTCGGAGAAGTATCATTGTATGAAATTTAAAAAAAAATTATTAGAGAAAATCTGTGGAGTTTTTAAAGAAGTCAGCTCTCGTACAAATGGACTGCTCATTGTTCATTCCTGAGACACTGATTAGGGAGCCATACCAAATTCTTCCAATTAATGACATGGTGTTGGACAAGAATTTTACACCCTTGCCTTCAACAATCATGTATATTGCAGGACCTATGGAAATTCTATGGACTTTGGTATTTCTTTAATAGTTTTTCTTCAAGTTCATGCTTTTATTTATTATTTTTTTAAACCCAGCTTTGTTCCAGGCAGCAGTTATGGTTAAACGTATCTGAGAAATGGAAAAGAGGTAGACCAAAAAACGACAAGCAGAGGGGTAGATATAAGTAGCCTCCTCTCATCTCTTCAGGCACATGGCGCACACATCAGAATGCTTGGAAAAATGCAATATGAATTCCACTTTGGTTGAACGAGGAACTTTTCTCCCATGTTGTCCATGACCACCTTTCTGCAGCCGCAGACAGCTTTTCCTTCTTCCTCATTCTCCTTGACCTCAATGCAGCTTTTGACACTGTGCGGGACTTCATTGGGTAAGGCCGGCATAGCTACACAGGCTTCTCTGGTTTCCTTAGAACATGAGTCCGGTGGTCCTCCTATGGAGTCCCACAGGGTTAAATTCCTGGCCATCTGCTTTTCTCCTATCTACCCACTCCATTCTCAGGGCTCTATTCATTTATCTACCTTTTACCTTCATGCTAAATCAAGTTATGTTGACACATTTAAATTAAGTTCTACTTATGCTTTCTTCTGTTTGGTTCTAAAGCACTTCATGAGCTTGCACCAGCCTGCTTCCCAGACCTGGTCTCTCTCTCTAATGCTGGCCTCCCAGTTGTATCTTTTTGCAGTCTGAATTCAAGAGCATTCTGATCTGCAGCTGCCTTCATCTAGAACAGTCTTCCTGTACCTCTTCAACCCCTATCAGATTTTCAGTTGCACTGAAATCTCATTTCTCACTTGCCAAGCTTTTTAAAGTTCTCTCAACCTCTGCTCACTATTATCTGTAGCGGTAAGTAACAATAAGGATATTAACACACTGCACTTACATATTAGTTGTATTTTTTAACCTTGTAAAGTGTTTTGGAATTTCATACAGAACATACTATACAAGATAAGCAGTGTTAAATACAAATGGATGCATCTTTGTCCAGATGCATTACACAAGATTGATTTTCTTTCAATACAGGTACATTTTGGGTGTCTGAAGAGGTTTTTTTCTAAACTGATTGCGGTAGAGGTGAATCTGTTTATCAAAGGAACAGATTTTAAGCTTTTCAAAGCAAGGATCCTGTCTTCTGATGTGTTTGTATAGCCCTAGCACATTAGGACCCTGATCCCAACAGGGATCCTTGAGCACTACCATAGATAAATACAATAAAGAATGAAATAATAAGGACAGAGGAAGGTTATGCCACTGGGCAGGGAAGAAGGTTGAATTTGGATTTGTATTAGCAAACTGGAAGAAACAAAACGGCAATAGATGTTTTATCCTGTTAATTTAATTCTTATTTTACACTAGGCTTATACTGTTAAGTACCCATCCTCGTAGTAGTAGTAATGACACCTTGCTCTTCTACAGCGCTTTTCATCACTAAAGCTAAGACGAAGGGCCGCATGATGTTCATGCCGTCTCTCGATTCCCATCTCCTGACTCAGGCCAAACTTCAAATGATGTCTATGAGCGTTTTGCTGATTAAAAGTCTCAGGATCAGGCCCACAAATATGGGGTCCGCTTGCTCCTTATTCGGTTCCTGTTGTCAGCGATGGGTGCGGCTGCATTGGTGTTGGCAATATTTTACGCGCTAGTGCAGACGGCCCTAAATCATTTCCAGTCTGGTCTGGGCCAGGCTTCTTGACACAGTGCTGAAAACAGTTTAGCTGTGTTTATACTGACACTTAAACTGTTGTCACCACCAGTGCAGTTGCCAACCATTGCAAACAAGGGATAAAGACTGACCCGGTGTGGACAGGGGGTCGGATGACAATTTCCACTTCTGATTATTTGTGCATGCGAAAGGCATTTTATTGCAGACAACCAAAATTCAGTGCAGATTACAATTCTGCTGTTCAAACTGTCTCCTCTGGATTATACATGTATGAACAGGCAATATTTGAAAGCACCTTCTTATACTGTAATTTCTACAACACTGTCTCTAGTCATCACTCTCTTTTTTTGGTTACCCATATAGCATTTTCAGTTCTTTCCTTTTCTATATATGGGCAGTGTCCATTCTCAGGGTACGTTTATACTTACCTCTGGGTTCGGCGGTAAGCAATCGATCTTCTGGGATCAATTTATCGCGTCTTGTCTAGACGCGATAAATCGATCCCGGAAGTGCTTGCCGTTGACGCCGGTACTCCTGCTCCGCGAGAGGAGTACGCGGAGTCGACGGGGGAGCCTGCCTGCCGCATGTGGACCCGCGGTAAGTACCTTGTAGTTCGAACTAAGATACTTCGACTTCAGCTACGTTATTCACGTAGCTGAAGTTGCGTATCTTAGTTCGAACTGGGGGTTAGTGTGGACCAGCCCTCAGTTACACCAGTGTAAATCAGAATAAGGCCAACGAGGATAAGAGCTGCTCTGGATTTACACTGGTATAACAGAGAAATTACTCTGGGCCTGTATCTTCTCTACTGGCTAATTAGAGGCAATACAAACTATTTATTAAATAGATGGCTTAAATCATCAGGACCACAGCTCTTTCTTTGATCAGATAAAAGAATAATGTCAAGAAGTTTTTCTAATCCCTGATGATTTCTGTGTTTAGTGGTTTTTAATTTTGTAAAAAGACTAGTCTCCAGGTTTTGACTAACTGTACGTATTAATAGAGAAGATCAAGAACGAGTCCTTTTACTATAAGCAAATATGTAGTACAGGTAGGTAGCACAGGAATATTTTATCATCATTTACGTGAATCACTGTAAGAACTGTGCCTTTAACTGCTTAGTTGAGAATTGTGAACACTATCTTGCCTCTTGACCCACTCAGACTTGACAAACCTTTCAGTTAGCACTGTAATAAGCTTCCCTTTCCCCCCCTCAATTAACAGTTTTCTGGATCGTCACATGAATTAATTCCTACTCTACCCATTCCATTTCCAAACAAGGATATAGAAAATTATAAAAATAAGAAATTCATTCTTTTGCTGTTAAGCAAGGTTAAGTAATGTCTATCTGCTAGAAAGAAGCACTGTTTTCAACCGCCGAAGCTATAGCATAAAATCACTTTTAGGGAAGAACAGCAGCAAAGGCAACACAAATTGTGTGGTGTGTTACTAAGGAAATATCAAATTAGCATAATCAAAAATGGGTTATGGAAAGACTGTTCAAAACAGGGCTTGCAAAAACATGAAGAATACTATATGGAGTCTTCTCCAAATAAGAGAGAGCTGCTAACCACTCTCCTTTTCACAACATTGTCAAAATATACCTCTACCCCAATATAACACGACCCGATATAACACGAATTCGGATATAACGTGGTAAAGCAGCGCTCCAGGGGGCGAGGCTGTGCACTCCGGTGGATCAAAGCAAGTTCAATATAACGCGGTTTCACCTATAACGCGTTAAGATTTTTTGGCTCCCGAGGACAGCGTTATATCGGGGTAGAGGTGTACCACATGGTCTGGCACTATTAGACTTTGGGTAAAATTTTCAAAAGCCTAAAGCGTGGGCTACACCTAAAAATTATATTGCCTTAGCTACATTGCTCAGGGCTGTGAAAAATGTTGCGTCCTGTGCCACATAGTTAGGTTGAACTAACGTCCGTTATGGGGAAGGTTAGGTCAGCGGAAGAATTCTTCCATCATCCTAGCTACTGCCTCTTGGAGAGGTGGATTAACTACAGCGATGGCAAAAGCTGTTTCATCAATGAAGGAAGCATCCACAGCAAGGCGCTATAGCCGCACAGCTGCAGCCCTGTCGCTGTGATACTGTAGTATAAACGTGAGTCCCATTTTCAGAAGTGATATCGGCACTTAGAAGCCTAAGTTTATGTCTGCACTGCGGTCAGAGGTGTGACTGCTGCTCGCAGACATACCAGCCCAGCTTTAATCTGGCTAGCATGCTAAAAATAGGAGCGAAGACTTGGCGGCACAGCTTCGGCATGGGCTGTACAAGGCTGCCTGGGACTGTAGGTGTCTACTCACATTGCTAGTCCACGCCAGGGTCTGTGCCAGCCTGTCTTCACTGCTATATTTAGCCAGACTACCCAGATGAAAGCCAATGTGGGTATGCCTACTCCAGCTGCAATCACATCTCCGACTGCAGAGTAGGCATACCCTAAGTCTTACTGAAAGGAAACGGGTACGTCTATCCTGGAATAAAAGACCCATGACATGGACGTGGCTGGCTCAGGCTCACGGGGCTCGGGCTGTGGGGCTAAAAATTGCTGTGTAGATATTTGGGCTCAGGCTGGAGCCTGGGCTCTGGGACTTTTTCCCTTTGTGGAGTCCCAAGCCCTTAGCCTGAGCCCCGCGAACTCAAACCAGGTGGCCCTGGCCAGCCATGGGCGTTCAATTGCTGTGTAGACATATCCAGTGAGGTGTAGGCTTCTGAGGTCCAGCTACTCAAAGGTGTGTAGGCATCTAGCTCCCATGGGAGTTATGCACCTAAATATCTCTGAAGACCTGGGCCCAAGTGCCTAAATCACTTTTCAAAATGACTCCTTTCTCATTTAGGCCCTTTAAAAAGTTTTACCCAATGTCTCTAAAAATCCCTCCAAACCCTCTTTTTTAGACTGAGATTATTCTATTTAGTCCAGGATTGTAATTAGATTACACAAAAGAGAAATGTATACAACACTGTACCACTGTAGATGTCTCTCTACACAACATTTCAGGCACAGTTCATTGTAGATATGTACACATCTCAGAAATAAATCCAGGTAACTAGCAAACATCTCTAAAACAATCATTTTGCTCAAAATTTATACTAGTATCAGTGAAAGCAAAATGTGACACAGTGTTAATTATTACACCTTCAGTTTTTTGGAAATCACTTTTGATTGCACAACTTCTGACTTTAGCAATAGGAGACAGATTCACAGGGGCTTACATGACCAGAGACATTGCCTGGAAAATTCCATGGTGGTTGTGCATTGGAGTCACGTTTTTCGATTTGTGATAAAAACAATTTAGAACAATGAGACTCATGCTTTAAATATTTTGTTTTTGCTCTTCACAGATGGAGCATATGGAAAATGTGAACTTGCTACCAAGGCAGAAACAGCAAGTACCATCTTTCAAGTTTTCTGATTCCATGGCACATTCTGGAAAAAGATTTGTTATCACAGTAGAAGGAAGCAATGTGTCCTTGACAGATATTTGTTTTAACAAATACTTTAAAATAGACATCCATATCTTTAACCAGGCAAGAAAATAATCCTATTTTGTTTCTTCCAATTTGCAGTATGTACCCAATAAAACACAATTCAGATTCTCATGTGTCTGTATCGCAGAGACATTTGTCTTGTTTTGTTACAGTATAAACAGCTTCAGTGCTGGTAAATATCAAAGTGACATAGCAGAAGCATTGCAAACTAATTGTGAGCTTAGCTCTCCTTTATAGTGAGGTCCCTTTCCACCGCTTTAGTATAAATAAGAATCAAGCCCTGTGATTTTACATTGTAACATTGTAATGACTTCTCCAGATATTTCTTGTGCTACCCAGAAAAGTGCCCTGCACAAACTTTGGGGAGTTATTTTTGTTTTCATTCTGATTCTAGATTTAATAATTATTTATTTTCTACATGGAAAAAAAAATCATTTAAGAGGGCCTGGGACATTTAACATAAAATAAAATTACAATAATAAAGAGCAAACACTATCAGATCTGGCAATTTAAAAAAAATGTCCTGAGATACAGTGAAAAAGAGGTGACTCTAAATTCAACAGCGCAATACCAGTTAATAGTAAAAATGTTATGCACACAGCAAATGTGTTATGTGCACAGCCATTGGGCGGCTATGAAATGTTCTGAACGAGGTACGAGGAGGAAATGAAGAAGTGGAAGCAAAGGAGCTGGTTTCTGGTAGGTTCCCAGGGGTGTAGTTATTAAAATTGGGTCATCTTGCACTGCTTGGTTATGATGATCATGTAATTTTAGGACAATTGTCCAAAAACAAAGTTGGTACTTTTACATTAAAGAAAATGGTTATAAACAGCCATGGAATAAATAGTCATGATTCCAGCAGCCGGGGAGTTTGTGAAAAAACAAATCTTGATAATTGCAGGTAAGATCCATAGAAATTGAAGTGAACAGAAGGTGTTTCACTAGAGTGCAGCCGGTATTTCCTGGAAGCAATTCCTATCTTCTCCTTTCCATGTGCAAGCAAGGTGTCTCTCCACCCTCACTTTACATGATGTTGCAGAAGAGCAATTATTGGGTTTTGATTTTTAGCCTTTATAAGACTGAAAATTCATGTGATTACACCAGATTGTGTATCTTATTGACTAGCTTCTGCTGCCTCTCTTGAAAATGCCAATATTCTTACAGAGAAAAGTTCCCTTATGGTTCAATTCTGCAGGATACTGAATGCCATGTGTTGAAGTCAGTGAGAGTTTAGAGCACTCAGTTGCATCCAGCTCTGGTCTGTTATCAGCACCACTACAGCTCCGAAGGTGCCTGTTGTACAATGTGCTATAGCAAGATGCAAAGCTTCAGCCATATTGGATCTTCTGCAGAATAATGGGCTGATGTATGCTATGATTTGGGTTTGTTTGTGATAGCGAAACTAGTCCGTGATTCAAGAAGGGTGCTCAGGCACGCACTTCATGGCTAAGCATGTGCTTGAGTGAATTCCTGAATACGGATCAACGTCAGCACATTCTTAAGTGCTTTCCCGCATCAAGGCACTGCATCTAAAACACTGACCTCCACTGATAAGTTCAGGTGGCAATCTACATTGCTTATTACCAAATAATGCATTTAATAAAGTAATAACTCCTGTTATTAATTTCACCTCATTAGACACGGTGACTTTGTAGTCACCTAACTTCAAAACAAAACATCTTCTGGCAGCACTACGTTTTCTAAATAATATTATAATTGATCTTTAATAAGTCATTTATTTTACTACAACATGTTAATAAAAATGAACTACTGTATGTGCTATATCTGACAGTTATTCCACAATGTATCTTTTCATTATCTGGGGGTATATTTAACCGTCGATATCTGTCCTCTAAGCTCTAACAGCCAAGATTTCAAATAATAGTTATCTCAGGGTATCCAAATGCCAGCTGGGCACATAGCTCTGTCTGTATTATGAAACCATCTGTGGAGTTTTAATAACTATTGTGTGAGCTATCTATAGACTTGGCTTCATTGCAACGGTGAGTACACTTGAGTTATTCCACTAGTCTAGACTAGCCTCTCAAGTGAGACCAACCACACTGCGAAACAACACTCCAGCTACCCAGAGTGATGGGATTAGCAGCACAGTGACTGGATTAGCAGTTGATGAGTTGTTGTCACTTAAGCTATTGCATCTCCACTGCATAATTAGCTCAAGGGTGTCAAGCGGCTTCTCTGCTCTGGGCCAGAACTAGCGAGATTAAAGCTAGTTTGGATATGTTTACATGAGCTGCAATCACACACGGTGACTGTAGTATCGACAAACCACTCAGGCTTCACCCCCTTCCCTCATTCTCCACCCCCCAGACAGGCTAGCTAGCTCGAATATAGAGCACCCCTTAATTTGAGCTAGAGATTCTGTGTGGGGGTGGGAGTCAGGTTAGGGGCAAAACTCAAGTTATACCTCGAGTTAACATTGCAATGAACACAAGCGCTGTTACATAGAGGTCATTCTCAATAGTTAGAGAGTTCTCTGCCACACAAAGGTGCAGATACATCTAATGCTTCTGTTAAATATCTGCTGGGCCGTTTGTGGGAGAAAGAACTGTTCAGATATTAAAGCAGTTACTTTGAGAAAAAGTACATGAGAAACATGGTGGCTCCACTAAAATAAGCCAGAGACTTCTTACCTGCACAAATATCGGGGGGGATTTGGAAGGTCTTTGACCATGTAACACTCTCCCCCATTGACACAGAAGGCTTTCTGCTTTATGTCACATTTTGTGAGATGACTTGTCCCAGTAGTCGATGTAGAAGTGGCTGGAAGAGAAAAAACACAATTCAGGATGGTTTGGTTCTTTCCTGAACAGTCTTTGGATTTGAATACAATTTAGGCATGTGTGTGGAAGAGATATGGGGTAGGGAAGAATTGGTGATCCTTGTGAGTTATCTGCTTGTGGCTTCCTAGAATTAATCTGAGTCATGGAAAACAATAGTTAGCCGAGGCAGTATTGTGCTGACCAATTTAAGGAGCACAAAGAGGGTTACAATCCTTAGACACGCTCCATGCACACAAACTGGGAGAGTGTAAAATTCCATACTGCAATCCATCAAGCACCTGTAAATTCTATCAGAGCTCAAGGACATTTAATTAAAAGGACTGTGTAATTTACATGTGAAATTACTTCAATTGCATTAAGCCTATTGTGATAAGATCTTCGGAGCAAGGACTGTCAGTCACTATATCTTTGTGAGGCCCTCAATTAGTTGTCCTCTAAGTGCTACCACAATATACATGTTAAATAATAAATATTAATAATCCTACATAATGTGATATTATGACATTCCGGGATACAATCCAAACCAGTTTTTCTGCACTCTCCTACCCTCTCCAAGACAGTCCAGATAGATTAGGTCCGTTGCCCCTCTAAGAGGCTCAATATACAACAGTTTGCCACCCTAAATGGAGTTACCCACATAGTTCACAACACTGGTTGAAGAATAAAACAAGTTTATTTACCTACAAGGAGAAATGTTTCCATGAGTACAAGTATAAGGCATTAAAGTCAGAAACGGTTACAATAGAAATAAAGAGAAACTAGAGTGAGTTCAAGGTGAAGTCCTTTACCACAGGTTCCCATAGCATTGGTGACCAAAGTCCCAGGTCAGGCCCAGTTCCCAAAGTCTACGAGCTGTTTAGACTTTGGGATTTCTAAGGTTTATCGTATTCATTTGTTTATATTTTGTAATTTTGTTTTAAAGTTAACTGATCCGAAACCATTCAGCTGTGCACATAGCTTGCTCATTTGTATAAACCTGAGTTCCTAATGCTGTTTTCCAGGGCCTCCCTCGCTCCTTCCTTCTATTTGTTTGCACCCACTTGTTACATCTTGGGTCCTGATCCTGATTGGGACCCCGAGGTGCTAATGAAATGTGAACAATTAATAATAATAAATCCTGATAACAATCCATTCCTTTCCCCTTGCCCCTCACTTAGACTCAGTTAAATGAAGGCCATATCAAGCCTAGGTAAGTAGGTCATGTTTTAAAAGCCTTGGCTAACACGTTTTAACAGGATGTTTCACTTACTGTAGAGAGTGCGTCATGTCAGCTGGTTGTGGTCAACCCGATGGGGGTTGGCATGGCTGTAGTAGTCCAAAGACTCTGTCAAGTGTAAGGTTATGTCTGCGTTGCACAGCCTACATCAGCATAGCCCCCTAGTATCGATGCAGCACATGCCAACGGGAGTTTTTCTGCTAACGTAGGAACACCAGCTCCCCAAATGACATTGGCTATACTGACAGAAACATTCACATCCCTGACTGAAATTAGGGATGTAAATACTGTTTAAAAAGTTAACTGTTTAAATGATTAAAAGCATTTTGTTTAAATGGTTAACGGATTAAGCGGCTGGGCCCGCTCCGGCCAGGTGGCGCTGCTCTGGACGCTTTGGCCGGGGGCCATGGCTGGGCCCGCTCCGGCTGGTGCGGGGCCGCTGAGGTTAATGGTTAAGGCGGTTAACCGGTAAGACTGATGCTTACTGGTTCACCGGTTAACATTTTACATCCCTAACTGAAATAGCTACACTGGTATAAGTTTTAAGTGTAGACTAAGGGCACGTCTTCACTACCCACCGGATCGGCGGGTAGCGATCAATCTATTGGGGATCGACTTATCGCGTCTAGCGAAGACACGATAAAATCGATCCCCGATGGCTCTGCCGTCGACTCCGGAAATCCACCGCGGCAAGAGGCGGAAGCGGAGTCGACGGCGGCGCAGCAGCGGTCAACTCGCTGCCGTCCTCACAGACAGGTAAGTCGACCTAAAATAGGCAACTTCAGCTACACTATTCACGTAGCTGAAGTTGCGTATCTTAGGTCGACCCCCCCGTAGTGTAGACCTAGCCCAAGCTTACGTTGAAGTGAATGTGGCTCTCGGTAGGTGATACATACATGCTGATGGGACTGGAAAGTGTAACTTACACTACTAGCTTAGACTCCCTTCTGAATTTAGTTCAACCTATGTAGCTTGAATGCCTATTGCCCTCCTTTTAGCCCCTTTAAAACATTTCTTCCTGAAAGTAAGACCATTGTTCTGAAGACATCCTATGGTTCAAAAATCTAATGCATTAATTTGAAATGAAAAGCAATATTGTCTGCCTGAACTCCTGCCGGCAAAGCTTATTACTACCACGAAGACTAATGGAATGTTTGAAATTGAATTATAAGGGTAGTTGCAGAGAACGAGCCTGTAGCTCTCTAGAATTGCTCCGATCATCCTGATCGGCACTTTTTCTTTAAGCAGCAGCTAGATCAAAATTGGTCATTATGGAGTTTGGAAGTAACCGTTAGTGCCCCGCTGATGTAAAGTGAACTTTGGATGGCTGCAGTGGCTCTGAACAAATTGCGAGAGATGGGAATATGTTGTCATTCTCAGACAAACCCCAGGATAGAAGGGATTTACATAGTTTTGCCAGGAGTTTTTTTTTTCTCCTCTCACTCTTAAGTTTGGCATGGTGTAGCCTATAAATCTTACGCACGTTTTTTTCCGGCCTTTCTGATAGACTAGCACTGCAGTCTCAATCCACCTCTGTCCTCAGTCAGTTAGTTCTGGAGACAGCTTGTCTTTGATGCATAATTTTTGGTGGATAAACCAGTATTAACTCTATCCGCTGCATGTCTATTTTGCAAATTAAATTAAAAAAGCACCAAAGTCGTGGTGTTAGGTTTCCCTTAAACCCACATGGCGGAAGAAATGTTGAGTTCTGGAGCAGGTGGTCCTCAGAGCAGATTTCATTCAATCCGTAACTAGCCCCATAGCTCTTGCCTTCCGTAACTCATAAAGTTCTCAGAGGGGGCCCTGAGGGCCTGAGTTATTTTACAATGTATTGACATGGAACTGCAGCAGAAAGGCATAGCACAGCAGTAGCTAACATATTCCTCTGTTATGTATTTAATTATCTAGCCAAAATTTTTACCCTAATTTCATTTCTATTTTATAAACCCATATTAAATAGGCACTAGTGATATGCAAATCTATTTACATGATCCACTTTTCCTAATTTCCTTAAAGGATAAACCACAAATCATAAAACAATTTATAAACATCAGGCATAAGCAGGCATTTTAAAATACTGGATGTTCCATTTTCTTTTTTCATGACTGCAAGCAACATTTTTTTTACTAAACAACTGGTCGTAGCAGAAATGACACGGAACATTCTCATTAACGCAAATATTCGCAAGGCAACGAAAGGCAATGAATCTCTTCCCTTCTCAGGGAACTATTCGAGCACAATCAGAAGACTAGAGAGGTATCCTAGGTACTAGCTTTCTCAAAATCATAGAAGTTTTAGACACATTTAATAACTGTTCTCTAAAAAATGCTTCACACTCCACCCCAAAACCTCAAGGAAGCCCAATCTTTTAATTTAGCTTTAGCACAATTTCACATCAGACAGTCATTGCAAAGTCATGGCAATTTTTTGCTTACCTGGGAGATCTCTAACCTTTCTGTGTCTTGAAACATGGAAATGCATGCTAGTTTGGATTCTCTCTCCCCGCTTTTTCCAAAATGGAACTCTACAGTAAATAATAATGTTGCTAGAGTTTTAGGACACATGGATCTTTTATAAGTGTCTATGATTCAATCTGCTACCACCGACAGAGTTCTCAGAAGGCTCCGTGTTCTCATTGCTAGTGAACATCTGTGCAATCTATGCACAATAGAAGCCTGTGCCTATTTTAATCCAGTTTCTGCAGACATCGGTGTAACATCAGAGGACACACTCTCAGCCAACCAAGGTGACAGGTAAGATGTCAATGCTCAAGTGAAGAGAATATAAAGTGCCAGCCTCAGTGCACAGAAAGGATCATCATTCTTTCTGAAGGCAGCTTATAGGTCATGAATAAGATTAGTTGCTGAATTGTAAGTAGACAGCCTTGTCTCCTTTTGTGAAGAAGACATGAGAGAAAACGCTCAGTATATCATACGTTTCTGTGACTAAACACCACTATCAACCGCAGCCTAGCTCTAACTCACTCCAGCGAGAGAGACAGGGACAGAGATGAAAAAAGCGACAACTCAGAGACGACATATTCTGAAACGATGACACCACATATCCCTAAATGCAATCAGCCTTACTGTCCCCACATTCTCCCAACTGGAGTTCAATCACCCTATTCTCTGCACAACCCAACTCCCTACTGACCTGAAAATAAGCAACTGAAAGATCTGCAGAGTGGATTCATTTCCCGTATGGCCTTGGACAAGTCACTTCATCCTTGTATGTCTCAGATTAACCATCTGAAGGCTCATCCTGCTAAGTAATGAGCATCCTCAACTCCCATTGACTTCTTTGCTTGGCACCTCCCAAGAGTGATCCCCATCAAACAGCGTTAATAATATTTAATTATCTGCCCAACTCCAAGACATGCTGTTAAGATTCCTTCGTATTTATATAAATCCTCTGAAGAGGTATTTGCAGATAGCTGCTAATGGGTAAAGTTCCCAATACAAACACTAAACAAACAGAAGCACCGCTGGGTAGATTTTCCACTGAAGTCAACAGAAGCTCTTCCATTGACTTCAATGGGAACAGAGTTAGGCCGATACCAACTGCTTCCAAACTCTGTCATTTTGGAACACACAGGAGAATTTTAGATTGACCTCTGGGCAAGAAAAAAACGAGAAAAATGTCTGGTGTATTATGAATAGGCATTTTAGGTCAAAAGATCAGATTCATCAGTATATTCTGGCTGCTTTGCATCACTCTGGTGCCGGGTTTGCAGCTGGTTTGCATCACCGGCATGGCATAAAGCAGCCAGAGCACACTTATGAATTTGGCCTGTTCTAGTCAAGGGCAAAACTGAAGCACATATAGAAGCAACTTTTCAAATGAGCAATTTCAAATCTCATAATATACATGCACAAATCAGTATTGTGTGCACACGTTTGTGAGAAAATCTGTAACATAATATACAAGGATCCCTACAACGGGTAGAATAAACACCACTGCAGGCCAAAATATAAAACAAATCAAACAGAGGAAGACACAAAGAATCACAAAATAACAAGTTTCACCAAATGCGTTTGTCATCATAGTTTGAAGCCGCAGACTTTTGGAAAGAGAAAATGGGTAGAGTTATCATCTTACATTTATCCAGAACCTTTTATTCGGATGGCTCCCAAAGCATTTTACAAACTGAACCAATAGAAAGGCCATAACCTTCACCCATCAGTGAAATGCAGCCACCTCTGAGGTGAAAGGTGACCACTGTTTGTAATAGTACACTGCAAATCTACATATTATTTTAGCACAGGAAGCAAAGTCTAAATTACCCAATTAAAACCGCAGGGAAAATTTTAGGTTGGCAGCGTGCAATTATGTATGGTGAGTTGGAATCTGGCCATAACACAGGGGTCAACGCTCCTACCCTTGTGAAGAATGCCATAGGATCTTTAGGGCTAGATTTTGCCACCTCGTGCATGTTGAATAGTATCTTTCCAGGTGGTTATTTATAAAATAAGGTGCTACTCAATGTGAGGTAGGGTGGCAGAAAGTGGCCCTGAATGGCCAGGTTGTCCATTTTGTCAGAAGGTTGACAACTCCAATAGCATGACTCCATGTTGGGGCATCAATTCCGACTGACTCAGAAGTGCTTGCCACCTACTGTACCATCATAGCATAGACAATGTCTATCCAAAATGTGAGAGGGGGGAGGTTGTCTCAGCTTTTTGTGACATACCTGCAAAGCCACAGACATAGCACAAACGTTTCTTGTGTGCAACATCAGTACAATGTGAGGTAGCACCTCACAACTGAAAATCAGGTGTGTGTCATGCCTTTCACTTCTCCAACAAGTATGTCACATGCATGCTGTCACTCTGTCTGGAGTGGTTCATGACCATGAGTGCCTACCTCAGGGCAGACTGTCAAAAATGGGGCAGATACCCCAAACTAGGGGTATGTTCTATAATTAGAGTTCACCAACCTAGTAACAAATGTGAACTCCTGGATCCCTGTAACAGTCTTACCATGGAGTTTCCCTTGTCCTCTGCAGTCTGGACTTAGTGATAAATGGTCACTTACACCAAAAATCACAAAATATTCAGGTTGCTGCCAGTCCCAAGAGATCAGTCACCTCTCCCAGGTCAATTTGTACCTTAGATCTCACACCAAAGACAACACTGATATCCCAGCCTACAGTAAACTAATTAAGGATTTATTAACTAGGAAAAAGAAATCGAGAGAGTTATTAACAGATTCAGTCTACGGTTCCGAAAGATGATGGAGATGTAGCAATCTGTCAGGACTGAATGTCATTTAGGGCTAACCCAGCCCGACCCTGGGGATCTTTGCTGTTTGCTTCTTAGCTCCAGCCCTTCTAAAAATCCAGACAACAAAGAGAAAAAAAATCTTCGTGCCAACTATTTTTGTTTCCCTCTTCCAGCATTCCAACTAATGGGACGAGTCCTTCTGCATGTGGTTCTGCATGGGTGGATGGGGCAGTCAACAAAGCTTTTGTCCTACAATGGCCCGCTTAATTTTGATAGCCCTCCTAGATGGGTGGGGGAGCCTCTCTTCCCATCTGAGTTCACAAGTTCAGAGCAGGCATTTTTGCAGTTTTAAAACAAACTTATATTTTGCCTTGTAGCATGGGATGCAGACATTGCAAGTAAGATTAAAGCACGTAGCAACTTAGAAGCATTTTATAGAGTCTAAACACTAAACACATCCTCGCCAGTCTAACACCTGTCTTGAACAATATTAACAGACAGGTGAGCTGCTCTGGTTTCCAGCTATGAATTTGTCAGGCCTCAGCTGATGCCTACAGCCTTGGCCAGAGCTGGCATCTGTTTGACCAGTGTCACACATGCAGTCTGCACTCCTCTCTTTCAGCTGCCAAGCTGCCAGCAAGACTAAGCATCACTTAGAGCAGGGGTGTCCAACCTGAGCCTGAGAAGGAGCCAGAATTTACCAATGTACATTGCCAAAGAGCCACAGTAATACGTCAGCAGCCTCCCATCAGCTCCTTCCACTCCCAGCACCTCCCGCTCACCGGCAGCCCTGCTGATCAGCACCTCCCCATCCCTCCCTGCACCTCCCGGTCACCTGTTTCGTGGCGCGCAGGAGGCTCTGGAGGGGCTGGGGCAGGAGCGAGGGCACGGCAGGCTCGGGGAGGGGGCGGGAAGGGGTGGAGTGGGGGCAGGGCCTGTGGCAGAGCCAGGGGTTGAGCAGTGAGCACCCCCCGGCACATTGGAAAGTTGGCGCCTGTAGCTCCAGCCCCGGAGTCGGTGCTGTACAAGGAGCCGCAGATTAACTTCTGAAGAGCTGCATGTGGCTCCGGAGCCACAGGTCGGCCACCCCTGCCTTAGAGAGACAAGGTGGGGGAAGTAATATCTTTTACTGGACCAACTTCTGCTGGTGAAAGGGACAAGCTTTCGAGCTCACACTGTGGTCCTCTTCAGAGGTTCTAGCTGAAGAGTTACAAGATCTTTGGCTTTTGTTGCTGAATGGCACATTTCGAGAACACGCTGTCTGAGCTAATCCATAGGAAATAACCTTTTAAAATATATATATATATATTTAGCCTTAATCTTCAAGGAGGACTATTATATTAGTCACAGTCTGGATGATAGTCTGTGGAAATTCACAGATGAACTTTGAAGGAGCCAGTTCTGCCTTTAGAAGCCAGAATCAAGTACCGTAACAGTCAGGGAAGGATTCTAGAGCTCTCTTACTGTGGCACTATCTCTTTGAAGATCAGGGCCAGCTAAAAGGAAACAGGAAATTACTGGGTCTGGGAGATAGAAACTTCAGGAAAGCTTGAGAGAATGTAAACTGTTGTTGAACCAACGCAGTTTGTCCCGCTTGCCGCCATGACACAGAGTCAGAAGCAATTTCCCTTCAAGAGTGCAAACCGAGAAAAGAAAAGCAGAAAACTAAAGACTAAGTCTTCAGTTCCTTGTGCCAGGTCGCTTCCTCCCTGATAGGCCAACAGACTGACCCAGTTGGCAGCAGCACTCCGGCAGGATCTGCACAGCATCTCAGCTCACCGCGGAGGGCTGAGAGGAGACGTATGCACCAGGCAGCATGACCAGGAACATTTTTGTTTTGTTTACTTTTGAGATAGGGAGGGAAATTTAGAGGCTGTTTTTAAGGAAGTCTGATTAGTCTTTCATATGAAAACACGAGATGAGACGTGAGCCCCGACTGCGCATAACACAGGGGAAATTAGAAACTTGGGGAAATCTGAGATTAGGCGAGATGAGCAGAGAGAGACCTGGCTTGCAATTGGATTTCAGACAAGGAACTCTTTACAAAGCTGCAAATGAGGTCAGCTTTCACTTCAGGGAAATCGGGAGAGGCTAAACAATGCAGCAAGAGACGGCACATTCACTGGTAATGGGGGGTTTAAATGCCCCCAATCCAATCGGAGGACAGAAGAACAGAAAAATAGACGGTCATGTTGGGTACATTGTACAGATAGAAAAAATGCACAAGGTGTGGTGGCCAAAAGGTCATGTGTCGAGGAAAGCAGGCTCTGAAAACATGCCTGGCAAACCAACAGTTGAATAGGTAAGTGCCTGTGTCAAACATCGGAGAAAACGTCAGCACTTGGAGGATGGGACTGACAAGGAGGCAAATGCGACTGCTATTATAGAAGGGACATTCCAAAAGCTGACTTCCACCCCGAGCTGGAGAATACACGTTATCCTGAACAATTTGTTCACGTTATCCTGAACAAAACTGAGTTTGTGGCTCATCACAGCCCATTCATTTAAAGCCTGTGCAGGCAGGAGGCCAATGCAAATGATTTACTCATCTGAAAATTCGTGATATAAATGTGCAAAGAATCCTGGAAGTCTGCATTGTGTTCAATGAGAATGGTCTCTTATACAGAGGGCCTTATTCTCATTTACATTAGGTCCCTTTGCCCAGCTCTGGCAGGGCAAAGGCATTTTAAAGTGGGCGTGAATGTAATTTATACTGTCTTTGAGACCTCTTCACCATGCCTACAGGGGTCCTTGTGTAAATGAAAACCAGGCCCCGAGAACCTATGAAAATAGATGTAAAAGAAGGAGCGAAGCCTCATGCTCTGAGGACTGTTCAGAAGGCCTCATTCTTCCTTCTGTAGAAGGGTAAAGCAGAGCAAGTGAGACAAGAAGGAAATCAGATGGCAGATATCTGAGAAACAGTCTTTCTCCATGAACTGGGGGCTGATCACTTAACGCGGGTGAACAGACTGAACTAAACCACAAGACTGTGCACATGTTGTATTGGGAACCTTCAGCTAGAGTCTATGATGTCACTCACACTTACATTGTCTATCCACATCACAAATGGTATCTGCAGACGCTATTGATATGGCCCAGTTATCACTCGAGTTGCTGAGAGATGCTCATGTCAGAAGTACAGTTCTAGAAATAAAGCAGACATACATACCCCTTCTTTTTCTTAGTACAGCTTTTTCAGGTGTATGGCAGATCGATACCTAGTGGGAAATGAATCAGATACACTACATAGCCTAATGCACCATAGATGCGGGCAGGAAACCTTGAAGGCAAATGCCAGGAACTTTCCTGGCATACTTAAGTGCTTACATTTTTAGTCCTGTTCAACACACTTGCATAATACTGGCCAGCCTCTACGAAAAGGAAAGGATCCCTTGTGAATGCCCTAGGCACTGCATATATAGCTCGGTGTAACACGCAGACACGTTTCAGCTGCCCCAAACAGAAGACAAGCCTGGAAGCGTGGGGGGAAGGTTTCTAATCACAAAAAGAGACAGATAATATGAAATAGGATAACGGAGCTAGTTCAGGAAATGGAGCCCAAAGTGCGGCCACAGTGGGCCCGTGAGTCATGGGGATCCCTGCCCCAGCAGGGCCGGGTGGAGATGATGAGAGGGAGGCGACTGCACATGGAGTGAGAGCTCTATAGCAACTAGACCCTGAACACTCTGGAGAAACAAGATGGCTCACTTTCATTACAGTCCCGGCAGGCTACATTTTAGGTTTCTCCTTTTACACAGGAATTCAGTTTTCACTGTTCCCAGAACTCTCTCCACAGAACCACACCCAGATCTCCCTTGGCTGCCAATAAGATTGTCAGTAAGAGGCAACTGGAGTGATGTTTTTGTAATTAGGGCACTTGCCTATTAGGAAGTGGGCTGATGCCCCTAGAGCACCAGGAGCCCTATTTCATACAGGCCAATGAACAGACATCAGAGGCACACACTGCTACCGAGGTCTCTACAAAGCTGACCTGGATTTGAACCAGCCAACTAGACATGAAAAGGGTCTAGCCTCGCTCTTTATCAAGCCGCGGTGCCTACCACAATGGTGCCCTGATCCTGATTCGACTCTCTGGGTATGATCGTAATATAACCAATATCATCGTTATCATTTCTATCCCACAAATGTAGTGTACAGTAAATAAATGCACACAATGATTTTAATTCCAAAAGCATTAATAAACACCTGTTCTAGTTTGGTTTCTGCAAGAACAATTCCCCCAAAGGGGAAACACTAACACACATAGGTCCCAATCCTGCAGCTAGGTCTGCAGAGGCAAACCCTTGCACGTGCTGACTGCTAAGGTCTGCTTGCCTGGATCCGATTGCAGGACTGGTGCCGTAATAGTTCAGTGAGCCAGCAAGTATGTAAGTGCACATACTGGAGTTCTTATTCTTGGTTAGAGGCTCTTTTTCCTCTCAGCTCTATGGTTTTGTCTTCCTACGTGAAATGTTTTGCTATTTGTGTGTCTCACCTGTTTTAAACAACACCTTCAATTATAAAATACCCCTACGCTTAACCATTGTGGCTTGAGTTAAACTGAAATAAGGTAGTGAAGTGCTTCATAAACATGCAGTCTAGGTCAATATTACTGCTCAGTCTGCCAACCTTTTACTGCTCCTGCATGTTATTGTAGCAAGTGCTATATTATAAGTTCAATAAAGTAATGCTTTAGTCTTGATTTATATGCTGGTGATATCTATCTATTTGCTTATCAGATGGACTAATGAAATACTTCCATCCCATAGAGATGTGTTGATTCAAAGTCTGCTTTTCTTCCCCTTTTAGCTGTAGAATCTTTCTTATTAGTCTCAGGTGTGCACTCAAATTCTGTAGATAAACAGAAATATACTAACTCTACTAATTTCTATTGGTCTACTCCTAATTTCAGTTTAATCTTTTAACTCTTTAAGATTAATGCATTCTGCTAATGGCGATAGAGACAATGTGTCTTTGAATGCTAGGTAGTAAAGTCCATTCACCAACTTCCTAAAATGACACGCAAGCTTTTCATTATAAAGGACCTGTCAGCTAAATCCAACCTGATAATTGTAACGTCCCCTTCTCCTCTCACTCCTCCATTGCCAGGGCCCCAATACAGCAAACCACTTCAGCATGTGCTTAACTTTAAGCATGATCCTAAGTTCATCCTTCCCCAAGAAAGCACATATTTAACTTTCCATTCTT
Organism: Trachemys scripta elegans; assembly: GCF_013100865.1. Taxonomy (NCBI): domain Eukaryota; kingdom Metazoa; phylum Chordata; order Testudines; family Emydidae; genus Trachemys; species Trachemys scripta. The sequence goes on from NC_048303.1 coordinate 124,717,240, forward strand.
AAGTCCCCTTGATTTCGGTGAGCCTTCAGTATGTCCTTAAGAGCTTTAATGAAGAAGAATGGATTTAGGCACATGTTTAAGTTGCATTGCTGACTTGGGGCCTAAGTCAGGGTCCCAGGTTAAATCTGCTTGCGTGAGTGACCAATGTCCAGTCCTCCCCTACACATTCTATAATGTCCAATCTCTAGTGCTCCTCAGTATGAATCAAAGGATATGTCTACACTGCATCTGAGAGCAAGCCTCCCCACCCAGGGAGCTCGCAGGGCTCGCAGTTGTGTTGCTCTGATGTTGTGACTCAGTTGGCGCTCAGGCTCTTAAGCCACGGGACATGCTTAAAGTTAAGCATTTGCTGAAGTGCTTTATGTCCTGGGGCCCAAGCAATGGAGGAGTGAGAGGAAAAGGGGTTTACAGTTAGCAGATTGGATTTAGCTGAAATGTCCCAAATCTGCCTTCTGTTCAAGGTTCAGTACAAGGTGAAATATTCTCTAACTCTGTCGGGAAATATATTAGAACTGAAAATAAAATAAAAAAAAAAAAACACTTCCGAAAGTTAGTCAGTGTATCGAGGGTACAAAGGTTTTCTAAAATAAAGACAATTACTCATTCTCCCTCTCCACCCCTCCCTCTGCTAACACGGGTGCAAAGGAGCAGAGCCCTATGGATGCTTGGACATGGAAGGGGATATGCCAATGCTGAGGCATTATGGCTTTTCTCATCCCTCAGACAACTCCAGTGCCCCTCTGTGGTGCACAGCAAAGTCTGGCTCTAGCCCATGAGGTTTCTATGTAAATCACAAACCAGTGTAGAATGATCCCCCAGATCCCTAGTGGAATTTACTGCACAAAGAATTTCATCCGGAAAGCAAAAAAGATGACTCGCAAGCTGTCAGGTGTCTCCTAGACAACTATGATAAGACAGCGGCACTTGGAAAGGTCTCCTAAAGACGGTCGTGCGAGGATTGTTGCTAGAGACAGCTTCCTTCTTAATGCATTGAGAAGTCTGAATTTATTCGCCAATTTACTTTGATATTCATGTTCTCACTGACATTCTTCAGAACATTTTTATGAAGCACATTGCAATTTAAAACAAGTCTTTGAGAAATAACCCACAGAAAAGAAGAGCTATTAATTGCCTGACAGTTGTATCCCAATTCTTCATGCCAGCCATGCACTGTTCCCCATGGAAAAGGTTATTAGACTCTGACAAACAGATCATTGCACCTAACAAAGCTTTGGATCTGGCATGTGGTTTCTGCTAGGGGAGCCACTCTCCGGCCTTGCCTGAGAGCTGCTCACACAGACACAGAGAGACAATCTTTTGTGGGTGGGTACACTTGGAAAATTCCACTCCAATACTCCATCTACGCAGTCCTTTGATATGCCTCTTCTGAAAAAGAGAGACAAGGTGGGTGAGGTAATATCTTTTATTGGACCAACTTCTGTTGCTGAGAGAGACAAGCTTTCGAGCTTATACAGAGCTCTTCTTCAGGTCAGCTGTTCTTCTGAAAAATGCAGACTTTCATTTCCATTTTCCTTCTGAGAACTTATCACAGCAGAAGAGAGTAGCGGAGAATGACATTATTAGGTGTTTTGCTTTTAGCCAAATCTTAGAGCTCTTGTAAGCAAGGTTTTTTAATAGAGAACTGTCAAGGCACTTGAAACTGCCATCAAGCAACGTGCTTTATATATCAGGAAGACTTTTCTTTTTCCCCGCCCCCTTAATTTCCAGCCCAATGGTATAATACCATTTAAAAATGAATGTGTGTGTGAAATGATACAAATCAAATGTGCTCCTGCCAGTAAAAAGGTGACTTCAGAGCAATTTTTTACACAAAGCAACACATTCCTTCCCACTTTTCCCTTTTTACTTGACTACTTTCAGAGATAACGCCTGCTGATTTTAAACCAGATAAGTTGAAAATATAATAGCCAGCAATTCTCAAGGGCTGTTCAGACATTTGTACCCTCAAAGATTTTTTGTTCCATAAGGGTAAGAGGAATCAACTTTAACAAGTGGCAGTAGAATTTGCTAGTGTTTAATACACGTTTTTCATTTTATTTAGATGTATATTTCTGATGCCTGATCTACACCCCAGACTTCTGCCAGCAGAGCTACGTCAGTCAGCGATGTGAAAAGATGTGATCTCTGAACAACATAGCTGGTCGAAGTCCCTAGTTTAGGGAATTTTACACTATATAGCTTGTTTTGGTCATGGTTAGTGGTTTTACTAAACAGGTATAAAGTGCAGTTTTGCTGCGTTCACACTAGGAGCTCTCTGACGATACAGTATACTGGTATTCCGATGGCAATAAAGTGCTCCTAGTGTAGACATGGCCTTTCGGTGAGAAGGTGATAGAGAATGATTGCTCAGCTTAGTTCAGTACTGCAGAGTCTTTATTTAGGGCCCATGGAAGCCAATGACAAAACTCCAATGTAAATGGGATTTGGCCCTTACTACGTAAATGTCGGTACCTATTGTCAATTTCGATTTTCTAAAGACAAAGCGTGGAGTATTTCTGGTAATGGGGAAGGAGAGAATTTAATAGTCCTTGTCCTCCAAGTAGGCTCTCTCACTCACGTGCTATTTCCTCACTGAAAATGATATTATTAATGCAGCCCAATCGTAATTTTTATTTCATAAGCACCTGCAGCAAAGTGTATTAGAGCAAACCAATTCAACATACACATTGTTGTGCCTGACGTTTCCGAAATGTGTGTGTGTAGTTAGAAAGTACCATGAAGGCACCACAATACTAGTCTTTCCTTGACTCTAAAAAAGTGATCTAATTTCTAGCAATAAAAAAATACAACCCTGTACAAAAATCAAATGTGCTCAGACTCAATGGCACATTTCACCCAGTAGATAATTTCTAAAGTCTCGTTATAAACCTGTCAAAAAGCGGATTTATAATGAAATGCTGACAGGCTCCTAACTATAGCTGTGCTAATGGATCCACTGTAATAAACATGTCTCTATCCATAAATCCACCTCCCTCGTACATAAATCACTAATAAATAAAATCAGCTAAAATTCAGCTATATAATCTTGCTAATCGAGAGACTGTAGCTATCCCTGTGAATGTTTCCTTTCTGGCCCATATTAAGAGAGGATTCTTGGGAACCAGCCACAGTGGTCCAAAGGGAGAGGATACTGCAGAGAAAATGAGTATGAATGAGAAGAGCTGGGAGGGAGTCCAATAGGGGGACTGATGGTTAAAGAAGCAGTCACTGTGACTTTTAACACCCAGCCCACATTCAAGGATCCCTTACAATTAAAGCACTGTAGTCCCGTGGAGGACTGTTCCAAAACATGCCCTCTCACAACAGCCACACTGTGGGGCTCGGGAAGTTACTTTAAAATACTGCACTCATATTTCTACAAGGGGTGCACAGCAACTGAGCCGCCACAGGAGCCCCTGAGCTAGTTTATGCCAATTCAGTCAAAACTTCTTCGGCAGCCCTATGGAGCATACGTCAGAGCAGGAGCGAAGCCACCATATCCACAGATGCAGTACGTGCTCCTTCCCGCAGCCATACCCTGGCAGCAGGCATGGAAGGGGGGGTTTAGCTCCAAGCAGGAAAGATGAATTCGAACCTCAAAAAGAAACACAGACACGCTATGCAGAACACGCCTACTGTTATCTATTGGCTAATGGTGTAATGGAGGAGACAAAATGGAAGTTTTATCCTCCTCCCGTGTTGTGGGTTGCAAGACCTACGGACTGATTCCTGATCTCCTGGAGCCAAGAACTCCTGAAAGGGTGACACTGGATGCTATAATTGGCTCACTATGAACCAAACCCACCTGTTGGTGTCCTGTGGTTTAAATTTTACTCTCGCATCAGGGTGCCTAATGAATCTGTCTCGCAGTTTGTGGTAAATCTATGCCAGCTGACAGCCCAGCGTGAATTTGGAAATGGTTGGGAGGATATGCTGTGTGACCATCAATAATGGCATCAATAATGAAGCTATGCAGGGACTGATTCTGGCAACACTCCAACAAGGCCATGAATATTTCTGTGGTGCTGGAGATGGCGGCCAGAGGCACCTGCCATCTTTTCTAGATCCCCGCCAAGTAGATCCACAAGTTGAGGGATAGGAAAGGGACGGTCAAGCCACACTAGGAAGATCCAACCTCCAGATCTTCTCATGCTAGAGGGAGAAAGAGTGGGCTACCGATGTGTGGGGGGGAAATCACTTTCACATGGGGAGTGCAGCATAAAGACTCAGAGTGTCATTATTGTAAAAAGAAGGGACATTTGGCTAGGTGCTGCAGAATTAGTATCAGGGAATGCAGGGATACCTGGAAGACAAAGGGGAATAGGATGCACCATGTGGAAGGAGCATCAGCTGGAGACCCTGAACTGTAGAAGGAGGAACCAGATGAGCTGCTCGCTCTCGTGAATCAAATGAAATCTTGTTAGGCCCAATCCTAGTCAAGATACAGCTGAATGGGCAGAATGTGAAAAATGGAGCTTGACATAGAGGAAGCAGCTATGGTGTTGGTGCAAGAGACCTATAAAGATATTGCTGATGCATTCCCCAGCTTGACTTTATCCCCTATCTGAGTTATACTCAAATCCAGCCCTGCGGAGAAAATTCCCATATTGGGGAGGGTGGAAGTCGAGGTGAGGGGGCTTGTCTCCCTCTCTTTGTGGAAGCTGGGGCAGGGCCAAACCTTTTTGGACAGTATTGGCTCTCCATCTTAAAGCAAGATTGGAAAAGACTCCTGGGAGCACTGTATCACATAAGCACAAGATCAATCAATGACCTTTTGAAAAAATATGAGTAAGTATTTAGAGAGGAGCTGGAAGAACTCCAGAATCTCAAGGTGAAAAAAAATGTGTAGATACCATTTCACACCCCTGATTTTGCAAGGCCCACCCTGTTCCTTATGCTCTACAAGCCAGGGTAGAAGAGGAACTCCGACGGTTAGGGACCACAGGGATTATCTAACAAGTGAAATCCTCTGAGCGGGCTGCTCCGGTAGTGCCGGTAGCAAAAGCTGACGGTTCCATAGGTATGTGTGGCGATTACAGACAAACTGCAAACCAGGCTACCACTTGGAGCACTCTCTGATTCCCTGCACAGAAGAGCTTTACAACAAGCGAGTGGGTGGAGTCTTGTTTACCAAGCTAGATATGCCACAGGCTTACCAACAGGTAGTCCTGAAGACTCGCAGGCTGTGATCACTGTCAATACTCATAAGAGACTCTATAAGTATACCTGCTTACTGTTAGGGATTTCCTCTGCTTGAACTATATTTCAAAGAGTCATGGAAGAGTTATTGGTTGGATTGCGCAATGTCAGGGTATACCTAGACAATGTTCTTATGACAGGAGAGACAAAAGTGGACCATCTATGGAACTTAGAACACTCCTTCAAAGGTTAAAGGAAGTGGGGTTGTGACTCAAGTGCTCAAAGTGCGTTTTCATGGCTAAGGAGGTGGTTTATTTAGGACATTGTGTTTCGAGAAAAGAACTGCAACTACTGGAAGAGAAGATTAAAGACATCAAAAAGCTCCAGTTCCAAAAATTGTGAGTGAGCTCAAGGCAGACGTCCAGAGTGGCACTGGGGTAATGATCAGGAGATCACCTTCAAAGAAACCAAAGGGCTTCTGAAGTCAGCCAAACTCCTAGTGCATTTTGACCCCAAGTGTGACCTGTTACTTACTTGCGCTGCTTCACTCTATGGTGCGGGCGCTGTACTTTCACACTGAATGGAATATAGGACTGACAGGCCACTCTGCTATGCCTCACGCTCCTTATCGTCAGCAGAACAATGGTATCCCCAGTTAGATAACGAAAGATTGGATATTGTCTTTGCTGTCAAGAAGTTCCATCAATATCTCTATGGGTGACACTTCACTATAACAACTGACCACAAGCCACTTTTGGGACTTCCGGACGAAGTCAAAGCTATTCCTCCTATGGCCGCCATGCCTGCAATGTTGGGCATTATTGCTAATTGTCTACCAATATCAGCCGATCGATAAGCCGCGAGTGGCTCTGTTCTGCCCCAGGTCTCTCATTTAGTATAGCATGGGTGGCCCAAGTTGACAGTATCTTTGGACACACATCCGTATTTTCACAGGGGTTGTGAACTAAGTCTCCGAAGCAGAGTTCTCCTCCGGGGATCATGAGTTATAATTAGGGTGACCAGAGAGCAAATGTGAAAAATGAGGACAGGGGGTTGGGGGTAACAGGAGCCTCTATAAGAAAAAGACCCAAAAATTGGGACTGTCCCTATAAAATTGGGACATCTGGTCACCCTAGTTATAATACATTCCCAGGCAGGAAGGTTAATCCTGGAGAAACTGCACAGAACACACTCTGGGATGACCCGAATGAAAACTTTAACCATAAGTTATGTCCGGAGGCCAAGTCTAGATAGAGAGATGGAGTAAGTAGTACTGCGCCATGCCACATGCCAACAGTTAAGAAAATTCCTTCCAGTAGCAGACCTATCACCAAGGGAATAGCCAGGAAGGCCTTAGATCAGACAACACATCAACTATGTTGGTCCCTTCCTTGGGTCAATGTTCCTTGTTGTGGTGGATGCACATTCTAAATGGATGGAAGTCATTCCAGTCAGAGTAGCTACCTCATCTATAACAACTGAGGAGCTTTGTTTCTTGTTTAGCACACCGAGGTCTCCGACAATGCTAATGTCTTTACCAGTGAGGAATTCCAGGCCTTCTTGAGGGCTAATGAGATCAAACAGAGAACATCTGCTTCCTACCACCCATCCACACATGGGCTGGTAGAGAGTGCTGTTCAGTCCTTTAAGAATGGACTCAGGAAGGTTACGGAGGGGTCGCTGCAGATCAGACTGTCTTGGTTCTTGTGTAATTATAGAACAACCTCACATGCTACAACAGGGGTATTGCCTGTGGAACTACTGATGAGGCGGCGGATACATACCTGCTGGAGTTTCTTGAAACCTCGTCTGGAGAAACAAGTGCATCAACATCAAGAAAATATGAAACACTATTGTGACCATCAACAGAGCACTTGCTTTGTGTCTCCTGGAGTACTCATTTGGGTTCACAGCTTTGTGGGAATGCCCAAGTGGTTGCCTGGAACAATTATAAAACCTACAGGCCCACTTTCCTATCAGGTTGCTGTAAGAGATTTCCTGGTGAAACAGCACATAGATCATTTACTTGCCCGAGGAAGAGGTGAGGAACCTGAGTCAGGTTCACAGGATTCACTGTCTCCACCTGGCGGTGATGGATCAGCAGATGCTACTGTTCCTGTGACAAAACCAAGTTCAGAGTCTGGGGAGGTAAAGTTTGCTCCTGTTGGAGCAGATAATGGAATGGACCTCTTGAAGGATTCTCAGTCTCTTAGTACTGGGGTGCTTGTGGAGTTATTGCCAGTCCTGTTGATTTTCCTCTCAATGAACTTTGTTGAACTTTGAGGGGAAGGGATATTGTATCCTGGTGGCTTAGGATAGTCCCTAGACATATATTTGGAGTGTGTGTCTATATATAGGAGTTTTGCCTGGTCCTTGGGGGCATTTTGGAAGGTAATAAAGAAGCAGTTGTTGAGAACAGACCTGGTGTGTTGTGCTCCCTACATACCTAAGCGGCTGTTACAAACCCCCACAGGAAGCTGGAGGCGGTATTAGGAGGATCCTCCAATGGATACGATGAAGGAGCGATTAGAGAGATAGAAGGAGCTTACACTTCATCTTAAACCTATTCTCAGTCAATTTAAACCAAAATAAGCCTGTTGTAAACAGAAATAACAGTGTCCACACTGCCCTTTGCATGGCTTAACTAAATCGGTTTAAAATCACACTTTAGATTAAACTGGTGCAACTTGTTCCTGTAGATAAGGCCAATATTTCTGGCTTTCATGGCCAAGAACCATTAATTCAAGTGACAGCAGACCAGTGTCCTTTTAAACTCTCCACTTCCTCCAAAATCTTTATTTCCCTTTAACAAATAAACCAGCATTTACATTATTAAGCCTTTTAATGGGTTGTTTTTCATCTTTCTGGCCACAGGATGATTTCAGAAGGTCTCTCAATCACTGAATCAATCTTAGATGCCACTGGATGTGCCCTGAGGCAAATACTTGCACCAATGAGCATCTTGATGTATCAACACTTCTTGAAGGTGACCTAGCAACTGATTTTCCACCACCCTGTAAAGCTGCCTGTGGAACTCGGCCAAATGATATTTCTAGCCAGATAATATTATTTCCTGAGTTTCAGTTAGTAATTTAATAAAGCCCAAATGACAATCCAAAGGCTGGATGAGAATTGTACATTTTAGCTCAGCTATGCTAGTCCTGGCCTTGGTCCAAATGCTGAATTTGTCTCACATACAGTAATTACTAGATAGATTTTGATCTTTTTCATATTCACTGTAAAGTTGGAAACAAAGATTTCTGAAGATCAACACCAGAAGATGAGAGTTCAAAATAAATCAGGGAAAGGAACGACATCAGTAGTTTTACTTCCAAATATTAGATTAAAACAAACTAGTGGGGGAATTGGCAAAAACGTTTAGATTAAAAATGTTTTTGTGTGTGTTTGGCTTTTTAAAAACATGAGTATTCGCCTAGAATGTGACCTAAAACAACAACAGCAGTATTGCCAAACCCTACAGCTCCAAAACCATGAGTCAGGCCAAAAAATCGTGTGATCAGCTTAAGAATTGCAAGATTTTAAAAAATAATAAATTAGGAGTTCTTTTATTTTGTCTGCTGCTTTTGAGCCCTTAAGATTGACATTTCCCAAGCTTTTCCCCACAACCATGAGGGCTAGCAACTTTCTTTTTCTTTGAAATGAAAGCTGGGATTCCTCTGCAACAACAGGACAGGGCTTTAAGAAAGGCACCGAATATTGCAAGATCAGCAACAAAATTCTGAGAGTTGGCAATGCCGCAACAACGCTGTTACTAGTGCTTGGGAACCAGAACTGAAACTGCTTAGAAGCTGCCGATAAGCTAAAGTGAAAGCAAAGCGCCTATGTGCACTATCCAAATGGAGTGCAATGCAAAAACGGAAACTAACAGCTTAAATGCTGAGAAGGACGTTAGATGAGATCATTTCTTTTAGTCTTAGAAATGTTTGGACCAGACTGTGTCTCTGTGTGGAAACAACAGCCTGAAGTTCCCGAGCTGAATGCCTCTGAATCCTTCTTTCTCAGTCTCCCCTCATCCACAAACGAGAATGGGCGTCTGGCCCACCAAATGTGAGTCTCTCATGCCTCTGCCCCAACTTGCTGAGTCAGAGCTGCCATGTTTTGAGGAGCTCCTTGAGTGACATTCAGTACAGGGCGGGGTTTTGTTATGGGGGATCACTCATTGGGGGAAAACTGGTTTTGTGCTCCCGCTCTGTTGTGCACCCTTCATTTTGGCTCCCCTGTCTCCCACATTATGCCTCCCCCTGCCGATTCGCTCCCCCATTCTCCTCTGTAACGTGCCCACAGTGAGAGACAGGGTCAGCTGCCCCCTCCTTCTCCTCCCTGGCTGCTGGCTCGACCTCACTGCCAGCCAGTGGGAGGGGTGGGGGCTGGGAGTGGTGCAAAGGGAGGAGGAGACAAAGTCTGGCTGCCTATCTCCCCAGAGACCCTGTCCCCAGAAAGCATGGAGGAGGTCACGGGGTGAGTGAGTAGGGCTGAAGATGCCAGGGGCTGCTGGGTGGGTAAATGTGTGTGCGATGGTGGCCGGGAGTATTGCTGGATGCTGGGGCTGCAGGGCGGTGAGGGGGTGCCTTGGGGCTGCAGTAGGCAGACCCGAAGTGCTGGGGCTGGGACTCCATCCCTGCCTTGCAGCATTGCACCCCGGTGGTCACAGCATGGTGCCTGCCAACTGGCCCTCAGTGGCCAGGAGGAGGGATTGTAGAGGATTCCCTGCGGCCGGCCTGCAGCTTGGATTAACACACAGCTTTCCAGTGGGGTTGTAGCGAAGCATGGCTGGGGGCTGCAGGCGTGCCCGCCACATGAGATGCACGAAACTTGGCAACCTTACTGACAGCATGGCTACTTGCCCTGGAATGTCCCTTTAAGGAGGCTCCCCAGTGTGGAGGGAGCTCCACAGGAAAGTGAATACAGGCCTGGCATGACCTTTCCATTCCTTATGTCACTTGGCACTGGTATTGGGGCAGCGGAGGGGAAAGTGTGCCCTTTCCAAGCCCCCTACAGATCCTTCGCCCAATGGAGAGCCCTCCAAGGGAAGAGGGGCCTGGGTCATGGAGTGGGGAGAGGGAGATTGACGTACAGGGGTCTCCTCTGCACAAGAGTCCTAAAGTCCTATGTTATTTTCAGTAATGGAGGTAAGTAAGAATTAAGGGGCAAATTTTTAAATGACCAAAAGGCACATAACCACACTCCTCCCACTGCAGGTCAGTGAGAACTGTGTGTTTCATGCCCACGCGTGCTTTTCAACATTTCCCCCAAACGTATTTGTATTGCATTTAGTGTACCATCAAACTAAGGAACTTAACCCTGCAAACCTTCACTCCCCTGAACAATCCCTTAATCAGCTGTTCCACGGAAATAATCTGTGTAAGGCTTCCTCGTGTGAATCCAGTTTGTAAGGTTAAGCTCCATGTGACTATAGCACTGATTCAGGTATAAACTACAATATAGCTGTAGACTCTCAACGGCTCCACAAGAATGTATTTCTCCAGGGTTAACTATTTCAAGGTCAACTAAGACAAGATTGAGTTTGACTAACTAAGGGCAAAACCAGAAATGAATATGCCTTTCCTGAGGCTATTCAGTTACAGTCAAGCAGAGCTGACTTCAGGACTTTTTCAGTCTTTCCTGGGACTCAGAGATCTAGCTCAATCATGTGTATCTTATACCCTAGAGTAGAAGGACGTGACATCTCAAGGACATGGCCACGGTAATACTGCTGTGTCGCTGACTTTCTCTGCATTTCTATTCTGGTTGGAGAGAACTCTATGTTCTCTTCCTCCACTTACCTGACTTTGCTTGCTTGATTCCAGCCAACATTATTTTTAAAGTTTCTATTTATAACATTCAGACAAATAAAATGAATTGCCACCTAAGCTGCCTCTTTGTAAAAGTAGCCCCCCAAAATATTACAGCACTAAAGATTTCTTATGCTAACCTTTGCAAACCTGGGTTGAATGATGATAAAACATCAAATAGGACAAACACTTATGTCCATATCATGCCATTAATTTCCCAGCAGAAATCAATGGGGAGTTTGGCTTAAAACTGACGACACAATATGGCCATCAGTCAGCAATATGCCAACAGCAAGTTAAGTTATAGTGGCTGGGCCATACTTTACTTTCCATGGTGTCTTAGAAATAGACCACAAGGTACAATTAATTTCTCTGGACTTTTTGAAACTCACTGAGTAGGATGCTACTGTGTGGTATGGTGTGATAAGGTAGCGATGAGAGAAAGGGGCATATGGGCACAGAGGATTTATTTGCTAGAGTCACATATGAATAGACTCAAATGAAAAACTGATCCCAGAGAGGGAGCTGGAGAGTGTTCTTCTCCTGTCTGGCATTTGAGCACATCCTATCTGCCTTCATTTACATGGACCATTGGCAAATAATCTCCACAATGGAGTTCAGAAATGGATGCTGATAATGTCCCTAAGGCTGAAGTCAGATTCTGGAGCTAAACAGTTTGAATGACCATATGTAAATGAACTGTTTCAAGCAGCTATATAAAGCTACTCCCTTCTGGTTAGGCTTGTAAACAAAGATCATTTAATCAGACTTGCTTAAAATATTCAGATGAGGGGAAAATAATGATCTAAATCAGCGGATGACAGCTCTGATTAAAGTGTTTACTAATGACAAAATGGCTTCTCTGATAACAAAATTGGAATAAGAATGTATAACGCAGAATTGATTTGCTTAATTTCTAGCAGCAAGATCTCGAACTCTCCAGATTATTATATTTTTTGCTCTGTTGGCTTTGCTCAGCCTTTCAGAAATGTGTCACTAAAGAGGCACTTTGCTTACATTGCTGATGTTGATAAAAAGAAACGAGGGTAAACCCCCCCAACAGTTATAGTAAATGAAATGAAAAATCTTTCACACATTTTATTGAGCCAGAAATGAGTTCAAGAAGCATGACTAAAATATTGAACAACTCTGGGCCTTCAAAAGCACCATTAACATTTTTAGCTTGGCATCTTTTGTTTCCTAAAAACAAGTAGTCAAAGCTAGAGAGAAATGTCAGGAGATCAATAAAAAGTAATTAAGAAGAGTGTTTAATGTCCTTGAGAAGGGTTTGAAGGAAAACTAGCAGGGAAAAAAAAAGATCAGCAAAGCTAAAAAATGGTAACAGTCAATGTTTTCCATTTAAGGAAATAGTAACATATCATTTTTGCCCAAAATTGCAGTTAAAAGTATTTAAATTATTAAACAGAAGAAAACAAAAGAAATGGATTTGGAGATGAATTATTACCAAAAACCACTTGCTATTTTTCAACTAATAGTTCTTGCCTTCTGCATATCCTTTATTAATCTATTACCTCCATAGAACACTGTGTATTTGTCATCAATTCTCTTTTCGAATTAGGAGACAGAATTTTTTTTCTAATGTGAAGAATGATGATACTAATTCTCCAAAAGAGAAACTACTTGATAAATCCTTTCCTCTCCAGGCCTCTAGAGCATTGCATCCAACAGTGACTGGGACGATAAGGGTGTGGCTTTCCCTAAGACAACAGGCTTTAGTTATTCCAGAAGTGATGGCTGATTTTGGAGGGCCAATTTGACACACCTTAAAGGATCTGATTTTCAGAAAATGCTAAGGACCCATACTCTGAAATCAGGCCCCTATGACGTATCTGAAGGTAGCACCCAAAATGGAAGAACCCAAAATCATGCATCTTCTTTGAAAAGTTAGTCAGAGCACTGTAATCAGGGCCGGCTCCAGGCACCAGCTTACCAAGCAGGTGCTTAGGGCGGCCACTTCGGAGAGGGGCGGCATGTCCAGTTGTTCGGCGGCAATTTGGCGGATGGTCCCTCACTCCTGCTCGGAGCAAAGGACCTCCCGCCGAATTGCCGCCGCAGATCGCGATCGCGGCTTTTTTTGTTTGTTTGTTTGGCTGCTTGGGGCGGCCAAAACCCTGGAGCCGGCCCTGACTGTAATTTCCCTTGCTTCAGTGGAATTACCTCCAATCTGACTTCCAGTAACTGAGATCAGAATTTTGCCCGAAGTCAACAGCAGACACATTTTATAAATGAGCTAGAACAGGATGCTGTTCATTATCTTCCATCATTCACACATATTCTGTGTGATCAGGCGGAGGGTGGCACATCACAGAAATAAATCAAAGGGGATTAGCACTTTGAGATACAGTAGGAAAAAGCAAGTCACAGAGATTTTATCCATGAGCTTTTTCTAGGTATGCAGAGTTGTTGTAGCTGTGTCAGTCCCAGGATATTAGAGACAAGGTCGGGGAGGTAATATCTTTTATTGGACCAACTTCTGTTGGTGACAGAGACAAGCTTTCGAACTTACACAGAGCTTTTTGAAAGGAGCAACTAACAGCCCCCAAGACAGATTTACATTAGGACTAGCTGCCCACTGATGGCCTATCAAGGAGAATCCACAGTCTCAGTGGGCCCTTCCTGAAGCACATAGACAATGGGGATTGCTTAACCCAGTGACTCAGCAGGGGATGTAGAACGTGATCTCTGACTCCATGTTTGAGACAGTATCTTTCCATGCCCATGGATTTTTGGGGGTATAAATTGGAGTCTGTGACTCGGGCCTCTCTCCTCCCCCATATACTCCCCAGTTCAAAGTCTTTTCTTCTTGTTGTCAAGTCTTGTTGACTTTGAACTGGGGAGATTGGTCCCAGACTGAGCAAAGAATTCAGCCTGTGTATTAAGAACTGTGAACTGCTTACAACGCCTAGTGGGGTGAGAAAAACTGCTTGATTCAAATCTTGCTTCGTCTGATAAAGTGTAGAATTTAGACTGCAATTTTATTTTTATTTCTTATCTAACCAACTTTGACCTTTATGCCTAACATTTATAATCACTTAAAATCTACCTTTCTGTAGTTAAGAAACTTATTTTAATGTTTTATCCTTACCTGTGAGTTTGTCTAAAGTGCTTGGGGAATCCGCTCAGATTACAAAGGCTGGTGTATGTCCGCTATTCTTTGACGAAGTGGCAAACTAATTAATGAGTTTGCATTGTTCAAAAGAAGGACTTGTGCAGTATAAAATGGGATATTTCTCGGGTGCTGGGGGGGATTTGCTGGTGTCTCCCTCTGTATAGTTCATGAGTGGCTTAGAGAGCATTCAAGCAACTTAGCTGGGTGTGTCCCTGCATGTTGTTGGTGGAGTGATCACAGCACCTGGAGGGGTTTGCTGCTTGTCACTAGCATAGTGTGGTAAGAGTTAGCCCACGGAGGAAAGTTACAGTGGATCCCATAGTTCCAGGTTGTACCCCAGAGATCTGGTCACAAGTGGGTAATCCTGCCCAATAATAAAGGCCCTGAGCTTGCAAGTGTGTGTCCACGTGGTTCTCAATGCAATAGACAAACTCATCAGTGACTGTATCCTGTGCATATTCTAGTGCACTTGGCCTTCTCTTTTAGACCGCAAACTCTTTGTGTGGGGGCCTGTTTCTATCTTGATACAGAACACAGTGTTGGTGATAAACAACTAATAGATAAAATCATAATAGTTACAAATACAGCGCTTTCACCCCTACAAATGATCCCACTGTAAGTCCTTACAAACATTTGGGGGGCTATGGAGGGCTATGCTTTTAGCACCTCTAGCTTCATATAGGCACCCAGTTTAATTCCTAATACCTGAAATTAAAGAGAATCCACCTTTTTTATTTTTCCACCCCCAAAAATTAGACCAATGGGCTTTCTGGATTATTAGTACAAAGTTAATTAGGGACAGGTGAGAGGGCCATATGAAGAGTAACTATCAAGCAATGAAAGGATAAAAAGTGTGAAAATTAGCTGTGCTAATTCCAGCCAAAAAAGATATGAGAATGATGCTCAAGTAGGAAACCTCTTTCATATTATGTTAAATAGTAAAATGGGTTTCAACACACAAACAGGACAATCCACCTAAAGTTACAACTTGTTGTAATGAGTATGTATTGCATTCAAGTAGTGTCTGCACAAAGAGCTACGGACTGCAGGTGGAATTTTCAAAGGGCCGGGCACCCAACCCCTTCTGAAATTCAATTCCTACAGGCCCCTTTGAAAAACCCAGTTTATAGCTGCACTATTATGAAAATCTGGGTAGAATCGGGGAACCCTTCCCCGCATATTCCGAAACGAATTGCTATCAGCAATGTTACAGATAAATGTTCTGACAGAAATCAACAGTGAACTTTCCCATGGGAAATTTCCAGTCTATGGCCATTTAAAATGGAAATTTATTATAGACTCAGGGCCGCATTTGCTGCTACACTCCAGCTGCTTTGTGCTGCTCTCGCAATGCAAAGTCCCCATAAAACTGGCTTAACTGGCTGGTTAAATGATGTGTGTAGCTTGGTCCGTGCTTTTCTATACATTAAAATGTCACTGCTCAGTTATACTGCTCTGCTGAGCCACTTCTCCATTTGGCCCCACCTCTCTGACCGACAGCTTAATTCCACTGCTCTGCTAAACCACTCCTCCTCCTTCTGGCCCCTCCCCTCTCATTGACAATGTAATTTCATTGTTCTGCTAAGCCACACCTCCCTTTGGCCTGCCCCTCTCACTGAGAGCTAAGTTCTAATGCTCTGCACACTCCCTTGTCCCCAGACCCCTCTGAGGCAGCTCAGTTCTCTTTGTTCCACTCCTACTTTGTCTCTCAGCCACCTTCCCCTCTGACAGGTCGCTCATTACTGCTGTGCTGGATATCACTCATATTGTTCTTCTCTTGCAGGCAGGAAACATGATGCTTTTACTTGCCCAAATAACACTTCTATTTGCCCTGGACTTCTGGGTAATAGAGTTTTCCCAGCCTTATCTGTTATACTTACTTCTTTTGAAAGAAATCAAAACCTTTCTCCAGCCATAAACTGCACAAATTAATCCAGATTATGATGCCTGACTAACTTCTTGTATTCATGTATTTCTCCACAAAAGGTCTTCACAGAACAATCCACTTCTTTAGGTGCCCATATGTCCTTTGAGATCCTTTCTAAATTAATGTGGGGTGTCCCCTATATCTCTGCCTCAGGAAGAGTCAGGTCTTTGATATGTGTAAGTCAATTAATTTTCTTCCTTTTCTTTCTTGGGACAATGTCTTTTCTTTGTGCACAATTATTTAAAATATACAATACAAGGAATATATATAAAAATGAAACTAAGGTTATGTCTATACTAGCACTTTTGTCGGTATAACTTATGTCACGCAGGGGTGTGGAATAAAACCACTCCTAGGAGCGACACAAGTTACACCGACAGAAGCACCAGTGTGGACAGACACTCTCCTGCCAACATAGCTACCGCTGCTCATTGAAGGTGGTTTAATTATGTCGACAGGAGAGCTCTCTCCCGTTGGTATAGAGTGGCTACATGAGCAATCTTACAGTGGCACAGCTGAATGGTACAGCTGTGCAGATGTCAGACCGCTAGTGTAGACGTGGCCTAAGGATTAGGATCTTCCATTGTCTTTCATCTTGCAAAATGTGTTCAAAGTAGGCGCTAAATGCAACCACTGGAGTGAGTGAGTGAATGGGGGTAATTGCATAAGAAGCAGGGCAGTGGAGAATCAGGCCCTATATGAGTGAAGTGCTCTTTTAAAATTACTTTTTGATAAAATCAAGTATAAAAAAACCCCCATCAAGTCACATATCAAATCTAAAAAGTAGAGCATAGATCCCTTCTCGGCCATGTGTGGCATGATGTCTCTAAGTCTTTCTTTGATGCTTCCTAAGAAGCATTCTTCTGCCATAAAATCTTACAGCTGATATGAAATAAAGACTGGAGTACTCTAGGTACTTGTGTTCTGGAAGGCTAATGAGCCAGGAAAAGGAAAACGCTGTCTCTGCTCCATATACAGGCATCAAAACTACAAGAAGATCTTTAGATCCTTTATGTACTGTCTGGCCATCACATTTTTCCATTGGAGCATTTAAATTACAATTTCTGAATGCCAGGTCTATTGCCCACTATATGCAACAGGTATCTTTTATTAAAGTGGAAGACCACACTTCAAGGTGCACTTTTTAAAACACATGATTACCAATCAGACATACCTAATTACAAAGTCTCTACCTTCACATCCCCCTACTCATGGTTAGGGATCAGTCCCTTTTCTCCTTAGAATCAGTGCACTATATGAAAAACGTTTGGTCAAGAATTAAGTAGTTGATGCGAACGTTGTAGAACTGAGGGCTGTCCTTAACACTGACTGAGCCAGAATATTTTTTTTCATTAAAATATAATTCCATGGCCTTACTTTTAAAGGTGCTGCTTCCATAGAAGTTGATGGGATTTGCTGGAGCTCAAAATCTCAGTTTAATTAATCTGCTGGAAACACTTCAAAAATTCTCAAAAAAAAAGGAGATTGAGGCCTGGTCTACTCTTAAAACTTAGATTGACCTAGATACGTCACTCAGGGCTGTGAAAAATTGTGTGCCTTAAGTGCTGTAATTAGGTGGCTCTAACCCCCGTTGTAGACACAGCTAGGTTGACGGAAGAATGCTTCTGCTGACCTAGTTACCATTTCTTGGAGAGGTGCGATGAAAAAAACCGTTCCGCTGATGTAGGAAGCGCCTACACAATGACGCTACGGCGGCACAGCTGCAGCGCTAGAGCTCTGCTACTGTAGCGGCTCTTGTGTAGACAAACCCTACACCAAGAATATCTCCCAACTATGCTTGATGGAGGCTGCTTTCTGAGACTCCCCTGTGGTTCATGAGACAGGGCGTTCTGATAGCTTTCTGCTGTATGTGTCCAGATAATACCATTAACACATTTAAGGCTTACGTTTTCAAAGGTGGCCAAAGATTTTGGATGCCACACATTTTGGCCGCCTCATGTGAGACATTTCAAAGGGACCTGATTTTTAAAGGGTGCGTGCTCAGCATTTTCTGAAAATCAGGCCCCTTTAAGTGCTACATGGAGCAGCATCTCCTCAGCTTTATGCTGTCCTTTTGAACTCTATGGTGTTTCAGATGTGCAGGGCTCCAGCGGAGGGCCATTTGTGTGAGGAAAGGGAGAGGATGTTACAGACGCAGCATTCAAGCTGTGATTGCAATCAGAAGTTTCTTCTAATTTTTTAATAGACTCTTCTACAAAACCCTCCTTATGGCTGAATGAGTCTAATTAAGATTAAATCAGATCAGGACTTGAAGACTGATATTGCAGAAAACACCGTGACAAAAGAGATCTTTGAACAGACTGTAGTCTGAAGGGAAGCCGACAATTTGCCTGCCACGCTTACTACATGTGATTCTGCTAGAGCTTAAGGAGAACGTGACAGGGGAAAGGAGTACCAGACTCTCACCCCTTTAAATAGCAGGGACAGATGCAACAACACATTTCCCCCCCCTTGCCTCCACATTTTCTCTTTGGAGACATCCTAAGTGCTAAATAAACAAGGAGGAGGAGGAGGAAAGGATATAGAAATTAGGCCTCTTTTAAGTGTAGATAAGCAACTAGCCCAATCACTCAGCAAAAATGAAAAGCAAACATCTTTGTCCATAGTGGGCTCTGGTGTATCATATGGAGAAAATATATGTCCAACCCTGCCCCCAACCCTTGGGGAAATCAACCCTGCCCCCAACCTTTGGGGAAATCAATGGTAGGGGCTCCAGGAGCACAGGCAGCAGCATCTTCTGGGTAAGAGTGGGGGTATCCTGTCTTGTTCCCTTTACGCCATCCCCGGGGCCAGCACTCAACATGCGAAAAGACCCAAAAGAAAGGACACACAAACATTTTTCTCACAGGAAATTCAAAAATGTTGAGAGCTTCCTTACCGTGGGGTGTGAGAGTCTGGAACCTCAGTCACTGCCTTCAGCACTTTGACAATAAAAATGAGGGGGCTGCCAATTTGTGTGGGTAACTTTGGGACTAAAATGAGGGCCATCCGTAAGGTGCACTCTGGGAAGGTGAGGGCTAGTGATCAAGATCAATAACAGGAAGATTGGCTGCTTGAGAAGGAGAGGCTTTTAAAATCATCTACCCTTCAGATGTCAGCTCCAGGAGGATGGGTCAACGGTGAAGGCCTCAGAGAAGCAGCAGCTTCAATCAGCTTTGTCTGGTATTTTTAAAGTAGCCTCAAGAGAGTTAGGTGCCCAACTTCAATGGCAGCTAGCTCCCTCAGGCTCCTGACTTTAATTTTATGTAAAATGACTGAAGTCATGGTGCCTGAAATGACATCTTTTCTTCTCCCTAAGATTGTAATCAACCTGATTCTGCTGCCGGTGAACATCAGCTAGCACTCTGCACTCTCATTCCCTCAGCCTGTCAAGGACAGGCAAGGAACAGCAAAGCATTGAAACACCTGGACAACAACGTCAGCTAATGGTAGACAGATTACAGGATACAGTGTGAATGTGAAAATATGGGCTAGGGTCTTATGAGAGTAATTGAAGCAAAGTAATTTTGTAGCAACTCTTAGTCACTGTTTGATTTTTTTTCCCCAGGACAAGCTTGAGCAATTTAAAAAGCTATATATATATATATAGCTCTTGTAGCCTTTTTGCTACAAAAACAAATGGTAGTGCCTCTGAGTGTGAATTCTGTAACTGATCTGTTGTGTCACAAACCGGTACTGGAGATTTGACTGTCCTCTTAATTCTGCTGAGTGCCTGAGGCATAGTGTCTCTCCTCCAGCATATGGAAGTGTCTGTATGATGACAGGTTTTTGTTGTTGTTGTTACAAGAGCACAGCTACATTAACGCACGCACGCATCAATAAATCTTAACGAGGATGAGTGCCACAAATCTGCATTGACTGGCATTAACTGCGTCTCATCCCCACCAGAAGAAAGGACAGATTACTAATTTCATTGAGGATGCTTCCTATGGCTTTTACTGGCCATCTGCAGATGTACTGAGAGAAGAAACAAATGCACTGAGTTTGCTGTGCAGTTAACTGCTTGCAAATGAGAAGACTTGTGTGTCCCTGTCTCATCCACCACTGACCCTGCTCTCCCATTATGTTCTATGGCACCTAGCCTGTTTACATCAGAAAATTAGGTCTAATAAGATAGAAAACATCCTGCATCTATAATGACCTTCACGTCATGTTTATTTTCCTCTCTTAGTCTCTTTACTTGACTTATCCAGATCAGATGTTTCCCATAAAGCTTATGGTCACATCAGAGCCCCCAGTTTGATCTGAAAAACCCATTAAAAACCACGAGCAAGAACAGCTTGGTATTAAGTGAAAAGAAATCTCTTCTTTTCTGATTCTCCAGCATACACAGAATGAGCCAATTTTAATGGGAGTTACATTAGGGATAAGCTTGGCCCAAGGGTCTTAAAATGAGTTAAAAGAACAATTTAAAAAATCTGAGGCCAAGATTTGCAAATCTATGTGCCTAAAATCAGGTTTCTAAATCCATAATAAAGCATCTACATAAAGGAGGCCTCATTTACAAAGTGTGAACAGCTGCCATTCCCATTAGCTTCCATGGGAGCTGCAGGCTTTTTTATTTAGATATCTCAGTAAGGAGTTAGGTGCTTGACTTTAGTTTTAAAATTCTGGCCAAAATTGTTTGCAAATGAAAATGTAAATGTGTCCTTCCACTGCCCTGCTAAATTCATCATCAACTAACGGGCGCAAATCTGCTCATTTTGTCACTCTGGGCCAGGATATACTCTTCTAGAGAGAATCAGAAAAGATTCCTGCAGAGAAGATTTGCATAATGATAAGAGAGAACAATAATTGAAAGTGCAGCTGTTCTTGGAGCAGGAGTGTAAAACTGGTGTTGCGGGGTTCTACAGTTATTGTCTCTCAGTTATGCCCAAATCAAAACTGATCGGTTTACAAGGTATTTGTCTAACTGCCAGTCCTTCAAACTCACATTTAGAGTCTGAGGCCTTGTCTACACTACAAATGTTTTGCCGGTATAGCTATACTGGGAGAATCCCAAGTCAGCTTATGTCAACAGGAGCTGGCATAGTAACACTACTTCCCAGAACAACATTAGCTAAGTTGACAGAAGCACTCTTCTGTTGGCGTAGTTGCATCTATAATGCGGGTTTTGCTGGCATAGCTACGTCACTAGGGGCTGTGGTTTTATCATACCCCTGACCGACACAGCTGTACCAACAAAACATTATAGTGTAGGTCTAGGCTGAAAGTCAAGGCAGGTTCACCACTATTAATTCAAATCCTGCAATCTGGTTTTAGTTAACAATTCTGTTCATGCATCAGCCAAAATCCAGCTCACTCTTCCATATCTGTGTTGGCTCCTTAGCATTAACAAGGGGTAAAAGCAACAAAATCTTATGTTAAGCAGCAGAGTGAGCCGATGTGGCTGAAAGCACATAGGAAGACACATCTGAGTAAGACTGCCACTTTGCAGAGCAGAATCACATGTTAAGTGACTTCGGGATTTGTCTCTTGGAAATGTGGTTCTGCTGAGACGTGATTCTGTAAAAATTGGCTTTGTGGCAGTCCGCCGAGGGTCTCAGCAACTTCCATCTACTCTTTGTTCTGTTTACAAGTGACGGGATAATTTGCCTGATCATCAACCCTACTATCACATGCTTCTCTCCGTTGTCCTGCTTTGTAGGTTGGTCGCTAAATGTTGCCCCAACTGTAATTTTAAGATGGCCGTTCTGGCCATTCCCCAGTACAGTAACACATTGTAATAGTCTAGCCTGAAGGTGGCAGAAGCCTGCATCATCGTGGCACATCTTCATCTGCCACGAAAGGATGCAGAGTCCTAGATGGCTGTAGGTGGAAAAAGGCAATTTGCCCCTTGTTGCTCTAAGACTCCCAGGCTGCACACCACCTTGATAACTCAGGGGGAAGATGCAGTCAGTAGATCCTCAGTTATATGTATTTTCTTCTGCCCACCATTATCATCTCTGCTTTCCCTGGATCGAGCCAGAGCAGTCTGCTTTCTAGCTATGTCTCTATTTTGGCCTATATCTATATTTATATGACGATATTATCTGTACAGATTCTGCCACCCTTAGTCACAATGTGTAGTGCCCTTATTCACCAAGTAACTCCAGTGGAAAAAAATCAGGACTTTTCAGTGCATCACTTTGCAAACTTAACACGCTTGTAACAATCTTTTTGCATGGAAGTTCTTTCGATCTAATGTGCGACACCTGAATACTGTCTAACAGAGCTGGTTCCCTATTCTCCTAATTCCTCTGTCTCATGAAGACCAATGGCTGCCCTTCCATCCTGTTTATGAAAAATCTGTAATAATTTTATTTCATCAGATCCATATACAAGTGTAGTTTGATCTTGCAGAACATTTCTAGGAACACGGGAATTGCCATCCTGGATCAGACCAAAGGACCATCTCGCCCAACATCCTGTCTCTGACAATGGTCAGCATCAGCTGCTACAGAGGAAGATGTAAAAACCCTACCATAGGGAGATGTGGGATAATCTGCCTCATACATTAGGTCTCATCTTGATCTAACAGTTAGATATTGGCTTAAGTCCTGAAGCATGAGGTTTAATATCCTTCCAATATTTCTGTTGTCGTTAGTTATGATAACTCTGTATGTTCTTGTCATCCATATAAATGTCCAATCTCTTTTTGAATCTTGTTAAATTCTTGGCCTCAATAACTTCCTGTGGCAAGGAGTTCCACAGTTTAATTATGTATGGTTGGAAAAAGTATTTCTTTGCATTGGCTTTGATTTTCCCACCTTTTAATTTCATTCAATGACCCCTTGTTCTTGGGTTAAGAGGCAGAGGCTCCTGATCTACCTATTTAGAACATTCATTATATTATATACTTTTATCATGTCGACTTGTATTTGTATCCTTTCTAAGGTAACAATCCCAATCTTTTCAATCTCTCTTCATATGAGAGTTTTTCCAGCCTTTTATCATTTTTGTCATTTGTCCCTGAATTCCTTCCAGTCCTACAATATCTTTTTTGAGATTAGGCAACCAGTACTGAGTGCAGCATTCCAGAGGAGACCTCACCAGTCATTTATATAAATGAACTGTAATATTTTCCATATTATTCACCATCCCCATTCTTTATGCATCTTAACCTCTAGTTTGTATTTTTGACCACAGCTGCACATTAAGCAGAAGACTTCATTGAGTTGTCTACAATGATACGCAGTTCCTTTCCTTGAGCTTTCTCAATGTGACTAAAGAACCACACTCTCAAGTGAGAACAAACAACTATTTTTGCTTTCCTGGTGACAATTCCTGAGTTTAACAGAACATCATGGACAAATGATATTTTTTTAAAAAGTCACATCTATCCTGTAGGGGGTGCAGAAGAGCACCATACCATTGGCAGCTCCTGGAGCCATACTGCATGTGAAGGAGACATAGAAAGAATTCAAATCTCCAAGATCACTAGGGGGAGCGCACACCAGAATGGCAACTGCTGCACTGGCCTTAGTCTCCCTGTCGATGTGGCATGTCTTCTTTGGGTTTTCCAACTGGCAAGCCCTATGGCTTCCTGCTCCCTGGGATGCTGCCTGCCTGCTGGTGTGTGCTGGAGGTGGGGATGGGCGGGGGGAAGAGAAGGGAAGGGCTCTCTGGACTCTTCTTTATTTATATTATGGTAGTCCCAGTTGCCCCCAATTCAGATCAGGAACCCACTGTACAAACACATAGTCAGAGACTGTGCCTACCCCAAAGAGCTTATGATCAAAATAGACAGAGACAGACAGACAAAGGGTGAGAGGGGTCACATAGGCCTAAGGTCACATAGCAGATTAGTGGCAATTGCCCTGTCTTATGCTTCTGTGTATGGGGAGCTAGACTCCAGCCCTATCTAAAATATAAACCGTTGGGGTAATTAGACCGTTCCCTGTATTGAACCCAACAAACCAAATAAAAAGAAATGAAACCACCAAAAACCTTGTGATCTATTTCCCTTTGTCAAGCCCCTACTCTATTGCTCCCCCTGTTATTTTTTGCACTGTTTATTACTCTCCAGTTGGTTAATATGAAGCATAAGAAACAATTCCACTCCACATCTGTATTCTTACAAATGTATGCAGATATATTCACTCAAGAGACAACGATACTTTGACTGACCCAGTTTTAACCAAAGTTTAACTTTCAACAAGGAAATAAGACATGCTTTTGATCCAAACATTTCAAGAAGAAAACATGAGAAAACCAAAGATGAAAGCCATCTAGTCACCCTGGAAAGACATAACATAGTTGAGAATATCTTTTTTAAGGGGGAGAGGGATGGGAAGGAACTCCACTTTCAGCCCCGCCTTCAAGTATTAGGAGTATGTAGTATCAGAAGTCTTTAATCCTACAGCTGTCCCAAAATATAAATATTGGCAGCTCTTTTCCCTATCATTTTCTTATCGACACTATCTGGTGTAAGAAGGGCTACTGGACAAAGACATATTGCACATGCTTTAGTGAACTTCCTAACTGGCATGACAATTTCCCAGTAATCCATCCCATGTTGTTGATTCACACGTGACGTTAAATGAAGAAGCGACTCTCCATTTTCCGCATTGATTTTTCTGATTTATTTTCAACGTCATTCCTCATTTCAGGATGAAAAGTTTCCGGTATCCACATCATCCTCTCTCTGAGTTTGTCTGCCGATTGTTTTGCCATTCAGTAGCAACTGCAGATAGTCCGATAGGCTGAGAAAATGGGAATGGCAGGCAGAGAAGGTTCGTTCAGATTCGAGGGGTGGGAAGATTAAATAAAAGGCCTTCACAAAACAAACAGGTAGATTTTCTAAAGATCTCTGGGCCAGATATTTAAGTATTCAGCATCTACAACTGGGTGCGGGTTTTCAAAAGAGCTCAGCTCCCATTTATGTACCTAAATAAGAGCCAGTGTTTATAAAGTATTCGGCACATACTAGCTCCCAGTGCGGCGCTTAGGGCCAGGTCTTCAAAAGAGCCCAGCACCCAACATGCTGAATTCTTTTGAAAACCTGGTCAGTTGTTTCAGGACCTAAATAGGCACTGAGCTCTTTGGAGGCTTGGGCTCAGACTGAAAGTGCCGAGCAAGTTTCAAACGTGCTTGCTGGGCCGAGCCTTGAATGGAAGGTTGGAGATTTTTTCATTGTCAGGGCGTTTGAGTGGTATTTCAGGCAGCCAAAGCATATTGCTTCGAATATCGGGGGTTATAACTATGGTTACGTCTACGCTACAGAAAAACCTTTAGAAAGTAAGTGACTAGCATGTCTGATTTGGTTGGACAGGAAAAAAATTAGAGCTTGAAAAATAAAAAGGTATACTGATAACTCTACCCTCCCTTCCACTACATTCAACAGTTACCAGCTGATCCTTACATTTTCTTCAATTCATCTCGCTAATCAATCGTTTCTGTAATTCACAGTCATTTAATCTCTACACATCTGGCCTAATTCTACAATAGGTCAGGCTCTTCAGATTATGTCATTAATGATGACTCTTGCGTAATAGCATAGAATATCAGGGTTGGAAGGGACCTCAGGAGATCATCCAGTCCAACCCCCTGCTCAAAGCAGGGCAAATTTTTGCCCCAGATCCCTAAATGGCCCCCTCAAGGATTGAACTCACAACCCTGGTTTAGTAGGCCAATGCACAAACCACTGAGCTGGTGGAGCTCATCCACTTACTTGGTCTCTGTACACTGATGACTCAAATCTACCATGTCCGGCCTCTTCTGGGCTTTCTGGTACGTCTGAATCTTCATGTGTTCTTCTAGGTCTTCATCCCTCACCTTAACTCCATCATCCCATGACTGTGATCTTAACTGACTGTCCATCCATGCTGTGAACACCCTACCTCCCCTGCCTACAGCGGGAGTAGAGTAAAAAAACCGATACCTCGACCTGGGGCGCTGGACCAATTTTTATAGTGGGGATGCTGAGAGCCCTTGAACCAAACTGTAAACGTTGTATATAATGGAAACCACTTCCAGCCAGGGGGTGCTGCAGCAGCATTAGTTCCAGCACCTATGACTTCGACACAAATACCCGCGGCTTTTGTGAACGTCTTCAGAAACAGACCACAGGTTTTGAGGGAGGAAGGGGGGGCAAACTTCTGTCTGCTTAGTAGGCAGGATGCACAATTGCCACTGCTCTTATCCTGAGAAGATGATCCCAGGGAAACACCTTGCATTGAAAACTGCAGGCCCGTCTCCATATTGCACATGGAAAGAATGGGTTGGTCCAGCAAACAGAAAGTTATAAAGGTTCTTAATACTGCCTTGTTCAGCCTTCAGATACACGTTGATAGATCCCACTCAAGTCACCAGAACTGTGTGAACATTTGAGGACAGAAATGTGGGAATTTCTCTGTGAGAGGGGATGGCCTATCTCTAATATTGTTGCTAATAATTTCGGATACACCAAAACTTGATTTTTCACCAAGGTGTTTGATTGATTTACTCTTGAATCCACATTTACTTAGGAATACAGGAACTGACAGGTTGGATCAGACCCAAGATCCATCTAGACCTGTATCCTGTCTTCTGCAGTGGGCCAACAGCAGATGCTTCAGAGGAAGGTGCAGGGAACTCTGTTAATGCCCAGTGATGGAATAAACTGCCCCCAGAGAAATTTTCTTACTAGAGTTTGATTGATGCCCTGAAGCTTGAGGGTATATATTTCTTCCAAAACCTCTCATTTATTGTTAAGTCTTAACTATTATAACTCCTCTGGATATTGTTACCGTCCATGTAATAGCTAATCCTTTATTGAATTCTCCTAAACTATTGGCTTCAATAATACCCTTTGGCAGGGAGTTCTATAAGCTAATTGTGCATTGTGTGAAACAGTATTTCTATGTATTAGGGGTTTTTAAGGGGGGGGGGGAGTGTCTTAATATAAATCCTTTTGCTATTTTAGCTCCTCTCCAATTTTCCTGTTTTAAGCACTAGACAGATCTCCAACTCAGAACTGCAGCAGAAGGCATAGGCCTATATTTTAAGCATAATGGGTGCCAACAATTCAAATGCTTTTAACATGGGGATAAAGTGTTGCCTAATGGTTCATTTCTAAAGCACCTGTGAAATTTCAACTTTTGAATGCAGGGAAAAACTGAGTGCAAAAGATAGATTTCTGGGCTTTCATCTCAGCTTGGAACAGAATCTGGGCTGCTTATTATTCTGGGCCTGTTTGAAAACACGCTTGTTACGGATGCCTTAACCCAATCATTTATTTCATTTGTTTAAATCATTTATTGATTGTTCTATAAGGGACCTACGATCCTCAGGGCCACATTCATGAGAGCTAGCACCGACAGGTGTGAAATACACCTTTAGATGCCAGTCTTCCCCCTTGTGCTCCAGGGGAATTTGTTCCAAGAGAAGACAGATGGTGGTACCAGCACTACCTATTTGGGGGGATTTTTTGATAGGGCAAAGCATCGTTAAATTAAGAGCAGATCTTTACATGAACCCACCAGGGAAAGGCTGAACTACCAATCCCCCGTTGCCTTTTCCAGATGCCTACTTTTTAGGTGGTGCTGGCCCTCTTATCCCACAGAGAAAAGGGGAAGTTGAAATTATTTTCTTCTGTTGCAACCTCCCACTATGCAGACTGAAAGTCAAGCAGACGGGTTACCGCTGGCCAACGCCAGCATAATCTCAGGCTTTTGGAATGCCTCACCCGAGTTCTAACCAGGAAAAAATAAACCCAAAGCTTGTAATACAAAATAATCTGAGGGAACTGGAAGAAATGGTACAAGGCAGGGCGCAATTCCCCCTCCAAAAAACCAAACCAGCTTCCAGAATATTATGAGAGGTGACAGGAATGAGTTTACACAGATGTGAACCACAACATGGACATGTTCCTGACTGTTGGTTAAACAGAAATCAGAGGTTTCCCTTCACACCTTTTGTAGCAGTCATTCCAAAATATGACTTAAAATGGCAATATTGTGTTACACCTAACAACTACTTTGCTCCCTGTTTCGGTAACTGGATGCGTGCCAAAGACTGTATTTCATAAGAGGTTGTCTTCTTTATCTTCTAGGAAAACAGATTTGACTCTTGCAACCACATTAATCACTAACCAAAGCAAGCTGTTCAGCTAATCAGAATCTGGGGTCTTACAACGGCTCTAATTTAATGATTCAATTTCTCTGCCATCATGGGCATACAGGGCCCTTCAATCACTGTCTCCTACTGAACTGAAGGAAGTGGAACAGTTTCATTTTTAATGACTACTTAATTAAAGGCAGAGGAGCAACGGCATGGCAATTCCATTCATGCGCAGCCACATCACTCAGGGGCCTAGGAGTACCTTGGCCCAGAGAGATCTCACAAACCTGGGTGACTGGGCATCAAAATGGCAGATGAAATTCAACACCGATCAGTGCAAAGGAATGCACATTGGAAAACATAATCCCAATGATACATGTACAATAATGGGGTCTAAACTAGCGGTCACCACCCAAGGGGGAGATCTTGGAGTGCGCGCAGACAGTGATGACTCTGCAAACTTCTGCACAACGTGCAGCGGCGGTCAAAAAGGCTCACAGTATGTTAGGAACTATCAGGAAAAGGATAGAAAATAAAACAGAAAATATCATAATGCCACTGTATAAATCTGTGGTACGCCCACACCTTGAATATTGCGTCCAGTTCTGGTTGCTCCATCTCAGAAAAGATATAGTGGAATTGGAAAAGGTTCAGAGAAGGGCAATAGAGAGGATGAAGAATATGGAACAGCTTCTATACAAGGAGAGAGAGAATAAGAAGATTACGGCTGTTCAGTTTAGGAAAGAGATATTACCTCACCCACCTTGTATCCCTGTATAGTAAAGTATTATTTACCCTTTCACACAACACAAAACCCAGGGTCACCTGATGTTTAATACAAACAAGATGAATTTTTCACATAGTGCACAACTAACCTGTGCAACTCACTACCATAAGATGTTATGAAGGACAAAAGCATAATTGGGTAAAAAAAAAGAACTAGATAAGTTCATGGAGTATCAGTCCATCAATGGCTATTACCCAAGATGGTCAGGGACACAACCCCATAGTCAGGGTGACCCTAAAGCTTTGACTACCAGAAGCCGGGAGTGGAAGACAGGGGTAGGTCATTCCATAATTGCCTTGTTTTGTACATTCCCCCTGAAACTCTGGTATGCGTCATGGTTGGAGGCAGGCTACTGGGCATGATGGACTGTGGGCCTAACCCTATATGGCAGCTCATATGTTTGAAAGAGAGAAGCTCACTGAAATAAACAGGGATTGCTGGAATACACATCCAGGATCATGAACCTTATCTTGAGATGTCTGAGGGCATTCTGAGTACTGAGTAATGATGGCTCCCGCTGCCTCCAGGAGGTTACCACCACCACCTCGCAGGATTGAGCTCCTAGAGAAGAACTAGAATACCAGGGCAGACTTTAAAACACATTGCACTTAAATAGAACACACTGAACTTTGCGTTTGCCATCACAGTTTTCCTTAGCATGTGTTGCTAGACCTTAAGTATCATTGCAGTTCCCATCCACTCAGCTGAACTGACCCCCAGTAAAGTTCTAATGCTGAACTTCTGACATCCCACTCACTTCCATGGCAACAGTCTCCGATAGCATAAACAGGTCTATGACTTTGCGACAAGATCGAACAAAAGATCTGCATGAATTTCGCAGAGACCGGGTGTTACTAAGCAGTAAAAATAAAAACAATGCAAACAAGTGTAAGTGGAGAAGGTGCGACGAAGAAAGCTCTTGTTCAGATCCTTAATCATATTTAATGACCACCAGGATACTACAGACAAACTACAAGAAAGGCAATTTGACTTTTTTGCAACTCTTCTTTTTTCAAATGTATTCCTGTGTGAAATTCCTGTTCTCCCTTTAGCAGAGAACAAATTGAATCCATACATTCCTTAAAAAGCCTATCAAGCTCTGTGCCTTTCAAGGTACTGTAGTGTCTTAATGTTTACTTGATGTACTATATTTGGTTCTTCATTTGTTTAGAGGAAGACCTTGGTTCTCAGAAGGAACATCTTGCTCCATACACTGCAGTCTAGCTTTCTTTAGCCAAGGAATGTCACCTCTCCTAAGCCCCAATCCTGCAAGCAACTCTGGGTGAGTTGGTTTCAGTATGTGAACAGAGCCCCATTGATTGCACCTGTGGAGAGTTGCTTACAGGATCAAGGCCTTAAATTGGCCACTGAGATCACTGAAGAAAAATTGGAGGCATTCTCCCATCCCAATTCAGGTTGAGTGAGATGTCTCAATAACGTTCCCAGACCCTACGAGCCTAAAGAACAAGAAACAAAAAGATAGCAAAGCATCCCTTAATCACAACCAACCTCCCAAACATCTCCTTGCTGCATCAGAAACTGTAAGTTAAGAGAAGAAACACTAATCATTCCGCTGTTGAGACCAGCCATATTGAAAACACTTGCATTTGATTGCATCTCTCAACCTAAAATACATACAAAGGATCTCCTGTATGGAGAATTAAAGGCCACTGGATCGACCAAGGTTCAGGTCCAAGGATGTTTGCAAGAGGGTCTAGAATACTTTCAATGTTGACACCGCAAGCTGGGAAGATGCGGCTAGCGACAGTTCACAGTGGAGAGCTGTGCTGTACCAAAGAGGCTGAAGAGAGGGGGATGAGCAAGATGGGAAAGCGAAGCAGGAGAAGAAGAAAGCACAGCCAGCCTCAAGCGCTAACAGTGGGTCAGCTTCATCGTCTGGCCCCACACCTCATGCCTGCATCATCTGTGGCAAAGACTGTTGCTCTATGACTGGACTTTTTAGCCACTCGCGCTGCTACAGCGTGTCACACAGTAACAGAACGGTTTTGGTGCTTACATCATCATCTTTCAAGATTGATGCCTGCCATATTAACATTATGTGTATACACACACACACTGAACTTTGGCCCCAAATTAATTACAAACACTGTCTTCAGTGATCTCAATTCTTATTGTCTCTCCCATGTTACAGTTCTTTTTTGAACTCCTTACAAAAAATGCAGTTACACTTGGAGGGGGAAAAAGTGCTTTCCTGATGTGCTTCATTGTTTACAATTACTGTTGTCTTTACTGCACCAATGCTGAACAGATTGTCTTGCACACAAAGGAACCATTTTCAGCACTAAAGAGATTGCCTTTGGCGAATCACCGAACAAAGGCAGTATGCAGATGCTATTCCAAGTAACCTAATGGAAAAATATTGCAAACTATTTATCAGAGCAGTAGCCTGTGTTACTTTGCAAGGGACATCCCCGTACTTGACAATAGTGGGGCTTCAATCTCCGTTGTCTGGGAGATTACTGGTCAGAAGTGAGTGTATGAAGATACAAAGTGGGCAACTTGTAAATTATTCTTGGCCAATCCAATCATTTTTTTTTGTCTCTGAGGGCAGGTCTACATTCTGGGGCTAAGTTGACATAAGTTATGCAACTCCAGCTACATGAATAATGTAGCTGGAGTTGAAGTACCTTAGGTCGACTTACTGCGGTGTCTACACCGCGCTGGGTCGACGGGAGAAACTCTCCCATCGACTTACCTTAAGCTTCTCCCTCCGGTGGAGTACCGGGGTCAATGGGAGAGAAATCGGTGATTGATTTAGCGGGTCTAGTGAACCCCCGGTGGATCGATCGCTGCGCGCCGATCCCCCGGTAAGTAGAGACAAGACCTGAGAGACAGATCACATGCACAAAAATTCTGTAAGATTAGCTGAGTTGGAGGCATATTCAGCCCTTGTAGGAGGGGAAGACGGGAGTGGCTTGCATCACTCAACCATTACCATTGGGGATTCAGAAATGACATTGGCACACATTCTGAGGGAATTCTAATCAGAGGTTCTTCACTGTATGATTGGTGCTGACATGCAGGGGAGTAGCAGATGAGATAGGTGGGTTCCATGAACTGAGTGACAGTTATAGAGGGCACCTTCCTCACTGCAAGGAAAACACCCAGATAAAAATGGGTACTAAGAGGAAGAGGGATGCACACGGCTACATTTTCTAAAGCATTGGCTCTGAAAGTATGGCGCATGGGTACTCACGGTGGGTGGCCAGTCACAGGACGTTGGCTCTTCCTCCTTATAATCAGCTGTGAGACTGCATTAAAGGACAGCTCAAAATACATGACACACTTCCCTAATATGACTGTTCTATGGGCATGCCAACACCGAATCATGGTTCTTTAGACATACCCAAGCTAGTGTGAATATGGCTAGGTGCTGGAGAAGTGAAGCTATGGCAGCGTGGGCTGGAAGCCCGTGTGACTCTGGGTAATTACTCGGATAGTTAGCCTGTGCTGAAGCTTGCCCTGCTGTGGCTTCACTGCTCCAGTACCCGAGCTAGCTAGATTATAGTCAGCTCAGGTGTGTCTACACGAGACGCAACCACACCCCGTGATTGCTGTGTAGACATATCCTATGTGAACAACCGCTGCAGGTGCTATGGGGAGGGGATGGGAGATGATAGGTGTAGAGGACGTCACATAGCAGTCTAGTCTCAAAATGACAAAGACATGAATGACAGTAGCAATATCTGCAGAGACGCTGAAGACCAGCTGGCCAGATGTAGATGAAGAAATGCCTGTTTGGCTATTGTTGCTATTGGATGAGTCACACATGGCAGACACACTCTCTGAACGAGGGGGCAGCTATCATCCTTGTCCACTCTTTTGAGTACTTCCCCCCGACCCACTAACACCTCTTTGTTCTTGTCTGAATTAACCCTGAGCCAGCTTGTCCTCATCCACTGACTTCACCAAAGGAGCCGGATGGGTCTGAAGGGATAGCAAAGTGGGTCTGAGTGTCACGAGCATACACCTTCTGCACCCCCTGTTTTCCCAGGGCTCCTGCACCCCTTCAGTCAATGGACACTTTGCTATTGACTTCAATAGTACACCCTCAGGACCTCTGTAGGGTCTGAGCTCTTTCGACAGGGACCACCACCCTTTATTGAATGTCTGGAGAGAGGTTGGCATTGTGCACTACTGCAAAAAAAAAAAAAAAAATCTATCTCCCACTGAACCTTAACTATTACCGCATGCTCCCATCAGCTGTTCTGACGACTGTATTTCTGACAACCGTTAACACAAACAACCCTCCAAAAAATCTCCATTTGCAAACAAAGCAGGCAGTGACTGTTTATACAGGGCCAAAAGTGTGTTACGCGTTTCACAAAACAAGAGACACCATGCCCCTGGAGCTTACATTACCCTGGTAGACATGACTCAGGGAAGGAGACCAGCAAACTGGGAAGCAAGAAGGGGTGTGTGAAGGGAGACACCCTAAGAAATGAGATGGGTGGCGAGAGTTGTGCCGTGCCTTGAAGGCAAAGATGAGAAGTTTAAGTTCTCGCTTTAACCTAGTAAGAGTTTATTGACATTCCTTACAATTATTTAAGCAGGCATGTAGAGGAAACCCACTTCTTCAGGGGCATACAAGGTAACCATCTTTGTGCTGCCTGGCAGTGGCACTACCGGTAGATGGAACCCATGGAAGGATGGAAAGTCTTCTGGGATAAACCATGAAATGCCTGCTGTTCAATTAAAAGAGGTGGTGATTGGGTAAGGATTTATGTCTGCTTGTGGCCGCAGGCTTACAATGGTCAGAGGGGATGAGCCACCTTCCTTGTTCTCCTCCTTACACCTGTAACAAGTTAAAATTTTGCTGAAGTTGGAGGCAGGCCCTTTTTACTACCTGTCACACAAGTAAAAACCCTGGAGCATGTACAATGCCCAGAGAAAGAATAGTAAGATGCTGTTCAGTTTGTAAATAGGTCTCTATTAATGTGAAACAGCATTATTGAAGTGTTGTAATTACATGAAAATAAACCGCAAAGTCATGAGACTACAATGTGGGTTTATTTTCATGTAATTACAACAAACCTAAATGTCCAGCACTGGTTTCCCAGGCCCACGTTAACTTGGACACGTTGCCGTGAGTATCTTCCACTTACTGGTGGAGAAGCCCCACTAGCTGCAACACAAAAGGACTTTCTTTTGCCTGTTGTGTTTATGAATTATAATCTTATAGTCACTGAGCTCACCTGCTGCCATCCTTCTGCTCTAGATTAGACACAGGGGATGTTGCAGGCCCAGCTCACATATAGGGTGCTGGAGTCTGCAGCCTGTATGGTCAGCATGGATGTGGAAGAAGTTTGTCTCTGGCTAAGGTCTGCAGTGTATGGTCTCTAACCAATGTTGGGAGGATGAGTGTGACAGAGCGGTGCAGAGTGGTTTATCCAGATCATAGGAGGGTGCTTGAAAAGGCAGTGTTCTATGTGGGCCACCTGGGGTGTGCTGTGTGCAAGATTCAGGGTAGTGGAGGTCTGTGGTGATAGTTGAAAGTTAGACAGGGGATGCTGGTCGCGAGTAAAGTTAAGGTTAGCATTGGAGCCTTATCTGAGAATTTCCAGGCTTTCAGAGGTTTAGGTTGTTTCACCTACCAACGATCCTCCTCCTAGTTTTCTGACTCTCAGAAGTTTCCTGTTTAACCTAAAGTTACAATTTCCTGACCATTTAAAACGACTGCCATATTTGTGGTCCTACATCCTCTCCATCCCCCTCACTCATAGGGGCAGTGAGCACAGTTAGTGGCAACCATCAGGAAAGTCCTTTTACCCCGGGGAACATGGGGACAGAGGTACAAGTAGGAGGAGAGGTTTCTTACACACACACACACACACACACACACACACACACACACACACACACACACACACACACACCCTACCTCTTGCCCAAGAGCTGGGCAAAACCCAACTGTGTTTGTATAGATAGAAATACTGAGAAATGGCTAAGGAGCAGCTAAACGTTCTGCCTAGGCAAAGAGGAGTTATTTACTCCATACTGGAGCGCATGTAGTTTCTTGAGGAGCTCAGAAACAATGACAGGCAGAGGATTCAACTCCAGCCCCACTCCAGTGGATGTTACAGGATCTCACTGTGATGGTGGCCCTCTTTAGCCCGGGAAAGGTTGTGCGCTCTGCATGCTCCCTGTCCTAGGTTAGCCTGGGAGGTTATTTCTGGTCCTGCAGATTATATAAAACCCACATGCCTGATGAGAATAGCTGAGACTGGACAGTTTTATAATAAATTTCTAAATGCTGTAGGACCACAGAAGCTCTTAGGTTTTTCTCATTCTGCAGACTTTACATGGCCCTGTGGCTATACAGAGCTAGTGGGGCGCTCTTTTCCCACACAGTTTATCAACCCTACTTTAGTCCCAGACCAGGGAGCCTGTGGAGTTTATCCGGATTCTACACGGTGCCTCGGGATGCTGCAGTGTTGGATAGGCAATAGAATAAACCACATTCAGAGTTTCTAGTTCAAGTTGGTTGGGAGTTAACTGTAGGATACTAAATAAATAAAAAATAACAAAAAACAACAACTCCAAACTCCAAACCCAATAATAATTGGGGAACTTATACAAAAGTGAAAACTTCTGGTTTTTATATTTGGCTAGTTCCCCCGTCCAATTACTACCCACTTACTTTCTAACCCAATTATTCTCCAGCAGAGGACTAGACATGAATCATAGATTGATTTAGCTTTAGTGGGGTGGAGGATTATAATCAAGTTTATAATGGAAAGCTAGTTACAGCCGTAACTGTGGAAGACTCCTGACTCTTCCTAATGCGTGCTCCTGAAAGAGCAAAGCCTCAATTTCATGGTCTGCGGCCAGACATACTGCATGCATCTCACCGACAGATTCTGAAGCCGTCTCAGAGGGGGAAAAGAATCAGTTGCGAGAGTGCAGTGTTTAAACTGACTTTTAGCATTGCTGGCATTTCTGAAATCCCTACCTCTTTAAGGACTTAGACATTTCTCATGTATTAAAACAGTGTAACACCATACCCAAGGTCTCTGCAGTCAGGAGATGTATGCCACTGAAAGGGAACTTCTGCAGGAAGATTCAGGTTAAGGGGAAGATGGAGAAAATGGGATTTTTGAGGAGCTATAATATTTTGATCAGAAAGAAAATATAAATGTTTATCACTAATTGGTATTCAGTAATTTGACAATGTGTTTAGCACTGTACCAGGCACAAAGAAAAACATGACTTTCGACCCCAGAAGTTTACAACCTATGGGCCTGATTCCGCCTCCTTTACTCACATTACGTAGGACCATACCACATATGGAGCCCCATTTATAGTCAAGGTGTGTTACGTGGGACTACTGCTAAGGGACCCAACTATATTTTCTACCCCTAGTCACCTGAAATGCAACAGAGATACAAAAGATTAATTGACACTGATCCTAGTGGCTATTGCTACACTGTCCCTTTTCCAGAAAATTAAATGCAACTAAAGCAGAACACCAGCTAAATTAAAACCATAAATGGTCCGGGGGTCACTGGTACAAAGGACACTTAGGTGCCTAGTTCCTACTGACTTTCAATGGGAGTTGGGCACTTAATTCCCATTTCTTCCTTTGAAAATCTCCCCTTCAGTTAATAAACACAGACAACCGGAGACATCTCAGGTGGGCTTTAGGGGATGGCACGTCTGCCAATAACGACTGTCTCGGACTCTCAATGGCTTTCTGATCACACAGCCACTTCTTGTTCTCAAAGCAGTTCCTTCTGCGGCGGTCTGCTCAGCCACTGATGTGGATCCATCACCTGGAGCCTGTGATTACTGCCAGGGGTGCAGCCAGAATTGTCCTAAGGAGGGGGCCCAGAGCTCTCCCTCCCCTGAACCTGCCCCACACATTCCCCCTAGCAAACCCTGGATGCAGCCTTGAGCTCTCCCCTGCCGCTCCCTCATACCCAGTCCTGAGCTCTCCCATGCTACATGTTCCCCCTGCACCCAGTTCCACACACATTCACCTCCTGTTGCCCCACACCTAGGCTCACACTATTCCCCACATATTACTCTGTATCCAGGTCCAAGCTCCCCCCGCCACTAAGTCCCACAGTTTCCCTGTCCCACACCCAGCCTGAGCTCTTACCCAAGGAGGTGGTCAGGCACAAGCGTACCATCCCCACCAGGGGGCCAGGATGTTCTGGGAGTGTGAGACCAGCTCCAGGCGGGAGCCAATAAACCCTGGGGCCCCCCTTGCTAAACTCCCAATTCCTGCTCCTAGTGGTGTTTTCCATAGTTAGCAAATCAATAGGCGTCTGTTACTTCTGTCTGCAAAAGATCCCACACTCCTCTTCCTTATAAGTTAATGGTTACATGGCACGATGTCAAGTTCAAATCTTTTCTTTTGCTTGTGGGTTATCTGGCCTCAGATAATTGTGGGGCTGGTGCAGTTTGGGTGGTTTGCGTGGGGTGTCTGGGTTTGGAAGCCACTGCACGAGGCGAGTTGCGCAGCCTCAGAAATCATGACGTACAGATGTGGATACTGTGGTCTAAACTGATTTATGGCTTTCAAAAGGTGGCAACTTTAGGCGCCTTGTGCAGACAGCAGGGGCAAGCCTCCCCTGGTGGGTTAGGATTACTGTGGTTGCGAGACGTGCATTCCTGTGGATTAGACATCAACCCAACTACCATGATGATGGCGGATGGGTCCACAGGAGCTACCAAGCTCTTGTTGCAGGACCCTTGGTTCCCAGTGCAGCAGCCTGGGGATGCAGGTCTTGCAATGTTGCCAGTCCACCAGGGCACTGGGTTTAAATGGATGAGGCAGGCCTTGAACTTTTGGGCCGCCTAGATTTTGAGTCGCAAAAGAGAGAGAAGCAGAGGACAGCATCTTTTTCCTTACGTTGATGCCAGGAGAGGATGCCTTTATGTGTGCCGTTGTTTTGTCTTTTAAGTTACAGTCTTTAAAAAATAGCAGCCAGGATGCAATTAACTAAAGGAACAAGTACCAACTGAGGTCAAATGCAAAGTCTAGCACTTTAGTCTCAAGAGAGCAAGTTATATCATGGAATATCAGGGTTGGAAGGGACCTCAGGAGGTCATCTAGTCCAACCCCCTGCTCAAAGCAGGACCAACCCCAACTAAATCATCCCAGCCAGGGCTTTGTCAAGCCTGACCTTAAAAACCTCTAAGGAAGGAGATTCCACCACCTCCCTAGATAACCCATTCCAGTGCTTCACCACCCTCCTAGTGAAATAGTGTTTCCTAATATCCAACTTAAGCCTCCCCCACTGCAACTTGAGACCATTGCTCCTTGTTCTGTCATCTGCTACCACTGAGAACAGTCTAGATCCATCCTCTTTGGAACACCCTTTTAGGTAGATGAAAGCAGCTATCAAATCCCCCCTCATTCTTCTCTTCTGCAAACTAAACAATCCCAGTTCCCTCAGCCTCTCCTCATAAGTCATGTGCTCCAGATCCCTAATCATTTTTGTTGCCCTCCGCTGGACTCTTTCCAATTTTTCCACATCCTTCTTGTAGTGTGGGGCCCCAAACTGGACACAGTACTCCAGATGAGGCCTCACCAATGCCGAATAGAGGGGAAAGAGCACGTCCCTCGATCTGCTGGCAATGCCCATACTTATACAGCCCAAAATGCCATTAGCCTTCTTGGCAACAAGGGCACACTGTTGACTCATATCCAGCTTCTCATCCACTGTAACCCCTAGGTCCTTTTCTGCAGAACTGCTGCCTAGCCATTTGGTCCCTAGTCTGTAACAGTGAATGGGATATCCTAATCCTGCAGCTACAGAAACAACAGCAGGAAACCAAACCAACTCAAAGATTAAATCAAGAAATTTACATTGTACACTCATTAAAATACTGGCCAGGATGAAATCCTGGAATATTAATTGTAACGCAAACTATTATTGAGCCTGGTACGGAGTGTCTGTTTTTAGAAAAAAACCTGCACATGAGTCGATAAAGAGGGGGACAGAGGAGGTGCAGATATGGGTCAAGATTCAACAGCGTGGGAGACTCTTCTTTTAGAAGACCAGCCTAGACCAGCCTAAATAAGTTTGAGGAGTAGCAGCTGCACGAAAGTCTCCAACAAAGCCAAAGTGAGCAGTGTCTGCTGGAGTGTCATTGAGGATGGCCAAGGAATTCAGTGGCATCTGTGGGAAGAGAAGCAGCATAAACTATTTAGCAGGTTTTAGCATGGCCCACATCCTCCCAGAGTAAAGCAAAGGGGGAAACAGGAACACGGGCTGCACTGCATCTCCTCAACGAAGCTGGAAGGATCTGTGCTCATGTCGGCTGTTGTTCCTGATTGTTTTTTGGTGCTAGTGTTAATTTTTAATTGCCCATCCTTTTGTAACTTAAACCCCTAAGTGAGTCAGCCAACGTGTATCTTTCATCTAAATGTAAAACAGATCATTCATAAAAAAACAATGCTTCAGGGCAACATGGTACCCAGACACAATCTGAGTTGGTTATTCATCCAAACGATAAGGAACTCATCTTCCTTCCAGGAGCCAGTGCACACCCACGGCACATCCACCCCTCTTGTATTTTCCCCATCAAATACCATTAGCATTGAATCAAAAGCCAAATGTGCCTCCAATATTTTCTCAAAGATTCATTTTATCTAGTGCTACTGGCTGTATTCTTTGAACCATTTGGAGAGGACAGAAGTACCGTAAGTGAGCGTAATGTCTAATTTTCCTAGCAGGCATTCACTAACGCATTCCTCCTGCTTCTGTCACCCCCGTGACAATCAGTTACTGCCCCCCCCCGCCCCAAGTCTTGAAACTCACTTGTTACCTACGGACGCAAAGGCTTTTGGAATATGCTTGTCACAGCAGTGCCACCCACATGAAAGCAAATTGTGTGCTCTTGGACAAATTGACTTTGCTAAGAGGCTGAATGAAACTGACTCACTCATGATCCATTAGGCAGCTGGCAGGAATCCAACTGGCTAGTAAATAGCTACACAGAACAGGTCTTCAGGACCACCGTCTGAGGCCAACGATGTCATACAGAAGACTCCAACACTGTGCTACGGGCCGTATTGCCTCAGTCTACTTAAAGTTTAAAAAACAAACGAAAAAAGGCAATAGAAAGACCAGAGGTGAAAAGGTAACATTCACATTAGAATTAAAGGGCCAGTTTTTGAATACAAATATGAAAATATTATGTATATTAATATTAACCACCCACATACACTATCTAGCAAGGACAACTAGATTAGGCTTTAGCCAGCACACTACATGTGCCAACAATATAACTTCCGGTTATATTGCAGATGCACAATTTCCATTAACTAAAACACACTATATTCTAAAGATGAACCAAAATAGATATGTATGTGTATACACACATACTCTCTCTCTCTCTCTTTTAACATTAGCAAAACTACCTATTTTCCCCTAACCTCGTTCTTGGAAATGGTTACACTTTTTTGTCTGAAACTTTCTAGACAAATTTATCCTGGGGTAGATACCTGGCATGGAAAATTTCAGACTGAATGGCTACAGTTTATCAAAGTTATAAGCAGCTGAAAACAGGGGCTCATAATGGAAAATGTTACACAACCTTAACTACAAACATTGTTACCTGCTCTACATATAATCCATTTTGAAAATTAAATAGTAAAAAAAATCATTTCCATCTTTATTCACATCCCAGGACTTGTATTCAGTGTATTGTGTTGCTGCTGCAACACTGGAAGGCTTCTCTAACACTTAATATAGTGTCAGCAAGTGTTAATGATGTCATCCACCACTGCAGAGGAAATAGAGAGCTCTGAGTTTAGATCTTGGCAGGAAAAAATAATTTTGCACCTAATCTCTAATCAAGTGTTTAAATAAAGTTTGTTTTACTTGAATGCTGCTTAGTGTCTAAGAAGGATGTTAGTAAAC
The DNA here is from genome assembly GCF_013100865.1 of Trachemys scripta elegans. Classification (NCBI taxonomy): domain Eukaryota; kingdom Metazoa; phylum Chordata; order Testudines; family Emydidae; genus Trachemys; species Trachemys scripta. The sequence goes on from NC_048303.1 coordinate 124,757,975, forward strand.
TTTCCCCCGAGGCAGCTAGTCCCTGTACTGGTCTAGATAGATGAAAGGTGAAGGCAGCACATGGGGAAGGATAGGACAAGTGTGTGGCCTCCCTTTAGCCAGGTTAGCAGTACAAGCATCCACCTCACTCCGCCGCCTGTCAGGTGTTCCTATAGTTATTGGGGCACACCTTTATCCTTTAGATGGCTGCTATCTTTACAATAGAATATTTCGCGACAGATGCTTACATTTGCAAAAATGATTTCCTCAATGACCACCCAGCCTGAGGCAGCTTGAAGGGGGCTGATTTTCAAACAGCGCTGAGCACACGTACTCTGAAAATCAGGGCCCTTAGAGGCATCTCAAGTTGGGCACCACAAATCACAAGCCACTTTTGAAAATTTAGGCAGAAACCTCAGTGCTCTCTCTTATTGACTGCCAAGCTTGTAATTGGAGCTATGACCTATGATCCCAGGGTCACTGCAATAATACAGTGGGTAGGACATATATAAAGTAAATAAATTTAAATAATTAAAACCGCTATATTGTAATTTACCATTATATTTCCAATTTTTGGGGTGTGTCTGTGTGGAATTATGGCTCCTAGAGGCACGCTGGTCTGGTTGTAAGTACCCCAACTGAGAAGCTGTAATTCAGAGCCCTAAGCCTATTTAAATGAGAAAGACTTTAGACGCATTGGGGAAGTGCAATCGACAGAAACAATGTGTTACACCTATCGAATAGTTAAAGGCAAATACCCCACAGAAGTAAATGTGGGTTTTTTTAACTCTTAACCATTGTTCACAATAGACACTTATAATAATTTTGGCAACTCTGGAGTTGGGAGAGAAAGTACACATGGTTATAGTCATATACCTACTTATATGTTTTACAGTTCTACAGTAACATATGATTTTAGGCATCTATCTGAATAATAGTTTAACCAGTAGAAGACAGTACAAAAAATAATTATGGGTTTTCCCTTACTGCACCAAACACACATGCAGGGTCAACAGAAAGAGGAGTGGCTCAAGAACTGTCTAATACTAAGACCAAACCTAGCCATAGTTGCTGTTCAGATTTTGTGCTGTTTCCAGGCAGAAACCAAATGTAATTTACATCTCATCGAGTTGATGCAACCAATAAAGAGAACAGACCACGAACACCCTAGTATATTTTTCTTCCCCCAAAATAAGGTTTATCTGCAAAATGACAAAACCAACAAGAAATGGAGCCATTTAAAAAACGAAGGGAGGTGAAAGATCTTATCACAGAGAAGTATTTAAAAACACTACAGTTTGGTTAAAAAGAACCACTTTACAAATAGCATGTTCACATTTTGTTGCCCTGGCGGTGCAGATGTTTTCAGTAATATCAAGTCCCTGTGTGTATTCAATATGCTATCTTGCTTTCTTTGGCTGCAGAATGCTTTCTTAGAAGACATCTGGGACACAATGCACATGTTGTGTTTCGGATTCGGGTGTTATAACCCTGCAATGGTGAGTGCGGTTTAAAGACAATAAACTACGAACGAAGCAAAAAGCAGTAGAGCGTTTCTTTAAAGACAATTAGTTGGTAAACAAACAACTTATTATTGTGTGCACCTTGTGTCACATTGCAGTAGAGACCCAAACCTTTAGAGCATATGGATAGTCATTCTTTTTAGTATAACAAAATCCAAGGATATATATAAATTCTAAAGTTAAGCAGATCAGTAACCACAGTGTATTGTTACAATGTGTCCAGCATAATGCTACACAGCTGCATATAACTCAAGTCAGATCTTCCAAGTTCTCCCTTCCTCTGACCTACAACCTCCCCTCTAACCTATTTTCACTTCTTGGTGTTTCTTTGAAACATTTACTTCCCTTTGTGAGCCATAAACGTTTGTGGTTTCCATTTACAGCCTCTGTATGAGCTTGTGGCAGTGAGGGGTTATGGGAGGTGAAAGAGTTGTCTAACACATGGCATAGTGCTGGATGCTGGACTTTATGGTGAGTCCATTGTTGTATGGGACCCTAAATAGCCAGTCTCCAGCTCAAAGTTTCTGTTCTTGTTTTCTTTTCCACATCTGGTGACAATCCCCTCTTTACCATGATGCTCACTGCCTTCTTCCTACCGACACATTTCCTTGTAGTCCTACTTTGGGACCCGATCCAATGCTCATTGAAGTCAACGGGAGTCTTTCCACTGGCTTCAATGGATGTTGCATCAGGCCTTTTCCTGCACTTCCGCATCACTGGTGTATTCCCACTCGGCTATGTCCTGTCATCAATCTTTCCGGACCATGTGCTGAAGCTGTCTGACACTGCTTCACGGGTGCATGGTACATTCAGTTTCATCTCCACCGCTCCCAAAAGTGCAGAATTACCTCATGTCTTGCGTCCTTTCTGATCTTGGACTATTGCCATTTTTCACCATGAGAACAGGTCTACGCCTTCATTTTTAATTGGTATAAATTCCTTTGACTTTTGCTGAAAGTGGGTCACCTGCCGCCTTTTTTCCCCGCACTATTCCCTAGGTGGTTGCAAACAGTCACTCACCATTGGGAATAGCATTCTCTCTCTCTCTCGCTTATTTTATTATCAGCTTTTCTACCAGGATGCTGCCCTTGCGAATGTGTTACCATCACAGCCAAACAGGGAACCCTGCCTTGGTTTTTGTAAGCTTTCTAATTTATATTTTGACAGTCTTTGCTGCCAATTCCTTGTTCCTATTATTCTGTGAGTGCTCAGAGAAGGACAAAGTGCCCTACCTCCCATTTTTCTCTAAGCCTGTGGTTCTCAAACTGTGGGTCGGGACCCCAAAATGGGTCACGACCCTGTTTTAATGGGGTTGCCAGGGCTGGCGTTAGATTTGCTGGGGCCTGAGGCTAAAGCTGAAGCCAGAGGGCTTCAAGCCCTGGGTGGCAGTGCTCAGGCTTTGGCCCCCCACCTGGGGACATGTAATAATTTTTGTTGTCAGAAGGGGGTTGCAGTACAATGAAGTTTAGGAACCCTGCTCTAAGCAGTTTTAATTCAGATCAGTTTTACTCTTTGTTTGAGCAGAATGCATTTGCCATAAACGGCAAAAAAAACCCCAAAGTACCTTCAGTTTCTGATGGTGGTTTCTACTTGAATGTATTCAAGCTATTCCGAAACTGACTTTGATCAGCGACTGTGGCTTTAATAATTGTATGTGCACAGATTCTTTCTTACCTCTTCCCCCGAGTTGGCTTTACATTCTGTGGTGCTGTAGTGACTTTCGCTTGGTCATTCTAGTCTGTATGTGTTGTACCATTATTATTTTTAATTTATTTATCTAGCACAAATCATGCACTAGGCACTTTTTTCTTTAGAGGCTGTCAATTGGGCACTGATGCCAAGACAGCAGGTCGGCTCTCTGGCTTTGAACAGATGCACATCCTCCTCGTGATGGTAATCCTTAAATCTGCTGGGGATATTGCACAGCCCTTTGGGAACAAGATCCCATCCCATCTCAGGCATAGTTTGAGGATGCTTAGCTGTCTCTTGGGGTATTTAGACCTTTGTGATGTGGATGTCTCTGGAATCTTAGTACCTTCACTGCTTGCAGCATTGCACCCTCTTTAAGTGCTCTGATGCATTCACTGGTATCATCCAACGGAGAAGGAAATGCTGATGGGACTTGCGCCTTCTCTGCTGACCCCTTGACCCTTCTCTGCTCAGAATATTGGCTTCCTCCTTTAATGATTTTTCTGACCGTAATAAATTTTCATTTCCTTCCACTGGAGTCTTAATAGTAAGTACTGTAGTAACTTAGATGCACAAAACAGGCTTCATCATGACACTCACAGTTCATAGTTTCACTAGACACATGTAGGTGTTTTTGTCCATCTTCATCTTACTCTCCAGAAGCAACATTCACTGCTGGTGTAGGTGGGTATAACTTCGCTGAAATCAATGGAGCTCAAATGATATAATTTACTGGTTATTTTGTTTTGTTTTGTTTAGTTTTAGTTTTACCTTGCAGTAAACCTTAGGGTGCTTTTCTACATCACCAGCACATGATTGCATTTATTCAGAGAGGTCTAGCTGCTCATGGTGGTTGCAAGATAACATGATGCAGATGATCTTGCCGTTAAGTTGGCACTGAATCGGTCACTGATTAAGTAGCATAGCTGTGAATATAGCTGTGGATAGTTGTCATCATTCTCCTTTAGCACATCTATCTTTTGAGTCCCAGGGCTTCTTAGATCACTCTTAAGATTTCCTTGTATCCTTCAAGGTCTCCTGCATCATCCATAGCTGCATGTACTGTTTCATTTGTGGTCAGCGATATTTAAAAAGGCCTTAATGTACCTTTGCCTATATGCTGGGCAATTGTGATTCCTGCTTTCATATGCTGTAGGTTCACTGAATCATGCTACCCATGCTCTACACTGGTGTGCCTTTCTACTGCCTCTGGTGCTCCTTTGGTGGAATCTGAACCTCTCCAGGGCCTTCAGTTTTTCAGTCCTGGGGCAGCTCAGTCAGCCTTCTTATTTGGAGGTATTTACTCCGGGTCAGTCTTGCTACACTTAAATTCTTCTCTCTGCCACATCCAATTCTCTTTCTGATTCATAGCTGATAGCTCCAAAGTTGCATGAAGATAATAAACATTTCAGTTTGGTAACACAGAATCATAGGGTTAGAAGGGACCGCAAGGGTCATCAAGTCTAACCCCCGGTCAAGATGCAGGATTTGTTGCATCTCAACTATCCAAGACAGATGGCTCCAGCCTCCTTTTGAAAACCTCCCTAGGCAGTCTGTTCCATTGTCCCACTGTTCTTACAGTTAGGAAGTGTTTCCTAAGATTTAATCTAAGTCGGCTGTGCTATAGTTTGAACCCATTGCCTCTTGTCCTGCCCTTTGTGGCAAGAGAAAACAACATTTCTCCAACTTTTTTATGGCAGCCTTTCAAGTATGTGAAGATGGCTATCATGTCCCCTCTTAATCTCCTCTTTTTCAAACTAAACATACCCGGTTCCTTCAGCCTTTGTGCATATGGTTTGCATTCCATCCTTTTAAGCATCTTTGTCACTTGCCCCTGGATCCTTCCTAGTTTCTCTACATCCCTGGTGATCAAATCTGGACACAGTACTGCAGCTGAGGCCTAACTGGCACTGAGCACAGTGGTATTCTCACCTTTTGTGACTTGCATGCTGTGCCTCTGTTAATGAAACCTAAAACTGCATTTGCTTTTTTTTTGCACCAGCATCGCATTGCTGACTCATGTTGAGGTTGTGATCCACCATCGCTCACAGATCCTTCTTAGCAGTGCTGCTGCCAAGCCAGTTCTCCCCAATTCTGTATTTGTGTATTTGGTTTTTCTTTCCTACGTGTAGCACCTCACATTTGTCTTAGCTGAATTTTATCAAGATCCCTCTGAATCTTAGCTTGATCCTCGGAAGTGTTCACAACCCCCCGCTCCCAGCTTTGTGTCATCTGCAGATTTGATCAGTGTGCTCGCTATTCCTACATCCAGGTCATTAATAAAGATGTTAAATAATACCGGACCCAGAACAGATCCCTGTGGAACCCCACTTGAGACCTCCTTCCAATCTGACATCATTCCATTAATGGTTACTCTTTGTTTGCGGTTGTTTAACCAATTATGTATCCACTTAATGGTAGTGCCTCCAAGCCTGCATTTCTCCAGCTTCCTTATCAAAATGTCACCTGGGACTGTGTCAAAAGCCTTGCCGCAGTCCAGGTACATTAGGAACATGCATCTATTGGCTCTTCTTGAGGTTTATGTATGAAATATATGTCCCTTCCCTCTATTACTGTCTAAGGGCATAGTACTTGGTCTCATTCTGGGCCACAATGTCCTACTCACTTTCTGACCTTTCACCAGTCTAGGAACAAAATAAATGTGACTTTCATCTTTTATTTCTGTCCCCCAGGTTAGCTCTGCATACTATTAAGATCCATTGCTAGTTTCAGTCTGTTCCATTTTTGCCATGGGAGCTTTGTCTGGAAATCCAGATATTTTGTGCCAAGTATCAGAGGGGTAGCCGTGTTAGTCTGAATCTGTAAAAAGCAACAGAGGGTCCTGTGGCACCTTTAAGACTAACAGAAGTATTGGGAGCATAAGCTTTCGTGGGTAAGAACCTCACTTCTTTTTGCATCTGAAGAAGTGAGGTTCTTACCCACGAAAGCTTATGCTCCCAATACTTCTGTTAGTCTTAAAGGTGCCACAGGACCCTCTGTTGCTCTTTACAGATATTTTGTGGTTATAGTCCATCCACGCTGTCTTCTCAGCATAGGACTAATCCAGAGCCCTTGAAGCCAGTGGAATCACTGAAGGTAAAATCCTGGCCACAATGAAGTCAATGACAAAACTTCCATTGACTTCTATAGAGCCAGAATTTCACCCTGCTTTACTTCAATGAGCTTTGGATCAAACCATCTACTTCTTTTACTTTCCTTCAAATGATGCTTTTCTTTTTCTTCTGGATCTCGCTGCAGCATTGCAACCGTGTTTCATGCACCTAGTGCTGGTTTGCAGTGTAGACAGGAACCAATCTGAGTTAACATTTCATTGCTCTTAGTCAGCATAATGCTTCAGCTGGTAAGGGTACGTCTACACTACCTGTCGGATCGGTGGGTAGCGATCAATCTATCGCGTGTAGTGTAGACGCGATAAATTGATCCCCGATTGCTCTCCCGTCGACTGCTGAACTCCAGCTCGGCGAGAGGTGGAAGCAAAGTCGACGGGGGAGCGGTGGCCGTCGATCCCGCACCGCGAGAACGCGAAGTAAGTGATTCTAAGTCTATCTAAGATACATCGACTTCAGCTACGCCATTCTCATAGCTGAAGTTGCGTATCATAGATTGGTTTCCCCCCACCCCTCCAGTGTAGACCAGGCCTAAGTAACTCAACCCATTTCCTCCAGTACTCCTCACAATCTGACTTCGTTTCATTTCCTGATGCTTTCCCTAAACGCTGCCCTCCTGAAATGTTTATCCAGCCCTCTGGGATCCGTGCAGATTGCTCCAACTACAGAGCAGCTCTGTTTGCATCCTTCGGCTGATGCAAGCAGGGGGCGGCTCTATGTTTTTTGCTGCCCCAAGCACGGCAGTCAGGCGGCCTTCGGCAGCACGCCTGCGGGCAGTCCACTGCTCATGCAGATTCGGCGGCATTTCTGCGGGTGATCTGCCAGTCCCGTACCTTCGGCGTATCCGCCGCCAAAGGCGGCCTGACTGCCCTCGTGGCGACCGGCACACCGCCCCCGAGGGCTTGCCGCCCCAGGCACACGCTTGCTGCGCTGGTGCCTGGAGCCGCCCCTGGATGTGAGAACCGCTGCTCAGAAAGAAAGTGTCAGAATAAGTTCTTAAATAAAAAAGCAAAGCAAACCAAAACAAATCCTGTTCCAGGCTATCCTGACCTTAGCACTAATCAGCCCAGACTTGCCATCCTAACGCTCGGTCTACCCTCTCTTTTCAATCTCTGAAAAATATCTTATTTCTACACAAATCCTCTTGGTCAGAGATTCTGAGGGTCCCTTTAGGAAAAACAGCTTTGCCTGACTGATCACTGTCAAAAGCTGCTGCCCATTGTTCACACAACATTCATTAGGTTTCCCCTCAGAGGAAAATGTTCACAACTGATCTGAGCTGACAAGAGAAGAATCAATACGGGGGCTTCCTTTTCCTTATCTTAGACTCAAGTTGATTATAGCAGGAAATAAAAAAAATCTCACTTTGCTTACTCAGGACTAAGTTGTGTTCTTGCCACCAAACCTGCAGTGAGGGGCAGTGCACTCAGACAGGAACAGTCCCCCAGATCTTCCCATTGCAATGTTTCCAGCAGCCCCCAGGGGCAACAAGGCAATGTCTACTCCACTAGGGGATGAGCACGACTGACCACGCCACGCAGGGGGAAGGGTGAGCAAAGCTTCAATTACAGGGCAGCCTGACTGCAGTTAGGAAGCCACCGTAATACATCTTTTCTGCTTTTCACTGAGTGTGTGGGGCCGAAATTAAGACACGCGACAATGACTAAGGCTCAGGTGTCTGCAGTGGGTTGGGAGTACACCATGACAGCTGTTGGCACAGAACTGCTCTGAGAAGTTGCGGGTGCTATTACAAGTGACCCAACAAAAGCAGAGTCTATGGACAAGGCTGGTTTTTTTGGTAGAGAAAAACCATCTCTCCATTAAACAAATGGCAGGGGGTGTTCTGTCAAAGCTTAAAAGCAAAGAAACGGGCAATCAAATCGATTATACTCAAGACTTCAAAAAACAACCCACTTCCCGGTGTCCTAGAATACCCAGTTTTTGTAGCAGGTTACCTGCGTGAAAGCCATCAGTTAGAGATGGATGAGGCAGCCAGGTTCTTCTGCCTCATCCCTATTCGGTCCACATTTTAATAGAAGACTTTTTTGGAGGAAATATTAGATGCCAGTATATTTTCAAATAACATATTCACCCACTCTCACTGCTGCAGCAAGCAGTGAGTCAGCAGCCGACAATACGGCCCAGATTCCCAGCTGAGGTCAGTCAGCACAGCTCCATTAACTTTCATGGGGGCAGGGGGGGAGTAACACTGTAAATCTCTGGCTATCGAGCAGGAATGACAGCACTGTATCAACTCAACTCAGGTACCTTACTATAAAGATTGAGGGGCTGATTCTCATTTACCTATAGGCCTCTTTACGTTGCCAGAGTGCCCTGAGGGGGCCTTAATATACATGAGAACCAGGCTTTTAGATTGGATTCTGTCACAGTCTAATCAGAGGTAAACAAAAGTCAGAAGAATGCATGTGTAGAGGGAGGACAGGACAGGACAGGTGGGAACAGAGGGGAACACATCTCAGTGGATGAGACAAGCAGGCTTCTCTTCTCTTGGGGAAAAGCAGGTTTCTGTAAAACCTGCACACAGCCTAGTTTTGGGACAGACTAAATATCCATTATATGCACACAAATTCTTGGTCACCAGGAATTCTTGGTCACGCTGTATCTCTCAGTGCAGTGTTCAAAGTTCGATCCAATTGTGATTTTCTTCCCCCCCCCCACAAATGCCTTTGTCACCCCCATCTGCCTCCCCCTGCTTAGAGAAACTGGGAGAAATGCTGTGAAGTTTGCAATGAGATTCAGTCTCTAAAGCCTGGCACTGACTCACCCAATGATATTTTTTCTTACGTTGTGATGTTTCACAACATTGAAACCCACTGACAATTCCATAATCATATAACAGGAAGACCTCACTGTGTCATGGCTCTGGGGGCTGTGCTAAAAAAAATTATATAATTTTTTTAAAGCCAGGAAAAAGGCTTGGACTGTTGTACTATACAATGACAACTGTTGCTGGTAACACCATCCTATGCTACATGCCACGTGATGCTCAACAATCATATGTAAAACACTGACACTACTTTATTAACAAAAACACCCAATAGACATATATATTGCATGATACCCAGTGCTAAAATGAGGTCACAGACCAGTAAGGGTTTTTTTAAAAAGGGACATCATAATATTCACAAGTGATACAGCCTGGGATGAACAGATGAGAACTAAGTCCTCTAGCTGGAACTAATGTCCACTGACCTAAGTGCTAACATTATAACACAAGCACAGTATAACAAAATTGTACTGTACTTTGTTTTATGGCAGTTTATATCAACACACATACTTCAGCGTTATGCAAATTGGCAGAAAGCAATGAAAAGGTCAGTGAACTAGGATGAAAATGGATATTGTGCTCTTCTGAACAACATCAGATCTAGTCAGAAGTGGTCAGAATAATTTAGAAATGACATAAAATAGGATTCTGTATATAGATATTGCCCAGAAATGCTAAAATACACATAAACAGCATTATTTTGACTATCCAAACATTGACCCTTCAAATCAGAGTTGTCTTCAACCCAAGCCCTCCAAAAGTTAACGAGTAAGACATTTCCTCTTGCATAGAATGATATTGTCACTACAGTGGGTGAAGACAGTGGCTCTGACTCTAATCTCACTTACTTCTAAATTACAGTGGTGTTACTTCACTGACTTCCATGGCGTTACTCTGAATTTATAGTGCTGGGAGAGGAGAGTATGGCCCACTGTGGTGCATTTAAGTTTCAGATGGAGCAACTCCTCAGCTGGTATAAACTGTCATTGCTCCATTGATGGAGTGATGGAAATTTACAACAGCAGAGGATGTGCCCAATTGCTTCTCAATTTCCGTGCATATTTGACCAAAACTATGTGCGCTTCTGAATCAATTTACAGGTTACACACACACACGTCTCTGTGTTGTTCTAAGACTTTGCAAAGGACTGAATGTGGTGGTGTTTATCCTGAAATAATTCTTATTACATAAATGACATATCGCAAAGTTCCAAAAATAGTCTTCTATTATTTATTTGTATTAGAGTAGCATCAAAGAGCTTTAGGCAAGGACAGGACTCCATTGTGCTAGGCGCTGTACAGACAAAAAGACAGTTCCTGCCCTAAAGTGCTTACGATCTATGAATAAGACAAGAGACAACAGATGGTGACAGACTGACATGGGACCCCAAGGAAACAATGCAACAATACTGGTCAATATAATAAGCAGTGATTTCAGCACACCCATTGCCTAGCCATTGTCAAGTTTTTTGTAGGCATTGCAGCAATGCAGAATTTATATCATCTTATTTTGCTGGTCTAACAACAAAAGTGGTACACAGCTGGGAGACAGCACTTGCTGTCTCCCCACGACAACTGTCATTGAAAAACTCCAAGTGACAACACACCCTTCTGCAGTAGGTATCTCTGCAGTATCTCCGCTTCCATTTAAAAACAAAACAAAACAGAGCATGCAACAGGAAAGAATAGAGTTGCACACCAGAAACAGGGCATTAGACAGCTAATGCAGTGTTACAAGATTATTTCACTCATGACTAAGCTGGTTTTGACTTACTTGGTCTTTCAAACACTTTACCATAAATATTCATGAACTATTTCTTCATTCATGCTGGGAGTTAAGTCCCTATGTTCCAAAATGCAATGCCACAAACAGCACCAGTGAAGAACATACAGTAACATGATTATGACATTTTATTTTTATTACTAATGCTGCTGTTCAGTTTCCCAGTTTCCTTTTAATTGGAGCCTGTGTTTTGCCCACTGCAGAAAGGCAGAGAACTTCCATCCTGAAATGAGCAACTACAACTAGTAGACCACTGGTAGGACTGCCTGCATACAAACAGGCTCTGTCCTGTTGTCTTTACCCAAAACGTCAACCTGCCATGAAGGGGGGTGGGGGAGGGGGACTTCAAGCTATGTAATGTGCTGAAGCACTGAAATAAAGACAAATTCTCTCTAAATATCATGAAGACATCAACGACCTCATATGGTCGCCTTAGTCCTAGGATAAAATGAACTGCAAAACAAGATAGCCCAGAAGCAATTTCTACAAGACTTTATTTTGCAGGCAGATGGGCTTGTTTCTAAATAGCACAATAGCAAAATAGGTTAACACACAGGAAGCATTACTGTGAAATTCCCAAGTACTCTCTGCCTCCTCAGACCCCTGCCCCTCCCTTGCTTGTGAGACTTCATTACATTGACTGCCAGGAGACACACAGCACTGACTGTCAGCAAAAAGCCCAAGCCTTAAGATGAAGCCCAACAATGCTTGCTTTGCTTGAACAGATTTTCAAAGGGAAAATCTGGAATCCATGCTCGTGGTGTGGGGCCATGCAGCTGTGCATAGGAGGGAGGGAAGGAACTGAGAGGATGCCAAATCTTTCTCCATCATCATAGCCGTGCAACTCCCCAGCCCACACCTCCCCCCTTCAAAATGGAAGCCAGGGGATACTAAGAGAGTGGAAGATTGTACTTAAATCTCCACTGCTCCAGTTACTGCTACCTTATTCCTTGGTCTTCTCCTCCTTTCCTGACTTTTACTCCTGGGAAGGCTGCTCCAGTGTTTTCTACGCATTTATCCTCTCCCGCCACCATCCTTATTTCTACTACACTAGTTTCTGACTCCATGCCATCTGATGTAGCGTGAGCAAGGATGTGGGCGCAAAGGCTCCACGGAGGAACAGGCCTCAGGCTGGGGACAGCAGGATGGCAACAGGTGACAGGCCTGGGGGAGGCGGAAGTGCATTTGTGCTCACCCAGCCTGTAGCCGGCATCATCAGCTCAGCTGGCCTGTCTCTGGTAGGGTTACCATTCGTCCGGATTTACCCGGACATGTCCTCCTTTTTGTGCTAAAAACAGCGTCCGGGGGGGGGGGGGAATTTGTAAATCACTCACAATGTCCGGGATTTCCCCCCCTCCCCCGGCAGAGCAGAGCGAGCGGCTGGGAGGGCTGCAGGAAAGTCCCGGGCTGGACTCCGGAGCAGCTTCCTCCTCCCTGCATTCTGAGCCGGCAGCTCCTCCTCCCTTGCAGCCCAGCGCCCCGGTCGGGCAGCACTGTGCAGGGCCAGGGACCGGGTTTTGTGTTGCGCTGGGGAGCGCAGCCACGTGTCCGGCTCGCACAGAGCCCAACACCCTGTTCTGAGCAGCAGGGTAAGGGGGCCAGGGGGCAGGAGAAGGGGCAGGGAGGTTCTGGCGGGGGCAGTCAAGAAACGGGGGGGGGGCTTTTTGGGGGGAGTGGAGAAAGTTTTGGGCAGTCAGGGTACAGGTAGGGGGTAGGGTCCTGGAGGGTAGTTGGGGGGGTCTTAGGAGGGGCAGTTAGGGGACAAGGAACAGGGAGGCTTAGGTAGGGGGTGGGGTTCTGGAGGGCAGTTAGGAGCAGGGGTCCCAGGAGGGGGCAGTCAGGGGACAAGGAGCGGGGGGTAGGGGGCTGGGAGTTCTGGGGGGGAGCTGTCAGGGGGCAGGAGTGGGGAGAGGGATCGGAGCAGTCAGGGGACAGGGAGCAGAGGGGTTTAGATGGGTTGGGAGTTCTGGGGGGGCTGTCAGGAGGCAGGAGTGTGGAGAGGGATCGGAGCAGTCAGGGGACAGGGAGCAGAGGGGTTTAGATGGGTTGGGAGTTCTGGGGGGGGCTGTCAGGGGGTGGGGAGTGGTTGGATGGGGCGTGGGAGTCCCAGGGGTCTGTCTGGGGGTGGGGGTGTGGATAAGGGTTGGGGCAGTCAGGGGACAAGAGGCAGGGAGGCTTAGATAGGGGGTGGAGTCCTGGGGGGCAGTTAGGGGCAGGGGTCCCAGGAGGGGGCAGTCAGGGGACAAGGAACCGGGGGAGGGTTGGGGGTTCTGGGGGGGCAGGAAGTGGGAGGGGCAGGGGCGGGGCTCCTCCCGTCCTCTTTTTTGCTTGCTGAAATATGGTAACCCTAGTCTCTGGGGTAGATTAATGCAAGTCAGAGCCCTAGACACCACCACAACTCATGGCCCTAGTCTGGTGCTATAGCTCCACCCCACTTGGGGTGGTGGTGGCAGGGCAACCTCTCTCCCTTCCTGGAAAGCCTGGGGCAGCAGCATAAGGCCCACTTCCTCCACCAGGAGTGACTCCTTGGGAACAGCATTCCCATAGTGAACCCAGCAGCCAGGGTGCTTGGGCTGAGCACCCTGCACTCTTTACTTGCCATACACAGAATCCTTTGCGGGGGTGAAGCTGCCACAGAGCAGCGGGTCTTGGAGTTAACACCCCATTGAGAGTCATGAGGCACTTCACCCTCTCACAGAGCTGTTTTTCCAGGTTCTCTGCAGACATCACTACAGTAGTTCCACTCAGGTCACATTTACAAGTTCTTCTTCACAACCATGAGGACTAGAAACCTACTTTTTTTGTCTAAATGAAAGCTCTGGGACTCTGATGTAATCCAGTAGCTATGGGGCCCTACGCATTGGCCAATAAAGCCTATGCCTGAATCCAACCCCGGCCAGTCAGCTGGTGCAAAAACGAAGGCATTTTTGTAAAGCCAGTGGACTAATTCCCCAGCACAAGTTTACCTTTGAAGAGAGTCTTTGATTGGTGATGTAGCAGGAGCCCCTGCTACGTACATCTAGCCAAAAATAACGAGTGGAGCCGCATTGCAAAAGTGCTTTAATTACGTTTGACACTGCACACTAATTTCTTAACTTCATTAGGCTCAGGGCAGATGACTCAGAGCAATGTGGAATAGCAATGGAGGGAACACAGCGGGATGCAAAGAGGGGGAGGAGGAATTTCTTAAGCAGTGAGTGAATTTCTCAGTTGTGAGCAATCCTGCTTAATGTTTCTTCTTCAGCTCGACTCCTGCTGCAGGCAGGCGGGCAATTTCCTGTGCAGCTGCCCACTGAAGGGAGAGATGATGGCAATTTTCAGGACCAAGCGCTCTAATCTCATTGATTGAGATCAGAGACTACAGTGTCCTTTTCTTAGAGGTCCTGATTCACAGAACTAAATACAAAAGGGAAGAAGCTAAATATAGTCTTTATAACTTTTAACCAAACGGCGAGCTGTTCCATCAGCCCCAGATCCACATCATCTGGCCTGAATCTGCATTGACACTAAAGCCCCTTTATGCGGGCAGAGCAGCGTAAAGGCCCTTCCATATACATGAGAATCAGACCCTTTGGCTCAGATCCTCATTGAGAGCTAGATGCCTACTACCTTGGAGAATCAGGGCCTGTATGCTGAACTATTGCATTTGCAACAGTAAATGGTATTGGCAAAAAACTCAGCCCCTCCAAGCAACTCCATAATGATCATGGGATTTATTTATGGGAGTTGCAAACATGAGCTTTTCACAGAGAGGGGCTAGGAACTCAAGGATGTATGGTTCATGGTGCTAGCAACCAACTGTGTTCACCATCATACTGACAAGAGCATATCTAGAGTACAGTCATCCTGCATGATTCATACCACACTTAGAGGTTCCCTGAATATAAGTGCAATTGCCTCCAGATCACTTCTCCTTCTAGATACCCACAATTATTATTATTTTGATTACAGTACAGCCTGGAGGCCTTGCCTGAGATCATGGCCCCCTTGTGCCAGGCGCTGTACAAACACAGACCGAGAGACAGACATTGCCCTGAAGAGCCTACTGTATGAACAGACAGGAGAGGCAAAGGGTAGATATCTCGGTGCAACATTTCTCCCTATTTAAAGGGGCTATTTGCTGCAATGCACAACCCCGCTCTGAGCTGCCATGTCCTAGACTCTGACCATGTGGGGTGTCCTGAGAGCAATGGCCCTGTCCTCCTAGGGGCTGGGTTAGTTATCACTCTTACTGAATTCATTTTGGAGACTGAAACACATCAAGGAACAGCTCTATTCATGTTGACATTTCCTTAAATGCATCCCTTCCCGATAGAGCCAGTAAAGTTCCTGAGGAAGAGACAAGTTGGGGTCCCAAATCACACAGCCTTTGCGCATTCACATATGTGCATTAAAAACTGAGTTTTTCAGTGTCAAACATTTTTGTTCTCTCTCTCCTCCGGCTGGGTTCGTACATTTACTTTGTCCTTGGCATCCTTATTCTTTTAAAAGAACTCTCCTTTCCCTTAACGGTGGAGCCTAGGTATGGTTTGAGAGGCCCAGATGAGGACCCTCTCCCCAGCCCTCACAAAACAGGTTTATCTGATTCACACACTGTAAAAACATCCTTAAAACAAGTTTAATATGACCTGTCAATGATGGCACGATGTGCAACAAGACACAGGTGTTCCACACTTCTGTTATTTGTCATACACTGGCAGGCCTGAACGTTGAGACTGTGTGACTGTGAATGGGAAGATACAGTCTACACTATGAAAGGTTGAGAACCCATTTTCTCATTCATGTGGCATTGCAGTTTGACCACCAGAAGCACTTACACGCAATAACACAGTAACTTGTGGTTAAAATTTAGCTCCCCACTCTTGCTTTATGGACATCGCACTGTATCTTTCATTATTGTAATGGTCATTAAGGGCCACTCGGGTGTACATATGGAATCACTCCACTGACATCAATGGGGTTCCTCTGGATTTACACAAATGTAATTCACATTTGAATCTGGCTCAGAAGGGAGGGGCGAAGCCAATTGGATGTAATTCACACCACTTCTTTTCATTTTGAAAGTTTTATTAATGTGGGTGATCTGCTTCATGTCCCTTCTGGAGGAGAGAGATTACTTAACTGAGTCAAGACCCAACAGCCCTAGAAAAGCTTTTAACTCTCATGCTAGAAGAGCTGAAGGTGAAGCAATTGATCAAAATGAGCTTATTTTTAAGAGTATGTTTATCATGAGAGCTTGGCTTAATTTTAATAAAAAATGACCACCACACAATGTTTAACAGGTGGAGCTGATAAAGCTCTTTGTTTGAATCATGAAGGCCAGAAGCAACCATTCTGACAATCTAGCCTGACCAGCATAGAATAGGCCAGACACCTCTTGAAACAGAGGGATTTAGATGGAGAGAGAAATTTCTCTGTGATCTGGCACATTTTGTGTGTGTGTGTGTGTGTGTGTGTGTGTGTGTGTGTGTGTGTGTGTGTGTGTGTGTGTGTGTGTGAGAGAGAGAGAGAGAGAGAGAGAGAGAGAGAGAGAGAGAGAGAGAGATGGGAAAACAAAATCCACAAGTCAGCAACTTTGGGTCATTTTAGGGGCTGTTTATTGCCAGGGATGTAATTGTAATTTCCCATGGGAAAAATCTCATTTTGGAAAAGCTCCACAAGGTTGGGATAATTTTTGAATTATCTTAAGTGTTTTGGAAATGTTCTAGAGATTTTTTAAGACATTTGTAACATCGCCCAGATCTTCCATCAGTAGCAGGGATGTTTGTGAGTAATATCTATGGATGTTTATATTTTCCTACAAGCAAAGTAGAGGCTTCCTAGAAATATCTAGGAGGGATATTTAAAGAAAAAAGTAATCAGGTCTGAGGAACTTCCTATACAATGAAATCAATAAAAATCTCTTACTGAAATTAACATTTAAAAATCATGATATTAGCATAAACATCATGAGATTAAAAAAAATGTAAGATCTTTTTATTAGTTATTGGGTTTTTTTGAGCCTCACATTTTCAAGCTTTTGTCTGCAGTCATGAGAGCTAGACACTAATTTTTATTTTTAAATGAAAGTTCAGATTTTCACATAACATCAGGACACCGGGTGCTGGGGCTTTAGAAAAAAAACAATAAATATTCAGAAAGTCATGATAAAACTGTGAGAGTTGTCCAGATTGCAAGTTTTGGGGCTAAATCTGGACAGAATTTAGGATCCACTTTTCATTGCTTAAAGGGCTGCTAGAAACAAAAACCTGATTTGGCTAGAAAAGATTTTCACGATCGTTCATCAGACCATTTATTTTTTAACAGGTTTTTTTTTTTTTTAAACATACACAAAACAGATAGCTCTTCTTGGAAGCTATCTTAATTAAATGTCTGAGGACGACAGTTAATCAATAGTCATTAGTAGTTTTTGAGAACAGCTGAACAAATCATGGGCCAGACTGTACAAAGGGCTAAACTGCTTTCAATTCCCACTGCAGTCCAGGAAAGCTGAGGGTACTCTGCCCGACTGGGCCCAAAATGCTGACGAGATGATATGGGAAAAATGCAATGACTTGCTTCTGAGGGAAGAACTACGACCGCAATCACTCTCCTCCTGCAGGGAGAAAGGAACCTGCAGGAAAGGGAAAACTTTGCTGGGAAACAATGGGAGGTTCCCTTGACTTACTTACTTTTTCCCAAAATGGAGAGGGCTCTTGTGGGCAGGGGGGCATAGCCCCTCTCCCTTGCAGCATGGATACTACTGGAGCAATGCAACAACTGGCCCTTTCCACCATTTACTAAGGGCCAACATTTTTAAAGGTTTGAGGTGTCTAAGGATGCAGATAGGCACCTAATGCGATTTTTAGAATTGCCTAGGCACCTAACTCCCTTTGGTGTTTAAAAATATACCTTTAATACTTTGCCCTTGCCCCCCAGCACCACCCTGAAGGGGTAGATGGTGCAGAGAGCGAGCGTTCATGATGCTTGAAGCAGTATTAGTCACAAGTGAATTTCCACTCTGAAATCCGCTGGTCACAGAAGGTAGCATGCTACATACACTAGCTGATGCACCAGTTCCCTTCACTGCCATGCCCAGCAGCTTCCCTGAGAAGCCACTGTTCACCTGAACACCAGGCCCCTGAAGTCAGTTCTACTGGTTCTCAGCACCCCTTGCCTGCAAAGGGGGGAGAAGGATTTGGACCCAGGCATTGAAAATTCTGGGGAGAAAACCCCTTCCTATTTGATGACTATTTGAGAGAAGATTTCAAACCTGAGCAAAGATTCATTTGTTGTTCTGATCTTCAGGCCCAGGCTCAGATTTGGCACATGTCATAGGATCACAGGGTTAGAAGGGACTGCAAAGGTCATCTAACAGGACACGCTGTGAGACAGCCGCATAAAGAAATGGACTAACCCTGGACATCTACACTGGCATAGCTCAGAGCAGGTAGGCAGCTCCACCCAAAGAAACACTCATTTAAACCCATGCTGAATCTGACCCTGTGTCCCCCCCAAGTCCTGTAATGCAGGCTCTGAGTTTGGGCAGACCAGTAGAGGAAGGGTGGGAGCGCTGAGAATTTTGCACATTACGTAGCCTGAACTAACAGTTGTCATACAACATGAATTTGCAGCAATGCCTCTGTTCTGTATGGGATTAGCCACGTTTATGGCTCAGTGGCACATCATCAGGGGAGCCCTGGGCTGGAGGTTGCTCTGAGCCATTCTATCCCCGGGGCAGCTCCCCTGATGCTGTAGGTGGATAGCATTCTTCTCTATTCCTTGCACTCATTTGCATAGGGGCCACTCACAATCTAGCCCTTACACCTCAGGTTTAATCACTTCATCACCTACAATAGTGATAGCACGTTCTGAATACAGCAACCCCTGCATGTACAAGCTAGCTAGGGCCGGCTTACTGCACACTCAAGCGCCAAGTGGTCTGCCGGGAGCTATTACCCTCCTTTCCTCTCCTTCACGGCTTGGAGTCCATGTCACAGCCTGGCCCTTAGAGAATTAGCACCCGGCGGTAAGTGTCTTTTACATGCTCTCTTAAGATATTTGTTTCATTACGTTTCTCTCTCAGCTTTTAACATCAGAAAAAAAAGCTATTAATATTGGTTCAACTCCACTGATTTTTCTAAAGAAATGTTTGAAAAGCTCACAAGTGAATCACTACCTTTTCTCCCTCTGCCTCCCTTTTACAATTAAGGACAAGCTGCAGGCTTCAACGTACTCAGGAGCATGGTTCCTTTAAAACTCGATGGTTCAGAATCGGTGTACATCTCTGAGGAAACCCAGAGAGCAGCCTCTTCAAAGGGGCTTGTTCTAACAGTATGCAGGAAGTGACAGTATTTGCTATGGAAGCAATCTCCTTGGCAAATCAATACTTTAAGGACTTGGAGGAACAAGCATCATCATCATCCCATGGCCTAGGACTCTCGAAACCTGGTTGTAGTCGTGGTTCTGCCCTTGACCTGCTGTGGGACCTTTTGTCCCACAGCTTCCACCTTTTGTCGCTCTCATCTCTTTAGAGTACATGTGCTTTAGGGCAGGGCCTGTGTCTTGTCTCCTGTCTCTCTGTGTTTGTACGACCGGTTGAAGATTCTGGGCATGATTGTAATGCTAATAGTAAATAATAATAAACACTTGCTAGTGGATTATTAACAGGGCCTGAAAATATTAAACTGTTTTGTCACAGAAGCTAAAAACCACAGCATTCATGTCTACTTCCAAATCCTGGTCCCAGTGAAGTAGACATTTCCACAGGCTTACATGGGACAAGGATGTAGGGCCGGCTTACATGGGACAAGGATGTAGGGCCGGGTTTCTACTGCCATTGGAAAGATTTGCATTGACTTTAGTGGCAGTTGGATGGGATCTTGGTCACTAGAGAGAACTTTCACCTGAAAGCCCCTTCAGTATTTTTGGACTGTGTGAGCGCCTAGTCATAACTAGGGGTTATAGTGGACCACAAGCTAAATATGAGTCAACAGTGTGATGCTGTTGCAAAAAAAGCAAACATGATTCTGGGATGCATTAACAGGTGTGTTGTGAGCAAGACACGAGAAGTCATTCTTCCGCTCTACTCTGCTCTGGTTAGGCCTCAGCTGGAGTATTGTGTCCAGTTCTGGGCGCCGCATTTTAAAAAAGATGTGGAGAAATTGGAAAGGGTCCAAAGAAGAGCAACAAGAATGATTAAAGGTCTTGAGAACATGACCTATGAAGGAAGGCTGAAAGAATTGGGTTTGTTTAGTTTGGAAAAGAGAAGACTGAGAGGGGACATGATAGCAGTTTACAGGTATCTAAAAGGGTGTCATAAGAAGGAGGGAGAGAACTTGTTCACCTTAGCCTCTAAGGATAGAACCAGAAGCAATGGGTTTAAACTGCAGCAAGGGAGGTTTAGGGTGGACATTAGGAAAAAGTTCCTAACTGTCAGGGTGGTAAAAAACACTGGAACAAATTGCCTAGGGAGGTTGTGGAATCTCCGTCTCTGGAGATATTTAAGAGGAGGTTAGATAAATGTCTATCAGGGATGGTCTAGACAGTATTTGGTCCTGCCATGCGGGCAGGGGACTGGACTCGATGACCTCTCGAGGTCCCTTCCAGTCCTAGAATCTATGAATCTATGTAGGGTTTTTTGCAGACTCAATAATAAAAAGAATGTACAGTTGTCTGTTCTTTACTGGACCTAAACAGAATACAAACAAAATCAGGTGCTTTGCACATTCCTGTCTATTTTATTGTTTTTTTTGCCTTTGAGGCTGGTTTTTTTAGATTTGCTAGCTAGTAAGGCTGCTGCTGTGAAAACGGATACATATATATTTATATGTAGCACTTTTCACAGCAGACTTAGGCTAGCTAGGAGGCAGTGAAAAGTGATATTAACAAACATACAAACATCGCTTTTCACAGCAGACTCACGCGGCTCTGGAAAGCCGGGGGACAAATTAAGCCCTGGATGGAGAGGTGGGTAGGGAGGCCAGGGGTGATGGGGGGGAGTGGGGGAGCCCAGGGCTGGAGCCCGAAGCCTCCTGGCTGGGGGATGGACCCTGAAGCCCTGAGCCTGGCGCCTGCCACCCCAGGACTGACGCCGGAAGCCCAAGCCACAGCACGCCCGGGAAGGTGGGGAACTCACAGCAGCTGTCTGCTCCTCCGGCATTTGTGGCTGCAGAAGAGGGCAGGGCCCAATACCGGCTGGCAGCCCCAGGGGGACGGGCCACTGCTTCCGACTCCCATCACTGCCCAGAAGGCTGTGGCTGCAAGAAAAGCCTTTGGTGGCCGCATTTGAGAAACCCTGATCTAAGCACTGCACACAGGGCCCCACGGTGCAAGGAACCACGTACCGCTCCAGAAAGGGTCTGCACGCTCCCTCCACAAAGATCCACACGGACATAGAGCTAGAGGCTGTGCTACCATCCCGTGCTCCGTGCCAAACCTTTCTCCTCATCCCTTCACTTCACTCACATAGCGGCCCAGCACTCAGGCTGTATGCGGGTGGCGTGGCTCTCACTCCACACGCAGCCATAGTCCTCCAGTGGTTACCTCACAATCACGGCCACAGCACGTAACTGCTATGTCACAGGAAGAGAGCGGGTATTTCGGGCCAGGAATGAGAAGCCAATGACGCTGAAGACAAAAGAGCCTGTTCTCATGCAAAATTTCACTAATAATAAAAAGCCAGAGAAGGAAAAGCTTGGTCCAAGAGATAGGGCACTGGATTGGGAGTCAGGAGACCTGGGCTCTAGTCCCATCTCTGACAATGATGTACTGGGTGACCTTGGCAAATCATGTCACCTGCTTCCCCTCCCACCTGTTTGTGTGGCTTGTCTATTTAGATTATAAGCTCTTTGGGGCAGGGAGTCTCTCATTACATAAGCTATACGAGAGCTGGCTATTATTATGTATACCGAGCCTAACATGATAGAGCCCCGACTGTATCCACTGCCACCTCAAGGAGTACTGTGTTACTAATACTAACATTACCAGCACTAAGAGGGAAACTGTTTCTCTGCTCCACCCATTCTCCACATGCTTCCTTTCGAATTCTGCCTTTATTCTACCGTAACAACTTAACACCGGTCAGTGGACCACATTCAGTCCCAAACCAGGAGCTACCATCGTCCACTTACATTTGGAAAACATTGCTCTCATGGTTTGGTTTATGTTTACTGTTACTAACAAATGAAAAGTGTCCCCAGACACTGCCATCATCATATCTACATGGTCTGAAATATCAGAGCAAAGGAGAGAAGTCAACTCCCAAAAGACCACTGTAGAGTCATAATGTTCAAGGCCAGATGGGACTATTATAATCATCTAGTCTGACCTCCTGCACAACACAAGCCAGAGAATTTCACGCAATGATTCCCACATCAAGTTCATATTTTATGGTTGAAGTACATCATCTCTTTTAGAAAGACATCCGGTCTTGTTTTAAATATTCCAAGGGCTAGAGAGTCTACCACATCCCTTGGTAAATTGTTCCATGAGTTAATTACGCTCACTGTTAAAAGATTATGGCTTATTTCTAGCATGCATTTCTAGCTTCAGCTTCCAGCCTCTGGTTCTTGTTATACTATTTAAAATCTTCTCTTCACGTAGGTACTTTTGGATTGTAATCAAGTCACCTTTTAACCTTCTCTTGGATAAACTAGATTGAATTTGTCAAGTCTTTCCCAAGCAGGTTTTCCAGGCCTTGAATTATCCTTGTAGCTCTCTTCTAATTTTTCGGCTAGTACTCGTACACTGTCCTCATGTGATCCTTGTAAAAAAAAAAAAAATCACTCGCCAAATATCCATTGTACCTTCCTGTAATGAACTTGAGTTCAGTACCATGCAGCTGTCACACAAAAGCAATGCTGGGCCCCCAGTTGGGTATTCAATACAAAAAGTTCACCCAATTAAAATAGCACACAAGATGATTGGCAGGATAATGGCCAATAGAATGTATATTACTATCCAATTAAAGTGGAGAATATTACAGGAAAAAAATAAAGTATAGGAAATTAAATCAACAGCAGATAAAATGGCAGGTATATAGGGCAGTTAGCATGAACGAGTCAATATTTACCAGCAGAATGGGTCAGAATTCACTAACAGTCACTACTATGAGGTATCTGAGATGCCACAATTATTTTCCGTTCTAAGGAGAGGGCATAACTGGATTGTTGGCACATGCGGACTTTCTAACGGAGACAACTCTATTTACATTCTACATGGCTTTTTGAACCGTGACTTATTGAGACTCCACATTGGTCAAGTCTCAATACAGCACAGAAGGAAAATAAATGTTCCTTTTCTTTCTCCTCTGCCCCCATGTTACCAAGTCCTTCTTTGACCAGCTAACCTCCCCACTTAGCAACATAAGGGCTTTTATATTTCATCTGTAACCACGGCTACTACTACAGCATTCTACTTCCTGAGCTTGTTACCACTGGTCTGCCTCCACTCACAGCAGACAAAACAGAAAATACTGCTTTCAGATTTCACAGTGGCATAAGGGGAATGCGGCAAATGGAAAACTGCTGATTACCGGCAATTAGTAAAATGATAAAGTTACTGAGCAACCTACCGATCCAAAGAAACCTCCATTAATCTCCACGGCAGGGTCAATTTAAAAGCTTGAAGCCAGCAAGAAAGAATGGCTGGAGAAGTTGCCAGCCATATACTTGGACCTGTTTGTTCAACAGCCCATATATTGGCTTTATTGGCCAAAGACTGTTTTATAAAGCAAAGGGGGAATTATATGGTATCTTTCAGTTACCTAGCTTTGAAAAATAGACTCTATGCACTTCCGTATTGATTGTCTCTTTGAATCTGAAATATGGCCTTTCTTTGCACTAACAGAATATATGTAGACAGTCATAGATCACTAAAATTACATGGCTGAAAGAGCTACAAATTGAGACTGCTGTTATTGGTAACGTGCTAACATCTATTAGCACTGTAAGTGAATCGAAGCAGGTCTGGACACAAAAGAATGGTTGGATTTGTGAAACTTGGTGAGGTGGCATCCAGAAAGCACAACAACTTGAAATGAAAGGACAGGAAGGGGTTAATAATAAAGAGCCGCCTGGTGCTCTGATCTGCAGGCAGAAGGGGCCGCTCTGGGGTCACTTTCTTCTGCGGTGGAGATGCTGTCCATGGGTCTCAGGAGCCATGTAGTGCCTGCAGTGAGCAGGCCTGGGATGAAGGGGCCATGCGGTAGCAGAGGCTGGGGAGGTTGGGCCTCTTCCCTTCATTTCAAGGGTGCCCAGGAGAGAGTCTCTCAGACTCACAGTACAGCCAGAGAACATATTGCTTTTACATCTGTGCCCCTTTGCAGAACGTCCTGGAGCCAGCTGTGGCCATGGGAATCCTAAGGAGCGGGGCCAAGGCTGCTGCAGGGGCAAAGAGCCGTGCACTGATCTCAGGGTATCTGTGAGACCGACGGCCAGATCCTCCCTGCTTTCTTTTACAAGGGAGAGGGGACAAACCTGTCTTCCCTCACTTCTCCCAGGCACATCGTCTCTTCTGTATTCACCAACATCTTAAAATGCCAACGCTTTTCCTGTCCATCTCTCCCTTGTCCATCCACAGCAGGCAGAAGGAGACTTCTCTCCTGCTGTCCTTTGTGCCTAAGTGACCCCAAGCCTCTTTCAGTCCTTCTCATGCCCTCCTCTTTCATTCCTAATCCTCTCCCTAACAAAATACTCACCTAGGAAACCCATTCATCACCCAGAAACTACAATGCCTTCCATCCCTCCCATACCACAACTACACAAGCTACCCGCAACTTGCATTGTTTAACGGTACTGGAAGCATGTCTAACACTCCTTGAAGCGTGCTGTGGTATTTTATATGAACGGCAGTAAATAAAAGTACATCAAGAAAGCCTAGAATGTGAGATGTGGGGAATAACCGCCCAAGGGAGCTGATGGAAGACCCCTTGTTCGGGACACTTAAAGTTAGATCGGTCAGATCCCTACACATTATATTGTAGAGGACAAACCTGCATTTCCTATGGTGGATGCCTTCAAAAACTTCCACTGACATAAACAAAAGCTACATCTGTGAGCAAAGTGGTACCACTTCCTGGAATAGGCAGAGCACACAGAAGGCGATGAGTACTGGGGCCCAATTCTTAGCTACACAAAGGCCCCTTGATAGTGCTCTGGTGATGTTCACGGGCCTTAGAGAAGGTGTTACATTATTTTTACCAGAATGGCAGAAAAGGGCTTTTAGTATTACTGAATTCAGGCCAGTGTGTCTACTAGGCTGCAGTAGGGTGACCAGATGTCCCAATTTTATAGGGACAGTCCCGATTTTTGGGTCTTTTTCTTATATAGGCTCCTATTACTCCCCACCCCCGTCCTGATTTTTCACATTTGCTGTCTGGTCACCCTAGGCTGTAGACACTGAATTACCATAGACAACATAACAAACACACTTGAAGTTGTGAGGTGCTCTCTTACTGAATCTAATTCTGACACCTTCATGTTGACTTTAATCAACACCTTAGAAGAGTCAAGTCATTTCTTTTTCTAAGGTTGGTGGTTTCTTTTGCATTCAGAGAGGCTTTTGAATGTGCCTGATGTCTTTTACCCCTTTGATGTGTCTAATCTGAAGAATTAATTGACTGGTAAAAGTATAAAATTCCAATCTTTTTCAGGAACTCCAGAACAAAACTGAACCATGTCACTAATCTTACTGAAGATCATAGCTTCATATGCATTGCCTGGCATCACGCAACTACCAAGCCATGACTGATTTCTTTTCATCTTAAAAACGGAAGAAAAACATGCACTGCCAAAAATACAATCCCCATCTGAGTCTTCAGAACCCTTTGCCAGCCTGTTCCAGGAGAGAGAATAGTCATAAAAAGAATCATACATGAAAAAGTTTTATTTCATTTAAATAGGAAATACTATGAACTAGTTGATCGTAATAATGTAAAATAGAACTCAAAGGGGAGGTGGTAGCTTTTTGCCACCTTTCCTCTTCCCTTATTCTGGGCTGGCCGGGGGACTGAAATTACATCTAGTGTAACTGTAATCCTCTGGGCTGCTCTAAATTATGCCAGAGGCAGTCAACCACTGTCACACATTCAATCCGGTCCCAATCTGCTCCTGATAACCCCCTTGCGTCTCTGACGCAGCCCCTGCATGGAGCAGGGAGGGCAGTTAGCACAAGTCAGTTACATCAGCTTTGTGCTACCCAAGGAATCTCCTGTGTCATTTGCACCTTTGGGGAGTTTTCTGGCTGTTAAGGACTGAGCCTAAATGCTCCCTTCTTCACTTTGCATAGTTTCTTCTTAGAATAGCTACAGCTTCCATAAACTGACCAGGACTCCCCAAAGAAATATTTCACCTGCACCCAGAAACAGTACGGTACCGACAATCACAGCCAATAAATCCAGGAAGCCTTTTCTCCTAACACCTCTATGACCTTGATAAAATATGCTTTTCCTACAGGAAGCCCTTCATCACCTGCCATGCTATTTTATCAGGCCTGTCTGCCCTTTTCCACCATACAGCCAGAGTGGCCTCTTCTCAGGTGCTGTCTGCTGTAGATTGCTATCATATGATCTTTCCCTGAAAATCGATATTGATTCAGACTTGGGTTTCTGCAGCAAATCTATTGCATTTCCATTAGCAGGACTGCAAATGATCAAATGTAGACGGCTTCATTTATATCATTCCAGCTCCATGTCGCAGAGGAAATGCACAAATACATGTTAACGTGATCTGAGCCAAATTATGCCTTCTTGTCTATTGCTAGGAAAGTAGCATATCCCTTTTTAGAGCCAAAGAATATCATCTGCAAAGCAAACTGCAAATATAATAGTGAATTTAAAAGTATAATAGGTGCAGGAAGATAATAATCCAAGTCCCCTGCAGTGAAAATCCAAATTTAGGGCCTTATCATGCCACCAATTCTCCCCATTGATCAGAAACTAATGACGTGCTATGGCCCCAGACAGGAAATCATGATGAATATATACTTACATATATACTTATAGATTATACATTTATACGTGGATTCAAATAACAAATACATATGGCTATATATGCATATAAAGAGACAAAGATTATTGAAGTTCTCCACGGTAAGAGCAAATACCTAATTTTCAGTGACAAAGGAGGCTTACAAAGAGATGTTCAGATCAAGAAATTATAAACAAAAGCAGCCCCAACAAACTAAAAAATGGGTAATTGCAATCACTTCACTCTGAAAAACCCAGAGCATCTTTAGAAGCAAAGGCTTTAGAAATGACTAGAGACAACACATTTGAATGTTATGAGCTTTACATAACCAAATATTGAGTCAAGCACTGCCCTGAGTTACTACAGCTACAATCCAGTGACTTGGGGGGAGGGGAGGTTGCGCCAATGTGCAGAATGTGGTCCATAGGTTTTAGATCAATTTAGCCTTCTGCACATACAAACTGAATAACTGTTTTTCAATTAATTAATTTAATGAAAAGGGGGAAAATGGGAGCGAGAAACTAAAAAAAGAACCCAAACTACACAAAATGAATAAAAGGTGTGATCCTATATGGTGCTACAAAGATTTTATTATTGCATGTTTCAGAAGACCTGCATACTTCATTCATGGCCCTGCTACTTGTAGCTAATATGAACGATCCACATTTATGGCACCCCACCCCGTTTCACACACCCGCATGTGTGCTTATACCTTACAGCCCTGTTGTATTCTGGGTATTATTACCTTGATTACTCACGGCTAAAGCTCCTCCCAGCACTTGGATACTACAGTGACAGCGCTTTAGGAATACACAGAGATTGGAGAGCTCACTATCCGGGACTATCCTTAACCAAACCTGCTTAACAGAGGCCCAGCTACATCTCTCAGTATTCACAATACTAGGCAGCGAGCCAGTGTCTCTATAGTGCACTGTTGGTTTGGGGACCCTTTTGAATGCTTTTTCACTGGGACCCTTGTTCATTTTTCCAGAGGGGTGGGGTGTAACCTGTTGTAGATAAATGGGGGTAGTCAAGCATATACATACACACGGACATACCAAAAAAAACAAACAAACCCTCTATTATCAGTAGCTGCTGGAGTAATGGAGGCCAGTCAACAGAACAGGCCATGTTTGAGCCGGCACCTTCAGCCTTGCCATTGACTTCACTGGGCATGAGATCAGGCCCCAACTATTTCAAGACCCATGCTTTGGGAATGGAGGCCATCTCTTGATCTCCCCTCCTATATGTTTAACCTTCAGGAAATAAACCCCTAGGCTGTTTATCAGCTCTGCCTTTCTGCCCTCCTTACTGAACACAGCTCTGTGCACGACCTCTGAGGGTATGTCTGCAGTGCAAAACCCAGGACTGGCCCATGCCAGCTGTCTCAGGCCCATGGGGATCGGGCTAAGGGGCTGTTTAACTGCAGTGTAGATGCTCGGGCTTGGGCTGGAGCCCTGGCTCTAGGGCCTTGCAAGGTGTGAGGGTCCCACAGCTGGGGCTGCAGCCCAAGCCTGAAGGTCTACACTGCAATTAAATAGCCCCTTCGTCCAAATTCTGCGAGCCTGATTCAGCTGCAGGTGTCCAACTGCAATGTAGACAGACCCCAAAAAGCATTCCCCAACTTGCACTAGCCGAGAAAGAGAAAGGAATAGCACACCCAGGCCTGTGAGATTACATAATCCCTGCACGGTGAAAACCATTGCATAAGGGAAGCAAGAGGTGGTGGTGTGGGGCGGGGAGGGGAAAGGAGGGTTGAGATGGAGAGTAGAGAGCAGGTGAAGAAGAAAACTCAAATGCAGAGGTATAAGAGCCAATAAGGAAAACGAGAAGAGGTGAAGGAGGCAGCAAAAACAGAAGAGTTAAGGGCACAGAACCCAGAGTAAGGAGCAGAAATGTGGAAAATATCAACAATGTGATGTAAAGCCACTTAAAAGTCAAGTTTTCCCTTCATTTTTTTTCCAAACGCTAAAATAGGCCCATTTAGATCAGAAATTATGCCATGGTGCATCGATTATTTTGAGTGGAAAGAGGATTGTTTTTGAGCTAAATGGTCCTGTTCTCAAGTCCGAGATGGCTTTTTAATGGCCTGAACACTGAAAATAATCATTTTGCTGACACTTCTCCTGAGCAAAGGAAGAAAAAGGGGAGACAAGTAAAATATGAGGCAGAAATCAGAGAAATGAAAATCAGAAGAGCTGTCAAAGCCAAGGGCAGACCAGTAACAACAATACGTACAGCTTTCCATCTTTAATGCACAGTGCAAGCGACCGCTAATCCCTGGGAGACAGGGACATATTATCATCCTCATTTTACAAATGGAGAAACTGAGGAAGCGAGGGGTCATTTGCTCGCAGTGATAGCCACCGGCAGAGCTCGCATTAGAATTCATGAGACCTAGTTCCATAGGCTGACCACTTGGCTATGCCAGCTCAGTGTGTGTAAGAGCGGAGACACAAGGAAGAGCTATTCTGCCATGAAGAGCCCAGGTTTTTAGTCACAGTGCGGCAGCTCTTCATCCAGAAATGTCAAACCAGGCATCTCAAGTGGCAGAAATGTCAGAAGAGACTAAATCACCTGAGCTGACGGAGGAAAACAAAAATGAAAAGATAAAAAGACAAAGGAGCCGTGTAGGCTGGGCCTGCCTGGGATGAGCTCTAGCAGCTCTGCAGTGCCATGCAAGATGCCAGCCGGCAGGTTCCAGACCTTGCACCAAATGATGCGCTCCGCTCTGCTGATATATTAATCTAAGCTGCTCCAGCAAAATGGATTTACTTCTGATTTAAAGTGATGCAACCTGAGAGCAGAATTTGACCCACTTTGCGCAGTCAATCACACCCGTGCAAAGGGAGTGTTAAATACCACCAAATCAGAGTGATGGGGCCCATTGCGCTGTTGCCTTGCACCTAATACTGTCCTTTTCACTAGTGCAAAGTCAGAATCTGAGTGTTTTACGGTTACTTTGCATTGATGCAATTGACGACGCAAAATGCAGGGCTACAAAAACTCAGGCCAAGGTGTAAGGAAGTGATGAGTCAGACTCTGTGGCTGTCCAGAGGAGCTATAAACCCAGGGCTCTACCTCGAATGTTACTGAGATCTTAAGACTAGCACCACAGCTTTCTAGCTACAATGTATCCTCTACCTTCACTTGCAAATTATCAATTTTGCTCACATGAATAGGTTTAAGAACTTAATTGGTTTGGACACAATCCATTTAAATGGAAAGTGAAAGCAGCTTAAAGATCTATCAGGAGGGAGGACTAGTTTAGGTATTATGCAGCTATAAACAAAACAATTATTATGAAAACATACCCATTAGAGGAGTATGAAAACATAATCATTAGAGTACGTGATGCGTTGCTGCAGGATTGCACTTAAAGAGAAAAAATATCATTTAGTTCTTGCACTGTATTCCTAGTCATAAGATCTACACGTCTTAGACATAATATTATATAGACCGCACCTAAATGAAACATTCACACATATAATTTAGCTGAAACTGACATGCCTCATACACGTGGACACTTAAAAATGTTTGCTTCTGTTTTCTGTATCAGCAAAGGAAAAATGACAATTTAAAATGGGGAGCCACAAAGGGAGGAAAGGCCCAATTTCTGTACTGGGAGAACACAACATATAATAACACAAGGTAGACTGGGCTTGGGACTAACACAGCTGACACAATTACTAGGATTGTCTCTCTCCTTCTCTCTCCCTGATTCCAGGATAAAGAAGCAATTAGCCCTCCACAGACTCTGCCCTTGAAGGGTATAAGTCTAAACAGAATGTGCTGAGTTAGATAGAAAAGGGAAGAGGAGAAAAGGATTCTAAAGTGCCCTGAAGGGTCTGGTTCAGAAATGATACGTCAGTCACAGAATAGGAGTCATGACAGCTCTTACTTAGTCCTGGATGAAAAATTATCAATGCAAAGGGAAAGCTGACATGCTTTTTCTGAATAAATTACCTAGTCATGCCGGAAAAAGGAGAGCGGGTGAGATGCCATAAAGCCAATCCAATTTACAGACGTTACTTCCTGAGACACCATTCCCAGAATTTTATACTTGACACAACTGTTCATAAAGAATAAAGTTTCAGTGCAGTTTCTTGTTTATCCCTCTAACTTTTGCTGGGCATAACACAGAATATGTTCGAAATGCAGTTTAAAAAACCTCAGGACCAAATGCCTCTTTCAACTCTGTGGCAGATATTGTGCAACCTGCCTTCCCATCCTTATTTCCACGGGGATTCAAGGAACTGCAGCTGCTTGAAGCGTCAGAACTTGCTCCACTTATGCTTGTAGGCAGCAGTAAATCTTTCCCACTCAGTGCAAACCGAACAAAATCAATTGCCAACCCCCTCTTGCCTTTCTATCAAGATCTATGTGGAAGTCAGATCCCTTAACACACTTAGTAGATATTTATCTAAAAAAATTAATTCCCGGACAGCCATTTATTTCCCAGCTGTGAGTGGATCTGAATGCAGATAATGGCTTGTTGCCTGTGGGTACTCACCAGCTAGTCCTTTTTCATTTACTTCAGACTCTGAGTGACCAAGTGAGGGCCAACCAGCTCTTCCATGTTGAATTTTGCAGGTGGTATGTTGCTGTTTTTTGATTCCTCCCACCCCCATCCCCACCCGCAAGCCACTGCAGCGGGATGGCGTTCTCAGGTCCCTTTGCCAGGTGCAAAGAGGTGGTGACTGCAGTGACATCTGTCACACCTTTAATGATACTTATGAGATTTGTAAATGATACTGCTACAAAAAGGAGTTGCTGTGCTAATGACTTCTGGGAGGAAAAAAACCCTTTGTCACTCTTGCAAAAGCTGGTCCCAATAACTTAATTCACAGTCGCCCAACTAGACAAATAAAGCTTTTGTTTGACTGCACACCCGTGTTTTCTTATCAGACTCTTATCCTCAGAAAATTTACTCTCCATCTAACAGCAGGCCATGATGGATGCATTATTGAAGCAAAAGACTACACGGGGTTATACATTTTTATCTTTAAATTTTCCTTTCCATATCGTTGGAACTTCATTGGACGCTACACTAACTGGGCCATGAGTCAAGTCAATGGCGGTACACCTACGTACACCAGCTGAAGATCTGGCTCACGATATAGTCTGATATAAAACATAACTAACCCAAGCTGACTAGTGGAAGAGTAAACGGTGCTCCTGATGCCGACATTGAGTCTGAGCATGCTTCAAAGCTGGGTTCAGTGGCAAAACTCTCATTGATTTCAATGGAAACAGGATGAGGCCAAGTACATACGAATCACCAAGTCATCAGCCTGCAGTGGTTTAGGAAGGGCACAGAGGAAGGAGACTAGAGGTTCTCCTAAGCAAGCTTATAAAATCTGTTGCCAGTTTTAACCACTGGAGACCTCAATTGTGGATACCCGGCCTGGGCTCTAGCAGGTTTTTTCATTTACAAGAGTTACAGAGATCACAGGCCGTCCGGCCTAACCGGCTCCCATCTGACAGGTTACAATGAAACATCCACTACAGCCTAGTCCAGCAAGAAATTACTTAGATGTTTTACAATGAGCACAGAGAAATTTCTCCAGAAGCTTGATTTGTAAAAGGCTAATTCAGGGCCCCATTCTACATGTATGAGCTCCTTAACCAAGTCATCCTAGCTAAATCCATGAGACAACACTCATGAGTACAGTTTTGCAGCGTCAAACCCTTGAGGAGGAAGGAAAAAAAAAACCTGTAATGAGCCCTGAATGAAAAAATAGCCGTAATTGTAATTGCTACATTAACAACTCTGGAATGGCTCGAGCTGCTACAAACGTACTGTAGCCCTGTCTCACTGCACTCACTGACTGCTTCAGGAAGATGGCAGGGGCATTTATCAGCAAAGCAAGACAAGAAAGAGGAAATAGAAGTGCTTTAGAGACAGGACAATGATATTAACAAATATAGGGGACTCAAAGCAATATGCAAATCAAATTGATCACTGAAATGGCAGGCTAAATTACATGAAAAAGATACCAATCAAAATGTAAATAAAGTGATTCATCCTTTTGTATAATGTATGCAATGAAATAACTTGTGAAGACTTGCCTCTTGATAACTGGTCAGGATATATGTCTTTAAAAAATATCCTTTCTGGTACAACCACCATGTCTATTTAGCAACAGTTTCAGAGAGCTTGTGATCCACCCCTGTACCTCTCTCCGTTTATTCAAACTTAACATGCAATGTCAGATTCAAGGGAAAGATACAGAACAATCAAAGTCCTTTGTGGAAGAAAAAAATGAGCTGCTACTTACAAAGTTTTGGAGCGATTTGGAGATTAGTTTCTGTTGGTTGTGCCTGAGACAGGGTGGTAGCCTCTCTCACCTCAGGCTCCAGCGTGGGCGGAGGGAAGGAAGGTGCGGCGGAGGACAACAATGAAAAATCTAAGACACGGTTATGCGGAGAAGGGGAGAGGAAAGGCTCGGAGGGCACTAGCGAACTATCAGCTTGCACTGTAACTTCAACCTTGGTTTCAGGGCTCGGTGCTGGGAAAGGTGAGGTATGCACCACTGAAGGCACCCAAGCAGACAGAGCAGTAGGTTCCACTGAAATCACTGGGTCTTGCCCTATCCTCCCAGGGTCGAGGTGGGTAGGAGAATCATACTCAAAAATTTTATCTACAAACACCCACTTGAGGCCAGCAATGCAGAGGCACAGGCTGAGAAGGCAAGCCAGGATAGGGACGATGCAGATCTTTTCAGAGTTGAGGCAGCCCCTCAATCGCTCTGCCTCCAGGCACACGCAGCAAGTAGCGGCAAGGCCTGCTATTCCCTGGACCCTCCCGTCCTCTGTTTGCATCCCTGACATGTTGTCCTCAGCTGGGAGCCCTTCGAGAGATGCAGCAGGGTTCAGCTGAGTCGAGGAGTGGGGAAAAGCCTCTGCCGATACTTCAGACATATTTAAGCATAAAAATTTCAACCAGCTCACCTCCAAAAGGCCCTAACTCTATCACAGTCCATTATTATGAGAGGGGCAAAAATCAAATCACCCAACTCTGGAAAAAATCACACAGTGGGAGTCAGTAGAGAGTCCAAGTTCAAGAACATCATCTGAACTGGGAGAGGATAAAAATAAAAAAACCCTCTCCTATTAAACAAGAAATAGAGTTGCTTAGTAATTATTTAGCTCCCATTTCCTGGCCACTTTTATAATTCCTTCAATGCCTCTCAAGCCATCCCAGCTCGTCCGAGGGGAGTGTTGGGGGTGGTGCAAGGTGGGAGAACCGCACCAAAGAAAGCACAAATTGTTGGATTAAGTGAACCAATAGCCCAGAGCGAAAGGCTGGCTCCTCACCTTGAGCGTCTGAGGCTGGTGTCTGCTTAGATGAAGAAAACAATTGTCATGCAGCAGAAGCAAAAGCAAAATCAGGAAGAGCAGCACCGGCGGCAGCAGCGGCGGAGGTAACAGTGACAGTAGCAACAGCATCCTGTTGTGTTAAAGCGAGGGCTGAAACAGGCTGAATCATTACAGAGCAGCAGGTGCCTGCTCTCGGAGCATCACTGCAAACAATATCATTACACAGAGGTTTGAAAGGAAGAGCAATGCTGCGAGGAGGGTGGGAACTCCCTTCTTCCCCCCACCCCCTCCTCTTTGTCCTTCTTGAGCACTCCCTCACTTTCCTCCTCTTTTTTTCCCCCCTCTCCTCCCTCACAGTCTGTTTCCCTCTCTCCTTTCTCTCCCCACCCCCGCCCCTCTGCAGGACTGCTTTGAGTGAAATCAGTACACCCAGCAACACAGGACTGCTAGTGACTTCCTATTTTATCCAATTAGAAGGAATAAAGGCCATCAAATCAAAGGGAGGCAGGCAGGCAGCAGTTATGCGCGCTCTCTCTCTCTCTCTGTCTCTCTTCCTTCCACTGTTTGGTCAGAAGAAGATGGTAATCGATTACAGCAATCTAACAAAGCTGAGATGGGGGTGTAGATGGTAGGCTTATGGGTTGGACCCGATGCTCAGCAAGTCTGATATCTGATCTCTCCCAAGGGAAGTAGGCTTGTCTACTGCAGTTTCTTCCTGCCTGACGCATAGAGATAGCATTCCTTCCCAATCACTCTAATAAGTTTAACTCTCTAACAATAAGGTGATGCATCTTAGGGAAATGAATATTTAAAAAAAATCACTTAAATCTTTGCCTGTACGTTATTATGGAGACGGGGATTGCATCAGCTTTTTAAATTCTGTTTTGGAAATAAATGTAACATTCTTAAAAGAAAATCAATCTCTCAAGAGCTGGTTTGTAACTGATACAGAAAATACAATGTTTAGGTTCTGCTTGAAATTGATAAAGATCAAGGAAATCCAGCATTAAAAAAGCGTCTGCTCTGTTCTTAACTTGGCCCATTGTTTCTCTGTATTGCAAAGATTTATTACGTCCTATGGTGCTTATTCGTGCCTCACTTAAATTAGCATAAATCAAGGAGCAGCTTCATTGAAGTCAATAAAGTTATAATGGTGTAATGGAGATCAGAATCAAGCCCTTTATGTGGCATAATATTAACATATACAATGAGAAAAGGGGCTCTGATTATCAGCCCCCTCCCCCCCCCGCCTTGTGCCATCATTTCCAGCAGTGACTTGGCAGCGTTTTACACCCATTTTTCACTGGTACGAACGATGGTACAAGGTGCAAGGAAACAAAGAATCAGTCCCTCTGAATTGTTCTGGCTTTGCTTCTTGTTTCGAATGTTACTTAGTGACTAGTTTCCTTTTTATTTATTCATGGTAGTTAAAAAATAACTAACTCCCACCAAGACCTCAGGGTAAGGGTAACTCCTCTTTGTAGAAACTAGGTTTATGGACACTGAGGTAGTTCCATGGGTGATCTGCTGTTTATCGAGATTGAACACCACCAGCAGTTTCTTTGGTGCCACTGGGACACATTTATACCTGGTGAAAATCAACCGGTGTCAAAGGAATTCTACCAGGAATGACTTTGTCCCAGGATATTAAATTAAACCAATAGGGGTCTGCGCTCAGCTATGTTTATCAAATACTTCCTCTTAAATGAAAACAAATTGAGCATGAAGGCTCAGAAATCAAGCTCTCCTAAGCTAGACAATGCCAAAATGTTACAGCAGTAGACAATGGGAGTCCAAGGTACTCAGCACCTTCCAGAAACACATCCATGCAGACTATCTTTGTTTGACCAACTATAGCAGTGGTTCTCAACGTATTTACCATTGCAGGCTGCATATGCATCTCTCTCTGTGTTATGTGGGTGGCATCCACACAATCTATATTCTACCTGTGTGGCCCTGAGGATGACACATGGGCCGCAGCTCTGTGCTGACTGGGCTGCAAGTGCGTGGGTTGAGAACCACTGAACTATACAATAGTACATGGCAGAACAATACGTGAGACTCTGGGGAGAGACCCATGGGTACATTAAAAAAAAACCCCACAGCTGATAGCAACATTCTTTATAAAAATATAATCAGCAATCTAAGGCTGTAATTCCATTGTGGGATCTGGTCTTAAGGTTTATGATCAGAAACCGTTGTCAGAATGATTGCCTTTGATCACATAGACTTGCTTAGCTTTCTACCTTTGGATTAACTAGCTGATAATACGTTGCATCAATACTGCATCTTTCGGCAAGTATAGCAAAATACTTCCCAAATGGCAATGAATCAAACACCTTACATTGCCACTGTAAGATAGGGAGTATTATACTCATTCTACAGATGAGGACCATGACGTTTGAGTATCTTATACACATCGTCTAATGCATCTCACCACTGGATTTTTTTTTTTTATTCGGCCTAACTTTTTTCCAAATCTTGCTTTCTTATTACCCATAACTATGACCCTTTTGCACACCTGGATCCCTCCAAATCCATGTAACCCCTTACCGTATTCCCCCACGTGGAGCTGCCTTCTAGGAAAACTACATATGTTTAAAGCAACAGAGGGTCCTGTGGCACCTTTGAGACTAACAGAAGTATTGGGAGCATAAGCTTTCGTGGGTAAGAACCTCACTAGTTCTCTGAATCTTTCCCTCTACCCTATTCATCGTTTCCGTTGCTCTTCTCTCAGTTTTCTCCTCTCTGTTGACATCTCTCTGGTGCGGAGATGACCAGATGTGAATGTGGTAGGGGCAGGCTCCCAAGTGCCATGTCATTAATTGATAAATAATGTCTAGTTCTATGGAGGGCGTAGAAAGGGATGATCACCTCCTTTGCTCATGCTGTGACATCCCTGTAGTCCAAGAGCCCATTGTTTTTCCTTTACCACCACACCGCAAGCTGAAAACCACTAGGGCCCCACTGTACGTCAAGCTCTAATTCAGTGCGCTTGGCCTGGCCATTTATTTTCAGCCCTTCCACCAGGTTTTCAATCCGCGTGACATGTCCGCACTCATTCGAAATTGTTGCTCAGGCCGCGCTTTGTGAGACTCTCACACATATCTGTTAGAACAAGCTCTCTTACAAACGCTGGGTGAGTCCCCACTGCCCACCTCCGCCGCACCCCTCTGCTGAAGTGTAGCGCGCCACGGTGCAGACAGGCGCTACGCAGCGCACGCAGCTCTCTCCTGCTCGCTAGGCGGCCTGCTCTTGCTGCGGGATTGTCTGTTCCGGGGCACGGGGAGCAGGGCTGTGCGAGGGGGGGGTGGGGCAGGAGGGAGGGAGCTGTGCTAAAAGCTCAGCCTGCATCGCATCACTGCAGCTGCTGAACATGACTGGCAAAAAACAGAGTAACTTACTGTAGCTCCTCATTTGTTTCAGCTACTCCTCCACGTGCCAAGGCCCTGCCTGTCTGCACTATCTCAGCACTTTGCTCGTCTAGACGCAAACCCCTCCTGCTGCCTGCTTCAGCAGCATCACAATGGGCCTGCCTCCCCTCCACCCCACCATTGGGCCAGCTTCTCCCTGCTCTTGACTGCAGGTCCCTTACATCCCAGCACCACTAGACCTGGATCACTGTCTGTCTCCTCAGCATTAGCAGTAGCACTCAGTTCCTATTCTCCCACACACGATCCCCTTCCTGCCTAGCCAGCTGCACTGCTCCTCTCATCACGCACTCAATCCCCCCAGCCCTCCCACACCCCCAAGGTTTAACAAACCCCACTGCCCTCCCTCACCACACCCTAGTTGTGGACTGTCAGGGCTCCATTAACGTCTTCTGTGCCAACGAGCTTCTGCATGGGAACTGGAGACCAGGGAGCAAAGTCGGCATCCTCTCCCACTCTGCGTTTCTGGCCCTGCTCCACGCATGGAACCCGGGCCAGGGGACAATCTGCCTGAGTGCTGTAATTCTAGCTTTGAGAAGCGATTAGTCTGGGCCAGAAACATTACTGGTCAAGGCACCCACTCTCAAATAATCTACAAAAGACGACATCAGTAGCTAGGACATGTGCTGAGAATGGAAAAAGAACACTTACCAAATACGGCCCTTGAAGGGAAGCCAGAAAACACAAGAAGAAAGAGAGGAAGACCGCAAATAACATGGAAACATCAGTTCTGAACCGCATCAAGCACCTCAACATGAACATAAGAACATAATAACACAAGAACGGCCATACTGGGTCAGACCAAAGGTCCATCCAGCCCAGTACTCTGTCTACCAACAGTGGTCAGTGCCAGGTGCCCCAGAGGGAGTGAACCTAACAGGTAATGATCAAGTGATCTCTCTCCTGCCATCCATCTCCACACTCTGACAAACAGAGGCTAGGGACATCATTCCTTACCCATCCTGGCTAATGGGTAAGATGGGAAGATTTGGAAAAATGGGAAGATTTGGAGAGAATGGCAGTTGATAGGCAAGGATGGCAAATGTGGGTAGCCCAACGAGCTAAGGTCTAAGGTAAGGCTCTGAAAAAGGAAGGTATTGGAACAGGAGATACGCTAGTACGCCTTATCTCGCTTCACCTGGGGAATGGGAGGGAATTTCTTGCCGTTTGGTGCTTTCTCCCTATAGGCTGTTTTTGGTAGCTACTGCAAGGGAATGGTCTCTGGGTTACAGTCTTTCTGTACATGCAGAAGTCCAGGTACAGATTTGCTGCTGAAGGCGTTCTCTCCCTTGTTAGTGCCTTTTTTCCCAAATAGCTTGAAAATTCCCTCCGGCAGCTGCAAGGTTTGGCTTTGCATTCCTGCATTACCATACTAGGAAAGATGTATATTGTTTTAACATGGTTCTGTTGTGGGCTAGAGGAGATGAGCAGCTGGGGAGTTAAACCAACAATGGGTTAATGGGAATGGAGACCATGAAAGGAGAAGGTAAGTGAGTCTGGGTGACTTGTCTATAGCTTGCAGGTGCAGAAGTTAACCAAACTAACCCATTGGTAACAAATCATAAGAATAGGCTAGGCAAGGGTCTCCTTAGGTTAACTCCCTGTGCACAGCCGTATTTCTGCGTATGTACATGACTTGGGCCTCTTTGCCCAAGAGGAAAAGGTTGTGCAGATTCCATGTCAATGAAGCTACTGTGTGACTGTGACTGGACTCCTGCCATATAATAAAAGGCAGACTTGAACTTAGAAGTTTGCAAAATATTTTTGGATTGGGGGTGCATTTTGCCGGTAAATTTAATATAAATCCCTTCACTGCTGTAAGTTCTTAAGAAGAAGAGAGAAAAAATAATTAAGACTGAGATGGGGGGAAGTGAGCAGAAGAGTTGGTAGAGGCTGTATCTGTCCTTCTGACTGAATAGGTGTCTAACGTGGCTTCCATACACTTTAAGGCTAGAAGTCACCCTTCTAGTCTGACCTCCTGCATAGCACAGGCCGCAGAATGTCACACTATAGAGAATCCTCCTCCCGCAAGCCACAAATGTACATAAAACATTTCTCAAAACGAAGTATAAATAAATAGATAATCACCATGAAGAATATCCACTGTCAGCAAAGTAAAGCAACGAGTAACAGTCTCAGGTGGTCACTCATCCATGTACTAACCAGGCCCAAACCTGCTTATGGTTTTATAAATTAGGCCTGATAAGCCTTATTACTCATAGCATCAGGGTAATCTGACTTGAAATATCCAGCTGCTACACCCTCACTTTAATTCATCATATTCCCTACCTGGATCCCCCAAGAGTACACTACATTCTGGGAAGCATCAGGCCCCGAAGAGACAAAGTATGTGCTCATGGGCAGATGTACTGTATGTTACAGTTGGACATGTTGAGTCACAGGTTGAGAATGGATGATGGTTAGTAGCAAAATACTGGTATTGGCCAAGTGACTTCATTCCATGCATTGCACTCTTGGAACTTTCAAACAGACACAAGCAACAATATGCTCTTGTGGTATTAATACAGGGAACCACTCTATCAATTTGTATTTCATTCCATTTTTTCCCTACTCTGAGAAATTGAAAACAGTGTAACTAGGAGGATTAAAAAGTGCACATTCATTAATAAGGGATTGATGATTAAGATTAAAAGGATCCCTCTCATTGCTTATGGGCCACTTTCTTCCAATTAAATAAATGCAGCATTTAGAAGATGGAGATCATCAAAAACCACCAAGAGTGCCCAATGCATATCAACACTGACAGCAGTTACCCCCTTTCCCCAAAATGTATCAACTTGTGTGTGTATCAATATGTATACATAAGCGGATATCCATGTGATAAATTGGGGGACCACATGGTAGATCCATTTGTCATGCACCTTTGATGGCTCATCTGTACTCTGCCCACTAATCCATCTCCCCAGGGACTAATTCCAGCCATCTGAACCTCTGAGAATTTCAAAGAGCTCCATTAAACACTCCCACACAAAAAATGCATAAGGAGAAATCCTATTTCTCTGAAAGACCTCCACTGGAACTGCAAAAGCTAAAAGCGAGACCAATCTGAGCCTAGCTGTCATGTACAGAAAACATCATTTTTCTGAATGGGAGTGTCAGCAGGGCTGTCGCTTCTCCCCGGCTCCAAACCATGCGCTCGGCTCTTCAAGGAGGTTTATTTGCACAACAGAGGTTATCAGACAAGCAGAACACAGTCTTAAATCAATCCTCAGTGACAGGCTTCAGGGCCACTCCTCCAAGGGGTCTCCAGCCCTCCAGCTCTTGCAAGCTTCCTAGCCTCGGCCAGCTCTGCTCCCCTCCTGCAGCAGCAGTCGCAGGGCTGTTCCCCTGAGCCCCCAGCCCTTTGCTCCCAGGACCCACCGCAGGCCCTAGCTCCACTCCAGTGTGACTTCCCCTCTGAGGCTCCTCCGTCTGTCTCATCCCTCCCTCCCCAGCTGCCTACTAGCAGCCCTTTATAGGCCCAGGTGTGGTCCAGCCCTCTTTAAAATGGCTGGATTGGGCTCTGGTCCAGGGAGCTGGGCTTCATTTATCTACAGGGAGTCACAATTCCTTCCCTGCTCCCACCTTGCTCTAAGAAGGGGCCATGGGAAGGAATTCATGACAGCCCTTTTTGCTGGTGCAGATGACTTCTGGACAGTGCATGCTCGGGGGTGGAGTGAAGGTTCTGTCTACTTCCTGACCAACTACAGAGAGAGAGTGAGAGAGAGAGAAGCAGGTGTCCCATGAATCCTGCTTTCTCCCATGCACACATAGCTGACCCCTCCCCCTCCCTCTGCCATCGCCCCATGTTATTGGGAGGACAGCTGTGCTGGAAATCTGTACTTTTTTTTCTCACCTATGATTTTTGGGAAGTGCACCTCCTTTAAGGAAAAGGCAGGAAAGCTTTAGTGCTAAACACATATAGGCCCTAATCTGACACAGCACTTAAGCACGTGCTCAACTTCAGTGGGGTCCCTTTGTGAAGACTAATACATTCCCTTGTGATGTGCATAATAAAAGATAGGAAGCAATGTTCAACGAGCCTTCTAGAACATGTACCCGGAAGCGTGTCAGCTGGGGGCAATCACAACAACATATATTTATCAGAAACCTGCAGACCAGTCATTATGAATGTCAGTGCATTTGAAAGGTTAATGTTCATCCCAGCATGCATATGACTTTACTGGGGAATCATCTATACATACAGCGTATACTCACATATTATCCATTGGCAGAATGAAGACTCTTTAAGGGCCATCACTGTGGTTTACAGAAACGTGCTTTACTAAAAACTACGGCTTCTCTCAAGCAATGTTAATCGTTTCAATGTTTGCTGCTGGTAATTGTAACAGAAAGATGCAATAAGATGGGCTGTTATTTCATGGGAACAAAAGGGTCTTCTGACTCTCTTCATCCTCCAGTGAAATGTGAGACCCTGAGTCTCTTTCATCCTAATCAGAAGCTGAGTTTGTGGCACTCCCTGTGACTCAGGAATATGACATTAAACATGAATTTCAGGAGCTTTAATCAATGGCAATAAATTGCCCAGCTAATGTATACACGGGCTCAGACTGTGTTGAATACTGGAATTGTCCAATGGAAAAATGAATCAGGGGAATTATATGGGAAAGTAGCATTCAGGAAATGAGCAGGCAGTTTAATACAAGAAATATAAAGCACCCAACTCATTCCGTCTGCCTAGGAGAGTAAGCAGTGGGAGAGAGACGAGCACACTGCATGTGTTTTACTTGAGAACAGTATTCTTCTCGTCTCTCCCAGTGCTGTAGCATCAGAGTGGTTCACGGTCTTTAATGTTTTTATCCTCACAATGCACCTCTGTGAGTTAGCAAAGTGCTGGGATCCCCATTCCACAGCTCAGGCACAGAAAGACACTAAGTGGCTCACCCAAGACCATACAGGAAGCCTGTGGCAGAGCAGGAATTTGAACCTAGGTCTCCAACGTGCCAGGCTAGCGCTCTAACCACTGGGCCTTTCTTCCCCGCTACTACACCTCAGAAAAAGATGACAAAAACAGCACCTACAGTTCGCTCAGCAGGCTCTGCACCAAATAGAGTTCTTAACAAAGAACTCGAGGATGAGGGCAAAAGTGTTTTTCTGCTCCTCCTCCACCATCTTTAGGGGCTGATTTACCATCACCCCCAGCTCAATTTAGAGATTCCTTGAAAACTGATGTAAATAGGGTAAAGGGACTCAGCTCTGTATGGGGATATATGATATACATAATGCATAATTATTCCATGGGGAAGCTTAAAAAAGAAAATCAAGGCTTTGCAACCAGTGCTAGATGGAAGCATTTTTACAACTTAAGAACATAAGAACGGCCAGACTGGGTCAGACCAAAGGTCCATCTAGCCCAATATCCTGTCTCCCAACAGTGGCCAATGCCAGGTGCCCTAGAGGGAGTGAACAGAACAGGTAATCACTGATTTCACTCCTGCATGCCTGAGCAATATTTTTATACTCCTCCCTGGTCATTTGTCCAATCTTCCACTTCTTGGAAGCTTCTTTTTTGTGTTTAAGATCAGCAAGGATTTCACAGTTAAGCCAAGCTGGTCGCCTGCCATATTTACTATTCTTTCTACACATCGGGATGTTTTTTTTCCTGCAACCTCAATAAGGATTCTTTAAAATACAGCCAGCTCTCCTGGACTCCTTTCCCCCTCATGTTATTCTCCCAGGGGATCCTGCCCATCAGTTCCCTGAGGGAGTCAAAGTCTGCTTTTCTGAAGTCCAGGGTTCGTATTCTGCTGCTCTCCTTTCTTCCTTTGGTCAGGATCCTGAACTCAACCATCTCATGGTCACTGCCTCCCAGGTTCCCATCCACTTTTGCTTCCCCTACTAATTCTTCCCTGTTTGTGAGCAGCAGGTCTAGAAGAGCTGTGCCCCTAGTTGGTTCCTCCAGCACTTGCACCAGGAAATTGTCCCCTACACTTTCCAAAAACTTCCTGGATTGTCTGTGCACCCCTGTATTGCTCTCCCAGCAGATATCAGGGTGATTAAAGTCTCCCATGAGAACCAGGGCCTGCGATCTAGTAACTTCTGCTAGTTGCTGGAAGAAAGCCTCATCCACCTCATCCCCCTGGTCCGGTGGT
Source organism: Trachemys scripta elegans (assembly GCF_013100865.1). Taxonomy (NCBI): domain Eukaryota; kingdom Metazoa; phylum Chordata; order Testudines; family Emydidae; genus Trachemys; species Trachemys scripta. Next base: position 124,801,678 of record NC_048303.1, read on the forward strand.
CTATAGCAGACTCCCACCATGACATCACCCTTGTTGCTCACACTTCTCAACTTAATCCAGAGACTCTCAGGTTTTTCTGCAGTTTCATACCGGAGCTCTGAGCAGTCATACTCCTCTCTTACATACAACGCAACTCCCCCACCTTTTCTGCCCTGCCTGTCCTTCCTGAGTTTATATCCATCCATGACAGTACTCCAGTCATGTGCGTTATCCCACCAAGTCTCTGTTATTCCAATCACATCATAGTTCCTTGACTGTGCCAGGACTTCCAGTTGTCCCTGCTTGTTTCCCAGGCTTCTTGTATTTGTGTATAGGCACTTTAGATAACTCGCTGATTGTCCCGCTTTCTCAGCATGAGACAGGAGTCCTCCCCTCCTGCACTCTCCTGCTCGTGCTTCCTCCTGGTATCCCATTTCCCCACTTACCTCAGGGCTTTGGTCTCCTTCCCCCAGTGAACCTAGTATAAAGCCCTCCTCACTAGGTTAGCCAGCCTGCTTGCGAAGATGCTCTTCCCTCTCTTCGTTAGGTGAAGCCTAACCATGGAGGTCCTGGACTTCAATCTCTTACCTAGCAGCCTAAATTTGGCCTCCAGGACCTCTCTCCCATCCTTCCCTATGTCATTGGTACCTACATGTACCACAACCAACGGTTCTTCCCCAGCACTACACATAAGCTTATCTAGATGTCTCGAGAGATCTGCAACCTTGGCACCAGGCAGGCAAGTCACCATGCGGTTCTCCCGGTCATCGCAAACCCAGCTATCTATGTTTCTAACTTAAACCCACCTCCCAAAGTTATAAACATAAACATATTGCAGGCTTATATTTGTGGATTAAACTTTGCAATAAAATCGTACATTCAAGATTTGCTAAGCTTCAGAAGTTCACTTGCAAAGAATATCATTATTTCAGTGCACGAGCTAGTTCAATATACAGCTTTCTACAAATACCTCTAAAATTTGAATTTAATCGACAGCATCCTGAATCACGATATCCATTCAATTATATTGTCTAGCTCAGTTCTGGGCATGTCTACCCAAATGCATCTTTATAGTGTTTAAGTAGCTGAATCCAAATATTCTCTGCTTAAAATAATTTCAACAGCATAGCACCTGTATACTGCAAATCTTCCAATAAGAACAGACATTAGCATGTCTCATAATCTCAGCATCATCAAGGTGATTTAATATTTAATACTTGTCTCTTACTTTACCCACAAAGCCAAGAAATGAATGAATCACTCTTCTGGCACTGGAGAGAAAACTTTGTGGATTTCCAGCAAGTAATTAAAATTCAGTCAAGTAAGAATGACAAAGGGGATTTTATGCTTACTCAGCACTCTGTATTTTAACCAATTTTGGTTTGTTGCATAGAATATCAGGGTTGGAAGGGACCTTAGGAGGTCATCCAGTCCAACCCCCTGCTCAAAGCAGGACCAATCCCCAACTAAATCATTATAGCTGCGTTTCTAATCTGAAACCTTCAGCTGAATAGCTAAACGGTGTTTTCTGCTGCATCTCCCCTCTGCTAAATCTTTGGTACTGTATGCACTGCACATATCATTCCACAGTCTGGCACAGGGACTAGCATTTCACGGTTTACAGCATCAATAGGAAAAAGGCAGTTATTCTTCCCCCATAGCATGACATTCACATTACTACAGGGTTGGCTGGTATTAAGCTAGAGAGAGGAACAGGGACAGACACCAGCACCTGGATAACGTGCCCACTGCATTTAAATTTCTATCCATTTCTATCCATTTACCATGTTGGTTAGTGGGCTGAACAGGAAAGCAACACTGCTAAGCCTTTTCAGGACATAAAACAGTCACTGAAGCTGCTTTTCAAGTATCTAAGATGACCTGCATTTAACCAAGATAATTAAGAAACAATCAGATACAAAGTTTGGAGCTGTGCTGCTGGACGAGTGTTCCTTGCCAGAATTTCAGTAACTAACTCTGCTAAAAGAGCGCAGGGGATTTTGAGCGTGTGTGAGTGCCAGAAGAGAATAAAATTCATTCCTTAACCTTCCACACTTAACAAGCATTAACAAATATCACAATGTATCCATTAGGGTTAGACACTGGCTAATTAAAAAACCCATGCAGCTGGGGTCTAATCAGTAATAATAATGACTTGCAGCTGTTTCCATCACCTTCCATCCCCTATCTCCTCCCCTCTCCTCCTCCCCCAATAAAAACTCTGTGGATTCTTGTAGTTACAGGAAGTTGAATGCATTATTTATGTGGATGCAGAGGCTAGAAAGTCCAGGCATGCTGCTTACCACGATTGTAAGCTTGCTTGTGCATTAGGTGCTGTGGACAGATTTCAACCTTGCCAAATGAAATAGCGAAGTAATAACAAACATTAAAACAACAACAAAAAACAGTGCTAGGAATAGAAGGCAGGTCTGAATTCACTGCTGAGACAGAGTACAGTAGACCATCAACAGTAAGAATGATCCAGTAACAATTAACCTATTACAATAAGATTGTACATTTCCTTTGATCTATTAATATGATTATGTTCAAATGTATTTACTCAAGCTAGGGATCTCCAGAGGACGTGTGGGGAAAACAACTACAAAAGGCACTACTTCATTTAGTGGCCAAGATGAAAAGTTAATGACGGCCTTTAGTGAGGCATTTCGCTCTTTCCCCTCTCCCACTAAAACAATGTACTTTGTATTCAGAAAAATCATTGCATTTGTCCATGATTTCAAGGAATATTAAACTGGTAGTCAGGCAAGCCAGAAATGCTCATTTCCTGGCATACTAAGCAATGACCTACCATTGCAGACATGGATCTGTCAAGCTGTCATCTGTGCACACATTCTGAAATAATGCCTTTCAGATTTCATTTCCAAGCTGATCCTGGGTAACTGATCATGCCACATACAAATATGGATGCAGAGGCTGAGTCCCTGAAATGAAGGCTAAGTAACAAAGGGGGGGAGGGGATGATGTGACTTGAACAGGTAATAAGATTGCAGACTGTACAAACTAATTACAATAATCAATGAAATCAATCCTCTCCTGATAGGCTGCATCTGTTCTTCCCAAAATGAACTCCACCTTCTTTTTTCAAGCGGCTGATCTCTGCGGGGAACTTGTGACTTCTTGACACAAGTGCTTAGCTGTGAAATCGATCAACAGCAGCACATGAATGTGTGATGCTGGTCTAATGCTGAAGGCTCCCCAATACTCGGCACATGGACCTTGAAGAGCCTTACTGATTTCAGGGGGACACCATATGTGCACAAAATGGGTCCCTGCCGAGAGACCATACAATAGATCCATTAGGTTCATGGTAGGACCCAGGGGTCCAGTGATTAGGGCGCTAGCCTGAGTCCTGGGTGATCTTGGTACAATTTCCTGCTCTGCCACAGACTTGTTCCTGGGTAAGTCACTTGGGTCCAGATCCTCGAAAGGTATTGAGGTGCCTCACTCCCATTAGCCATCTAAATACCTTTGAGGAGCTGGGCCTTAGTCTCTGTGTGCCTCGGTTCCCCATCTGTACAATGTGGATAACAGATTTTCCTACCTCACGTGGGGTGACGGGAATACAAATACGCTAATGAGTGTGAGGCGCTCAGTGCCTGGGATAGATGATGCTTGCAGGAGCTTCCTATTCTAGTATACCCAGTGTCATAATGCAATCTTTGGGCTTAGGGATTCTCCGTGGGCATACGTAGGAAGAGGTGGACAGGGGAGTGGGATGAACACTTCTGGAGCCTTCTCTGGTAGTGCCATCTGCTGAATTATGTCACAAACATTGCAGTAACTTGCAGAAAGCTTCCATGGAACCCTACACAAACCCTCTAGGTCTTGCCAAGTGAACCGTAGATTGTGAGATGATGGTGTTGCACCAGGTTAAACTCCCAATTTCTTCCTGCTCCCTGCTAATTACAGTCCCTTAGCAACAGTGCCTTAGTTAGACCAGTAGTGGCTGGTGGAATTTCTGAGGCTTAAGTAGTTGTCTCCTGTTCCTATTGGCTATCTGTACTGGAGCTCCCGGCAGGAAGAACTGCAGCCTCCATCTGAAGGTGACTCCATCTCTCCCAAGTGGCCATGAATTAAATGTAACCTTTTCAGCCATCCTCTGACATTGAACCTCCGTGTGTCCTAGAGAGGCCCTTCAGCACCACTGTGGGGAACAGCGCTGGGATGGCATAGAGAGCCTTTGTAATTATTTGGTCTAATCCTATTTGGAGAAGAAAGGCTTTCATTTGCTAATGTAACAAATACATTTCCTAGAAGCAGCCCCCTGCATTTAAAATAAAAACAAAACAAACTCTCAAACAACGTGACATGTCTTGTGTTTGTGAAACGTTGTATGTTAACTAGATCGAAGGCTGTTTAATATTTAAAAAAAAGTTAAAGAGGAAAAAGTGTTATTAGATGGCGGCAAATTTTGAAGCTACAATTCTGCACTCCTCATTATAGAAGTGAACACAATCTGAAGAAGCCGTTCCGTTATTAAAGGTGTATACCATCCAAGCAAAAGAGGCAACTCTTTACAGCAAATACATTGTTTCACAGGGATTTTTGTATTGCAAAATATTCATATAGGATCACATTTGTAGTTGACAAAGTTGCTGTTGATTTAATGCTGTGATAATGTTATACTGGTTTCTATGCTGTCGATTGCAGGAATTAACTATTGCAAATGCTGATCAGAAATTCAGGTAGGGGTTTTAGAATGATAGTAACCTGATTTACTGAGCAACAAACACCATTATTTCTATAAAGCCATGAGCCAAGCCTTTAATCCTGTAATAGGGAATGTGGGTTTAGAGCATCTTCTTCATGCGTCACACAAAGAGCAAGGTCTTTAAGACCCTCAGCTAATTTAAGAAAAAATGCTCCTTATCTTTGTAATAAAGAGCATTTAAATTACTTCTGAAAACATCTGTCTGTTGCTGCATGACATACCTGCCTCCCCATAAGCCTGCTCCCACTGACATATATGGTTAAACTACCACTAATGCCATTGATGCATGATTGGGTCCCATGCACCTGTTCTGGCACATGCTTAGCCAAATCCTGGTTCCACTAAAATCAGAGCCCAAACTCCCCTTGATTAGAATGAAACCACAATCTGGTTTCTCTGTCATACTTATCTGGTCCTCGTTTGTGTAGTATGTAAGTTCTTCACATTCTTTAACATATCCTTGCAACACCTCTGTGAAGCAGGGAGGTGCTGTTTATCCCCTTTGTCCAGATGGGGCACTGAGGCCAAGAGAGGCGAAGCCCCAGATCCTCAAAGATATTTAGGTGCCTAACTCCCATTGCTCAAGTTCACACAAAGTCTTTGGCAGAGCAGGGACCTGGACCTGGGTCTCCCAAAACCAAGGCCTAACCACTGGACCATCCAGTCCTCTGTCTTAGCTGAACACCAATTAAACGCATTCTTGTCCTAACGTTGTTTATCCACCTCTGCATTCGCTTAGTCAGACTTCGGGTTATTCAAGGATTTAGGAATTTTTAAGCAAATGAGCATTTCTGGAAAATCTAAGGTGGGGCTGTACATGAAGTAGACAAGAGTGGTATGGTCACTGGGAGCAGACGCGAAGGTCACAGAAGGTATGCAAATTCATTGTGGGATATTATAAAACACTTCTTTCATTCATCTATCAAGTGCCAGTAGCTGCAAGCTCTTTTCACAGCCTCCCACAGAACAAAAAAAAAAAAAGAAAAAAGAAAAAAAAAGGGGTGGGGGATATTTGAGTTTGGGTGAGGGAAGACAGAATATCAATTCCAAAGTTACAATCATCTCAGAGACAAATCGCTGCTGTCAATGATTCATATGTGAGTTATAAAACCGAGGCAATTAACTTAGATCTTCAGACCTGACTGGTACAGTCCAAACGACAGTCAGAGACAAAAAATTACATTTGTATAGCTGATTCCACTCCCTCCCCACAAACAGTCCACCTTAAACCTGTACGTTTCCTCACAGTTAAAAGTATGCCTCATGTGTGAAATAGACACAATTATGGAAATCCCCTCTGGAAACTGGAGCAAGGCTCACAATCCCCTAGTTTGCCAGGAAATGCAGCCTTCCTTATTCATTCTTCCCTGTAATGAAGAGTCGGGTTCACTGTTTTACCCTGATGATGAGTAAATTGCTGTCTCTATCTGCACCAAGACAATCTCCTTCCCCAAGGCAGACTAAGCATGCAAATTCTGAAGACACACTTGATATCTTCCAAATGATTATGGATGAACCAGAGCTTTAGTGGCCGGCACAGAGGTGAATTTCTCCTCCTATGTGCCTGTACATATTTATTGTATGTACAAAGACACACAGAATTCATACATATATCATACAGATTACCTTGTAGCCCGTCTACAGTCACCTAGGAACCTTACAATTACTGTGATGCACACCAGTCACTCAGCACTTCAGAAAGACTGTGGGATTAGAATTCCCGTCCTCTATTGTCTACATTCTCACATCACACTTAACACCCTAGTAGCCAACTGCCTCTTGCTTGGAAAGCAAAACCCCCTACCACTTGAGCTAAGGAAGGATCTCTGATGGCTGCTGGCAGTACAGGAAAATTGTGCCCCTCTATACTGCTAGAATTCTTCATGGATCATTGTGGCCAGGGAGAAATGGTCGAAGTTTCCTAGCAAGATGGAGGTAGAAAAAAATCTTTTTTTTGGGGTGGGGGGGTGGAGGTGTCATTGAAAATACCTGTTCATCTAGAGCCATTGAGGCCACAATCTTAGTAGGATTTAGAAATGGATTAAATATTGGTATGGAAAATGAAAACGTCTACAAGCAGTATCAGATAACATACAAGCTATTTGTAGAAGAAATATAGACATTCGTGCTTCAGGGCATAAGCCAAGCATGAACCAAGGGGGGATTAGGAAAACATTTCCAGATGAATAGGTTTTCCAAAATTGTCTATTGGGGTTATTTTTGCACCTTCCCCTAAATCATCTAGGCAGAGACAGGATCCTGGAATCCATGGATCACTGCTCTCATGTGGTATGGCAATTCCTTCGCTCCTGTATCAGTCACGGACGATACGGTTTCATGACATTTGAAAATGACACTATTTCAGCCACAATATATGATCATATACCATGGCTATGGTTCCTTCTAGTCAGGGTAAATGATGGGATTGGAGAGCTAGGAGCCAAAGGAAAGACAAAAACTTCAGTTGGTCACTTTCTGCTCAGTGCGGACCACCTCCCCAACCCCTTTGTTTATATTAGATCTGACACGGTACTGAGGCCCTCAGCGCCTACTGAAGTCAATGGGAATTGAGGGTATTCCTGACATCATACAGAACTGGGCTCATTATGAGAAACTTCACACAGTGTATAATTAGACTGTGAAACTCATTGCCAGAGGCTGCTGTAGAGATCAAGAATTTAACAACATTCTAAGAGAAACTGGATATTTAAATGGCTAAACAGTATATTCATTGTTATAATTAGAAGAAAAGTTGTAGCAGTATATAAAAACTTGTGCTTCAGAGATTACACCAATCTCTAAATTATTAGGGGTTAGCCAGAGAATCCTCTGGTGGGCAGATTAGTTCACATCTTCCTACTGCATGGGGTTCTTGCACCTGCCTTTGAAGAATCAGGTGCTGGTCTCTGTCAGAGACAGGACGCCGAACTAGATGAACAAAACATCTGATCCAGTCTGGCAATTCCTATGTTTTTTCTTTCTTTGACTAATCTTCTCTATTTTTCCTGATGTCAGAATTCACATACACCATTTGTACAGCTGGTCAATTTCACTTTCTTCTCCAGCCAGATCAACAAAGGGATAAACAGCAAGACTGGTGTGTGGGAGGTTGATGTATATGTGGTCAGTGACTGGTACAGAGCTAAATAGATGGAAGTTTAATTTTTAATCCACTAATATTTCAACCTCACTGGGGGAATCATTTCCCTCTGTTTCCGTGCCCCCTTCCCCCCCATCACCATGTTTGTAATTGTTCATGGATGGAAATACTCCTGCTTTCTTTTATTACTATCACTGGTATCCTAATTGTGTTCCATGTATTTACAATGTTACAGTTGTGTGCATGATGCTTTATGCCTCTCTCACATCGTTCCTAGGACGCCTGACCAGCACAGCAGATGGGCACTGACTGTGACCCTGAGAGCAATTACGTCTGTCCAAAAAGAACAGTCAATGTTCTGTTCTGCTCTTTGGTATATTTCTCAGCTTTTATCAATAAATTGCTAAGTTTTCTTACTTGTGTTCCTGTGCACACTCGGTCGTAGCAAAGCTACAATTTTATCTTGGAAAGTTTATGAAAGGTCATGAAGCTGGTCAGGGTGAAAAAGGCAAAAGTCATGAAATTATGGTACAAACTCTGCCCCCTTAAAAGTCCCAGGCATTATTTAGCACCAAACCCACATCTAATCTGCATACAAAATCTGACATCTCTTTTCAAAAATGTAGGTACTTGGAGTGAGATTTACAAAGGCATCTAAAGATGAATGGAGGAACCTAGTGGGATTTACAAATGTGCTCCATGAGGTAGGCCACCTAAACCCCTTTGACTTTCAGTGGGCATCAATCGCTCAGGTGATTCGTAAATTCCACTAGGAGCTGACTTGCCTCTCTAAGTGCCTAAATACCTTTGTAAATCTGGCTCTTAGAACTTTGTAAAAACTACATGTGCCATTTTGTGCAACCAAACTGTTGCCTTCGATAGTTTGTAAAGCAAAAGAAAATGAATGGGGGGGGGGAAAAAAGCAGGTGAATGCTAGTTTTTTATGATGGAGAAACCAAATGTTTGTTTGAATTATTTAACTCCTCAGAAGTGTTAGTTGCTGTTTTTCTAAAACAAGTTTTAAAAAGAATTCGTTTTTTATTTGAATACAACTGTGCTAGTGCCTAGCTAAGGTGTTTCGATGAGAACTGTTTTTGCTCGATGGGCTGTTCTGCACTGTAGGGAGGGTTCATTTTCTACTTTTTTGCTTTTTGTCTTTTATCACAGCTGGTTGCGGGTTTTGGTGAATGACAGTTTAATGTTAACAAGACATTTAAGAACAATAAAATTAGCTAAATATCATCCCAAGTAACAGATTCGTAAAGAGTGAAAAGGAAAGCAGGCTGCTTGGTAATAATTAATAATCCCTCCAGTATGCAAATCCCTTCCTTGAATGGCGGAGTGCTGTTTGGGCCCATATGTTGAAAACTCACTGGCATATGTGAATTGAAGTCTTTGCCTCCAAGCCTGCTCACTATCACTGCGCTCTTGTTGGGGGGAATAATGGGACATGAATGCATAGGTATTACCCCGTCACGACGTCATTTCATGCACAATTCATATCCAATTACCCACAATTTTATGGCATATTTTACATGCACAACTCAGATATTAAAAAAAGAAGAAATTAGCTCTAAGGGTACAGCTACACAGCAAAAAACGCCACACCAGCGAGTCTCAGAGCCCGGGTCAACTGACTTGGGCTCTCAGGAATCGCACTATGAGGCTAAAAATAGCAGTGTAGATACTCCGACTCGGGCTGAAACCCAGGGAGGGGGAAGGGTCTCAGAGCCTGCGGTCCAGCCCTAGCAAGAGAGTCTACACTGCTCTGTTTAGGCCTGTAGTGTAAACCTGAGTCAGTTGACTCAGGCTTTGAGACTTGTGGCCAAGTTTTTTTTCTTTTTCTTTTTGCAGTGTAGCCGAGCGATAAGAGTTGTGCTCTGGTCCACTGTGTCACCACAGCGCTCTTGGCTCAGCTCCTGTCTTCTATGGTGAAATTCACTTATGCTGAGGGTCCGTGCAAGGTCTTGTCTACACAGTGACTTAACGCGCAGCAAGCCACGGTGTGACTCTTCAGTGCACTAGCCTGCCATGCGCTAACTGGCTGTGTAGCCCCTGCTACCATGCACTAACAGTTCCATAGTGCACTGGGATGTACTCCCGTTTCAAGTAGCCACTTATGCCCTGAGGAGGTGCTGCAGAGAGGGATTGTGGGGAAAGGCCTGTTAATTTTCTACATGTCACAGAAAGGCATAATGGGGGTGGGCCAAAAGAAGGGGCCACAGGCTGTCCAGCACTTCATTCCACTAGTCCCAGTATGAGGTTTAATGTCACCTCTGCACTTCACCTACATAGAGCCCAAATATTCTGGTTGTACACAGGTGGAGCGGATTTCACCCTCCCATGAAGCCTGGGGTTCACACACAGCAATCAGGGCTGTCTGTTAAATTTGTTCAACTATTTATTTGTCTAAGACCGCAAAAACATGTGGAATCCATATTTGCAACATTCCTCCTTCTGAAGCTTCTTAATCCCCCAAATGACAAACAGAAAATAATAATAAATAGATACAATACAACTCTTGAGTAAGTCTAGACACCAGAGAGGGGTTTGGATTCAGATCCCATTGGGCAGGAGAACCTGAACAGTTACTCTGTGCCACAAAATATAGTTGTGCATTTGAACAAAGAGGACTGTAGCCCGAGGGCATATTATATACTTAACTGTGTAATTAGTTTTTAAAGACTCTTCTGACCTTTAGCAGACCATGCAATACTAAAACGAGTGCTATGTCAGCACTTGGCAATTAATACTCACCATTACATGTACATAATAAGTAGTACAAAATGATTTATCCAAGTGCTTTGCATGTTCTATAACATATTTTAAGGGAAAGAACGATATCAGAAGGAATGGAGGGAGAGAACAGTTACTGAACGTTTTAAAGAAGGTCTCATGGGTTAGATTCTGATCTCATCTACAAATGTGCAATTCCAGTATCACTCCAATGAGTTCAGTGGAGTTACTCCAGATTTACACGGGTTTAAACAATAAAAACATGTTAAAGGAATACAAAATAATGAATGGTAGAGAAAAGGTAAAATCAGGTACTCCTATTTGCTTTCTTATAATGGAAGAAAGATGATATTCAATTATACTAAAATACAAAGCATTTAAATCTGAATTTTTTTTTAACTCAACTCAGAACTAGCTTGTGGAACTTATTGCCGCTAAATATCCTTGCAGGTAAGTGCTCAGTAGAATTCAATGACATAGTAGACATGGATAATGAGAACATCCCCGGCTATGTTACTTAGCATTAAAGACATTCAGAAGGAACAACCTGGGGTTGGCCATTGTCAGAGACAGGACACGGTCTATAGGGACCATGGGTCTGAGCCAGTATGGGAATTTCTATGTTCTCCAAGTCTGTGTGGAGACAAGACATATCAATCAGTGTAATTGTGCTGTTAAAAAAACATGCATTCTGGTTTATTGTAGGAAGTGAAATCTCTTCCCCAGAATGTTGCTTTATCTTTTTCTATTACAAAATCAACCATTATAGTAATTCATGCCAACAAACGTGCTCACATCTTTAGATGCCAAAGACAGAATCTCCAAAATACCTTGTCAAAAATTTGAACATATTATTAAAAATTACAGTTCATGTAACTCTGAGTACTAACAGAGTAAATGTCACTAATAAAAGTCAATGTGTTCTCTACTCCATCCTCTGCACTTCAGAACCTGTCATGACTTTATTATCTGCTCTTCATTTCTGACACTAATACCACTCCATATAGAAATGCATTATGAGAACATAACCTCAGACACAGGATGCTTGTAGATACTTCAAAGATCCAGTCCTGTGTCTAGCCAAACACTTCCACATTCGACCTCTACTCTGAGTTTAAGACTTTACGGTAAAAAAGCTTTTCCATGCTGAATCTTGGAAGACTAGTTCTCAGGTCTGGACAAACGCTTCATAACCCCAGCTGGCTTGGGATCAGGAATATAAACCACAGTCCAGATTCTCTGCCCCCTCTTTTTAGTTTCGAAAAGAGAAGACTGAGAGGGGACATGATAGCAGTTTTCAGGTATCTAAAAGGGTGTCATAAGGAGGAGGGAGAAAACTTGTTCACCTTAGCCGCTAAGGATAGAACAAGAAGCAATGGGCTTAAACTGTAGCAAGGGAGGTTTAGGTTGGACATTAGGAAAAAGTTCCTAACTGTCAGGGTGGTTAAACACTTGAATAAACTGCCTAGGGAGGTTGTGGAATCTCCATCTCTGGAGATATTTAAGAGTAGGTTAGATAAATGTCTATCAGGGATGGTCTAGACAGTATTTGGTCCTGCCATGCGGGCAGGGGACTGGACTCGATGACCTCTCGAGGACCCTTCCAGCCCTAGAATCTATGAATCTATGAATCATAAAGAATCCAGAATCTGGTGCGAGCAGCCAAGGTTAGAATTCCCTTGGTATAAAGCCAACCACCCCCCAGCCTGATGTAGGTGGCATATCAGGGGAGGGATGGGCCATGACGGAGTCCAGTTCTCATCTGGTCACGTAGGAACCAAACCTGCTGTCAGAAATTAGAGAAACCCCTATGCTGCTCTAACTCACACGAGGGCCAGGGCAGTTTGAAAATCAGGGAGCCATAAACAGCTCCCCTCCCTGGAGCAAGAAGGTCTAGGTTTAGGCGCAGGAGAAAATCCAGCTCTATACTACAATGGTGATGTGAAAGGGCAACTTTGATAACTAATCTTTTAGATTTACTTAATTACTAATAAGGTCTATACCAGCTCCTTAGATTTGCTTACCTGTAGATCCCTAATAAAGGGGAAATGTCTAACCTGAAAAGTATTGAGTCCGAAGGGGGAAAAAATCATAGGAAGGAACATGTAAGACATTATATATTTATATATTTATAGAAGAAAAACATTGACACCCCCTCAGACACACATACATGATTCATAAACCACAGTTGCTCCAGGGCAGTAGCTTACTTCCTGACAATCTGAACTACCTTTATGTGTTCAGAGGGACATACATTATGACAAACAATAGTATTTTTAAGTGATTGTGCTTTAATTGCTACATAAAGTACAGGTGTTTCTCTCTACTCTGTGTAAAAGGCAGAGTTTCACGAACAGCCATAACACGAATTATAAAAATACATTAACTGCAAACAATCTCCAATAACATTTTGAAAATGAAAGTCACCGGAGATGTAACTTTTCTCATTTGCATCTAATTAGAAGAGGTTACCAAAAGGCAGACGATTTCACAATTTACAAGGGAACAAGATGCAAAGTGTGTGATGGGTAATATGTGAAGGAGGAGAGTTTAGCACAGTTCCCATTGCATTGTAAGAACAGGAGTGAACTGGAACAAGATTCCTATTAATTCCCATGATTAGAGCTGCTATATATATATCCCAATGGAGATCCAGGTCATGTCTCAACTGCAGTGTTTGGTATCCCCATGCTATTGGTGACAGAGTACGCATATTGTATAGGTTCATTTCCAAACCAGTGCACCTTGAGCCAATTCAGAATATTTGTGCATCTACTTCTCTATATATGTGGCTTTGAAAACATAACCCAGAGCACGGAACTAAAAAAATTTAAGCAAAAGGTAATATATCAATGAGTTGCTTTTAAAACAAACATTTGTTTAGAAAGATGAACTCTACAAATTATTCCAAACCTAGCAGTGTATCTAGCAGTGTATCTTCTAATTTATCTTTCAAATAACAAATCCAAATTGATGCTGGTTAGAAGAGGAAACACTTTGAAGAACTAGCTAGGACAGTTTCATTGAATGCAAAGTGGTGCAAATCCTCTGAATCTTCAAAAACAATGAGGAGTCTGGTGGCACCTTAAAGACTAACAGATTTATTTGCATCTACATCTACATCTATTTGTAGATGCAAATAAATCTGTTAGTCTTTAAGGTGCCACCGGACGCCTTGTTGTTTCTGTGGATACAGACTAACACGGCTACCCGTCCGATACCTCTGAATCCTGTTTGACACATTACAAAGTGTGATGAGGTATGTTAATGACCACAAATAACCTTTCTTCACCTACTGCTCACTAATAAACTTTGTCCCTTCCTCTCAGGAAATGACCTGGCCAGTGATCTGTGCATTTGTCACTTCCAGACTGGATGACTCTAATTCACTCTATCTGAAGCTAAGCAAAGGCTCCAGCCTGTGCCGAATGCAGGTACCTGCCTCCCACACAGGTTAGGCTGCCATCAGCATATCAGCCTTGTGCTCCAGTCCCTCCATCCCAAACTTCTTCCGCTGCCACTTGATGCTAATCCCGTAAAGTCATTAATGGATCACCTCCCAGCCACACTAGAGATTGCTTCTTCATGGACTGCCAATGCAGTTGCATTCCTTTGGGATAGTGAAGATCAGAAAGCCCAGGATGCACCACATGACTGATGGAGATCCAAGCGTCTGAATCAAAGGGAACCCAGCTGTGGAACAAACTTTCAGGGAGAGTGGAGTAACTCAGAGCCAGACCACCTTCAGGAAACATTGCAAGACCTTCCTCTTTGATAAGGATTTCCTACCAGAATCAGAATGATATTTACAAATAAAGCCTCCTCGGAACAGAAAAGAAAGAAAGAAGACTTGATGAAGTCCCCTGGGAACCTTGCTTTTCCAATCATAGGTGCTAGGGGTTCATAAGAGTGATGAGCGCCAGTACAAAACCCAGAGGGTGGGAGGGAAGGAGATAGAGATAGATATATAGTAGCTAGAATTCCATTGTGTCAGTCTCCTAAATTTTATAATTTATAAATTTATAATTACTTAATTAAAACACAAATATTGTTCTTCATGCACAGCATTTCTACACTAAGTTTTGAGTTCTACAAGGATCCATTTTCAGTCTTTAATTGAGCGTTTTGGCTCTGTTATGCTTTTTTAGAGTGCAGTGACATTCTTGATTTCAGCATAATGACATATCTTGATGCACCAGAATATCTGAATTGCTTGTATCTTGTCAAGGTCGTATTGTCCGCTGTAATTTAGCAGATCTCTGGTTGGCTAATACCATTGGCTCCAATGGAACTTTATTCCATCTATATTATCATTATGCCTTGAAAATAAAATTAAAAAGGGGGATGATTCAGAGAAGGCTGCCCCAATACTACTAGGTATATTAAGAACTGCTGTCCAAAAGATGATAGCCAGAGGGAAGCCTGTGACCGTGACTATTTGTTATTGTCATAGTGACAGCTTTAGATTTTTTCCTCCTGTAACGTAGCAATAGAAATGCTAAGGTCAAGCCTGACAACATATCCATCTGCGACAAGGTGTCTATAATTACACGATCAGCACAGACACTGCTGGCACAATTTTGGTCTCACCCACGCCGGTATACATCAAGCACAACTCTAGTGAAGTGAAAGGAGTGACATTGGTGCAAACCATCCCCACGGTACAGGAGCACCTCATCCTTGGGAGCTAGGGAGGTGTGATTATTCCCATTTTCCACCCGCTGGGATTTTCAAATGTGCAATGTCTCGGCCTAACTCTGCTCTCACTGAAATCCATGGGCGTTTTTATCCTTGGAGCAGAGGGGGGCCAATGGTGAGCTTTATGACGATCCCACCCTGAGAGGTTAAGAGTCTGATCAAAACCCCCCTGAAGCCAATATGAGTTTTCCATCCACGTCCGTAGGTTTTGGTAGGGTGACCATATTTCCCAAAGGGAAAATGGGACACGGTGCAGGGCTGGCCCGAGCCGCTCTCCTGAGCCCTGCCTCCGCCCCTGTGCAGAGCTGGCATCGCTGCTCACCTCCCCCACACATTCCTCCGCGCCCCACTTCTTTGACAAAAGTGGGCATTTGTCCCGTTTGCTCTTGCCAACTCAGTTACACTTGCCAGCATCAGTCACAACACATGACATAAGTAATGAAGTGAACACGACAGAGTCAGTAGCCCAATTCATGACCCTACTTTGCCTTCTTCGCTGTATGTAAAATGGGGAAGACTACAGAATTTCCCAATTAATCCAGCAGTTAAAGAATGTTAGTCCAGGCCTGTAATCAGTTAATCAGCCAGTTTCTGCACAAAACAAGGTAACAGAACAATGATATCACAAAGAGTGTTGATGTCTCCAGCCAATTACCTCATGAGATATTTATTCAGTTTGGAGTCTGGCATCTAAACAGAGCCTCCAAGCTTCTAGAGTTTCACCTACTGGTTTAGAGGCACAGGCCCAGATCCTCAAAGATCTCAAATTCTCTTCAGTGGGTCCTATCACAAGGCACTTATATCCATATTGCTTGAGGTGCTATAGGCCTGTATTATGCAGGAAGTCAGACTGGATGACCACAGTGGTGGTTCCTTCTGGCATTAGACTGCATGGATATTTATTTCACAGGGCCCCAGCATTAGAGTTCTGTCAAGGGAACAGGCCATGAGACATCCTATGGTGCATTTCAGCACTATGAATCAGCAGTGACCTTCAAAAAGCATTCCATTTGGAATAAGTGGTCATAGCCTTCACCCTGAGGGGGAAATAAATGGAGCGGGGGGAACTGTTCTAAGGCCCTGAATATCATCTAATCGTATTCAACTGCTGAGTCAAGTGCCAGCCTCATGGATTTATTCTTCACACAGAAAAAATATGCAGATGGATAAAGCTAATGTTCTTTAATACCCTTTCCACGCTGCCAGCTGTATTTAAGCATTATAAACTCTTCCACTTATTCCTCTGCAACTGCAGTGTCAGCTTCTTCCAACTTTAATAGCGCTCAGACCAATCACTGCTTTTTACCTCTTTGACCTCCACTGGAAAGAGCAGAACAGGAGAGAATCGACTTTGTATTAATTGTCTGTGCTCCAAAGGATGATGTGTAGAAACTTTCTCATGGAACTGGCTAATTCAGCTCAAACCTGCAGCACCAACCTAACTCCCTCTGTTGGAATGAAAGAAGAACCAAAGATTACAGCTAAAGAAAATGCTGTGAGATTAAGTACTTGGAGGCAGATACTTAATACCACTCAAGGACTGAGAACCAGAGGGCGGCTGAAGATTGTGCATCTCCTGGAGGTCTGAGAAATGTTAACTATTTGATTGTAACTGTTTCCTTTGTGATCCCTTCTGCAACCAGCTTAGATTCATATTAATTATCTCAACCTGCCCAGTGTCACTTGCAAAATCCCTACAGCAGCGATGACAATAAACTCTGGGGGGGCTGATTCTGTAATGCCTGATGCAGCCAAGTATTTCCCTGACTCAATGCCCCTGTATTGATATTAGGGGCACTGAGTTACTGGAGAGGTGCCGTCTTTCAGATGTGGAACTGTGTCCTGAATACTTGTGGTCAGAGATCCTGTAGTACTTTTGACAAGAGCTGGGGTTGTTAGTCCCACTGTGCTAGCAAAATTGCAATATGAGTAACTGCCTTCTGCCTATCTAAATTCCCTCAGCTGTTTCAATTGGATACAGTATTCTTCACTTCCTGCTTTGAACTAAATGACGGTGCAGTGTTGCAAGGCACTGTTAAAACAGTTGGGTCGTTTCACCCAGAGGTGTCGGCATTTCAGTGGTAAGTGAAGTGACAGCAATATATTTTGTTGGTACCTTAAAGCAGTGTGAGCTCCTTTGGGATAAAAGATAGTAAATAAATGATAGATTATTATTATTCTATTCTGCTTGTCCTCCAATTCTTTATTCTGAGCACATATTCAATGCTGCAGGAGCCACCGCACCATCTTGTTTGTATTTCTAATGTAGAGAGAGTATTAAAAGTGAACATCTGTTAAACCTAGAATACAGTGGAGTCAAATAAAACTAAGGAAACTCAGAGTTAAGACAGAAACTCCATCTCAAAATCTTAACACACCCCAATAAGCCTGTATGTTAGAGGGTCTCCAGATAGCAGGTCATCTTACATATCCAATGTGCTGCAATAATTAGACATAAGAGAGAGAGAGAGAGAATTTAGAATTGAGTTTCACTCTCAGCTTTGCATTTTATTGTTAGTGTAGGTTTTAGTCATACCTTTACCATCAAACACCTGTCAACAATGGTCTAGTTATTCCTTAGAACTGCTTTGAGTGCAAGGGACTGGACTAAATGACCTACTGAGGTCTCTTCCAGTCCTATATTTTTATGATTCTATGATCAGTGGAGGGTAACTGTAGGGTCCCCTTGCTGTAGTGCAATTTCCTTTGCTTTTCTTGCTAGTAGCATTAAAAAAAACAACAACAGAACAAGTAAAATCTCTGAAAATGAGACAGCAAGGGAACACGATTGGCCTTAATGGTTCATTTCAAACCAAAAATGATCTGTTCTCTGAATTACAGAAAAACTAACAGTGAGCAAGCCTTAATCCATTTGGAGGTTTGGGTAAGCATCCAGATATCAGAAGGCTTAGCTAAAAACTATGCAAGCCTCCAAAGCTCTCAAAGTGGGCGTCAACACTGAAAAGTTACTGTAAAATTGACATTGTTGGATTCCAGGTTTATTGTTTCCACCCTCCCCCTCCCCGAGATACCAGCTCTAGCTTGCTTCCTTCACCAACAAAAAATGTTTTTTTCTTACTGCACGTGCCGCAAACTCAGTGTGTTCATATTTCTGTTGGGCTCTTGCCTTACTAGTATTATGGAGGCAGTGTGGTTCAGTGGCTCAAGCCCTGATCTGGGAGTCGGGAGACCTGGGTTTTATTTCCCAGTTCTGCCACCTTAGGTAAGTCACTCCTCTCTCCATGCCTTGTTTTCCCCTCCCACACGTGTCTATTTAGATTTTCATCTATTTGGGGCAGGGACCGTCTCTCGGTATGTGTTTATCCATCACGTAGAGCAATGGGGCCCCAATTTTGGTTTGAGGCCTCAAGGTTCTATCGTAATAAATTCTAATTTCCTTCTTGCATCTTTTCATCAATAATAAAGTTCTGCAGAGCAAACTACATCCTCACTTATACCCTGTTCTGAAAGCTAGAAGGCTGGCACAGGGCTTATGGAGAGCATGAGCTGGCTTCCTGATTTTTTATTACTGGTGATGATATCAGGAGAGTACCCAGTTTGACTCTAGCTTGCAGGAATAGCAGAGAGAAAACAACTCTATTTGAAAATGGAGCAAACTGGAACTGAAAGTCGCTGAGAGGCAGGATACATGGAACCCCACAATGTAATTTTTAAAGGGTAGATCTCTGGGTGAGCTCTCCAAAAACCTCTGGGCTTTCTCTCAGAAAAGTCTTCTCCTTCCCCTCCCAAAACTTAATTCCCACCTGTGATAACATGGATCTGTCCAGCTCTTTGCAGGAGGCTTTATCTCCAGCTCTTAGCTCTCACAAGGAAGGCTGCATGATTAAGCGTATCCAAAGGGCGGTGCATTCTGTGCTGTAGATCCTAGGGCCACCTGAGGTTGCTGCTATTTTAGAAGGCAGTGGGGCTCAGAAGAAGGGTTATAGTTGAGGAGAGGGTTGTCCTTATTGAGCATCTATCTAGAGAGAAATAATTAGCAAGTGTGCAGGGGAGATTCTTATCACACACTTTTTACTAATCTTTATGGAGGGTTGGGTACAATTTGGGAGATGGAGGAAGATTTGGGCCCATTCTTATTTGGCCTGAAGCAAAAAGCATGTAATTTCATTTAGAACATTTTATTATGCAGGCTACTGACTAGTGAGACCGTTATCCTTGACAATGTAAGTTCATAGTAACACACTCTAAAAATATAATCTCCTAATATCATCAATATAGTTTTTGCTGTTTAATGGGTATAATTTTAGATGGAAGCACAATTTTGAGCCTGTGTGAGATAGTGTGACAGCCAGAATGACTTTGCGTGATCCTTGCTGTGTCTGTCTGAATCTGCTCCGCTTAATATGCAGGTTGGAAAATGCATTATTGCACTGTGAAAAACTGTAAAGTTGTGACGATATCTAGCTATGTCTGGGATGGATTGAACAAATTATCATCTATGGACAGAAGAGATGAGCACTGCTAGCTGACATGTCACATCTCTAAACTGAGTATTAGAGCTAGCTGAGGGTTTTTTCCCCAATTGTTGGGTAAAATCTGTTTATGTAATGTCCATCTTGGAGTTGTGAAAGGACAGCTAAGCCTCCATCTTGGATACCCTTCTCCTCAGATGATTTAGTGCCCGTTGAGTCTTTTTCAAATGAAGGCGGGAAAAGGTCAGGTCAGTTAGAGTCATGTGACAGCCATAATCTGCCTAGCAACTGCAAGTTATTTAGTGAGTGGCACACCTGTCACTCAGGGCTGTCCATCTGGGTGGCAGCCAGAGTCCCACACAGTTCAGCTAGCTGCCAGGAGCCCCCGAGGGACCAGGACTCATAGGACTTCAGATTCTTGATCTCCATTAACGTATTTGCACTCAACTGCTACACACCATTGGTGAGCGCATGCTTGCACTGGACCACGAGGTCAAGCAGAGACTGCCTGGGAAAGCACTGAAGACCTACCTGAGGCAGAAAACCTGCCCAGAGGACCTGTCCAGAGGGAGATGAATACCCAGTTCCTGAGTTTCTGTTTGGTGTCCAGCGCCCCTGATTTTCACCACTATCCCTGTCAGTATCCTGAGTCTTTGTCATTGTGTCCCTGTCTTCAGGATATGGTATTGTAATACCCATTGTGGTTTTCCTCTGTTTTACATCCATAGGTTAAAGGGGTTTAAGAGTTCTGAGCTTCATGCTCTGGTACTGTTAACAACCGAGTGTGTCTTGCTTAGGTTGTTTATTGTCTCAAGGGGTCCTTGTCTAGTTTACTGACTAGTGGCATAATAAATATGTTTGTGTTACATCTTATTCTGCCTCTGTCTTAATAATTCACTCGATGATAGATGCGGGAGAGGGTGGGATCTTCTGATTTGTGTAGACCACAGTTAAACTGTTTTGGGCTAACACAATTGTGCATGCTCTTGGATGCATCTTGGAGTCATTGTGGATAGTTCTCTGAAAACATCCATTCAGTGTGCAGCAGCAGTCAAAAAAGCGAACAG
Organism: Trachemys scripta elegans; assembly: GCF_013100865.1. Lineage (NCBI taxonomy): Eukaryota > Metazoa > Chordata > Testudines > Emydidae > Trachemys > Trachemys scripta. Next base: position 124,822,423 of record NC_048303.1, read on the forward strand.
AACGTTAGGACTCATTAGGAAAAGGATAGATAAAAAGGCAGTAAATAACATATTGCCACTATGTAAATCCAGGGTACACCCACATCTTAAATACTACATGCACTTCTGGTTGCTACATCTCAAAAAAGATATATTAGAATTGGAAAAGGTACAGAGAACGGCAACAGAAATGGTTAGGGGTAGGGAATGGCTTCCATATGAGGAGAGATTTAAAAAGATTGGGACTGTTCATCTTGGAAAGAGCTGATTAAAGGGGGATATGATAGAGGTCTATAAAATCTTGACTGGTGTGGAGAAAGTGACTAAGGACGTGTTATTTACCCCTTCACAAAACACAAGACCCAGGGGTCATCAATTGAAATTAATAGGCAACAGGTTTTAAACAAACAAAAGAAAGTATTTCTTCACACAACACACAGTCAACCTATGGAACTCATTACCAGAGGATGCTGTGAAGGCCAAAACTATAACTGGGTTCAAGAAAGAATTAGATAAGTTGATGGAGGATAGGTCTGTCAATGGCTATTAGCCAAGATAGTCAGGGATGCAACCCCATGCTCTGGATGTCCTTAGCCTCTAACTGTCAGAAGCTGGGATTGGACAACAGGGAATGGATCACTCGATAATTGCCCTGTTCTCTGAAGCACCTGGCATTGGCCACTGTCGGAAGACAGGATACTGGGCTAGATGGACCATTGGTCTGACCCAGCATGGCCATTCTTGTCATTTAGGTTTAGGAGAAAATAAAGTGAAATTCATCCAGAGAGCAGAGGGTCAACACCAGGTGCTGCCCTCCACTTCAGATCTGAACAGAAACTATACAGCAGGACCATGGGAGGAGCAGTTGTGCAGGAGTTCCTGCACACCTGGAAGAGTTCTCTGGCCTGTCTCATCATCGGCTTACACAGCAGGCTGCGATGCATGTGGATTAGTGGACACAATTGGCAGAGAAGGACCACAGCTGCTATTTCAATCCACACAATGACACTCAAAGAAGAGGGAGCCAGTGGTGCTGGAACAATATAAAGCAAACTGTAAACCCTGTATATGTTGGAAACCACTTCAAGCCAGGGGGTGCGATTGCACCCTTAGCACTAGCACTTCTGGAGAGAGCTGCATTGCTACCATAGCCTTTCCCCAGGTTGGAGGTGGTGGATTTCACCTTTCTAACCCCCCCCCCTCACCCCTGCATCCACCTAGAGCCCAAATACTCTGCCTTCTCACACAGTGCATGGGTTTGGTCTTTAATGAATGATAAGGCCAGAATTTATTCCAAAAAGGGTTGGGGTTTTCCTCTCTCTTTTTTTATTTTTCAAGAATAAAGACGGTCAAACACCGGGTTAAGTAGCTCACGTGGGTTTTATGAACCAGGACTTCCTGAACAGGACTGCTGAGGATCTATTTTAGGAAAAATAAACGTGGGGCTTTTGTAGAATCGAGGCCAGATGGAAATAATTACACGGCAGCAGTGCAGGCATCTCTGTGGGTGAGGGATCCTCACTATTCAGCAGTGCCCCTTCAGACAAATATTCTCCCCAGAGGTTTTGATCTTTCCTTTGACTCTCTTACAGGTTTTGACTCTTTTCAAGTCCAACGTTTCCCACTGCTATTGCTCATTAGTTTGAAACTAGTTTTACCACAAGAACATCAAGGATGATGCTTGTTCTGTGTGGAAGAATGAAAAAGAGAAAACTCCTCTTCAGTTTCTTCTCCTTCTCCCAACTAACAGGTTCCCTGGCTTCCTGACAGCCACCACACCCTCCCACTGTCTCTCCACAACACTTCAAGGCCCCTCACATTTCCATAAACCCTTGGACAACTCCCTGCCATCCCCATGAAGCAGAACCACCTAAGCCTTTCCAAGGTCTGATTTTCCTCTCCCCTCAGCGCAAGCCCATCTGCCTTTTCTGTCCTGCAAACAGTTCCCCCACGCTGATCCAGGCTGAGATCCCAACGTGACTGGCTTCCCCCTTCTTGATCCCAGCCCACAGGTTACCAGCAGGTCAAAAGTGCTCAGAAACTCTTCCTCGTGCTTATACAACGTACACAGAGACAGTGCCCAGCAAAACACTCTATGGAACATCCGATACACGGAGATCACCCACCCACTTCTCCCCATGCAGAGATTTTGCTGCAGTGCAAGGTTTTGATTATGACTGGTACTTCACTAATTGTCTGGTGCATCAACACAGCACATGGTTACTTTAGAATCTCATCATGTTATAATTTTACAAGCAAGAATACATCTTTAGGGACACTTTGTGAAATAAGAGCAAGGCCATGCAACACAATATTTGACTGTCATGGTGATGAAGCAGAACATTTTTACAGCAATTCTCTTAACACTGCAAAGCCAACCAAATTTTTCTTTCTGGTCTTAAGCACGCAGTTAACTAAAAGCATGTGATATCAAGGCACTGAGTTGTCTTGCGGGTAAAGTTTCAGAATCACTTCTCCCTCACCAGCATCATACAGAAAAGAGTTATAGGTTGTGAGGGATTTGTTTCAGGTCACTGCAGTCCTAAAAACAGAAGAAAAATGACTTCCATCCCCTAGCTGCTCAGATGACCTCGGCAGCCCTTGCTAATGATAGCACAAAGGGCTCCAATTACTAGTGATTTGCTCACTTAACTCATCCAATCCTGCAGGGGAAATTCTATCACACAGAACTACACTGATGAGAAAAATAAAAACTATAATTTAGTTTTCAGTATTGAATAATAAAAAATAAACTTAATGGATACTATCCTGCAAGTATAATTTACTTTGCATTTGGAAAACAAACCATCTGACAGTGCTATCGTTGGTAAGTAAGTATCATCCATAGATCCTTGGATGATGAAAGAGGATATGAACAGGCTTTGACCTGAATTTTCTCTCTCCTCTCCTGGATTTCCAGAGCGTTCTGTTGTCAGTCAGTTTCACAAGCCTGGTGGCTTCAGTAAGATAGTGGAGCGTCATTATCTGTTCATGTTCTTTTCTACTGATCCAGATGAACTGCTGGATAATTACAAGCATCAATACCTACATTTTAAAAGGGACTAGTGATTTTGAGGAGGGCACCTCAATTTTTGGGTGCCAAACTTGACACACCTTAAAGGGACATGATCTTAGAAAGCAGTGAGCACCTGCCCGCTGAAAACCAGGCACCCTTAAGATGTTTCAAGTTGGGCCCCCGCAAAAAGGAGGCACCTAAAATCACTGGTCACTTAAGAAAATTTAGGCCAGGGCAATGTTCTGGGATTCCTTCTTGTGTTTGGCTGATGGCGACACTTCTGGTATGTTTTCTGAAACAACATCTAATCTTCTCAGTGTGGTGGAAGGAAAGAGTTTATTTTACCTCCTCTGGCTGTTACAAGATTTAAAACAACTACTGTGAAATGGGCATGACCCAGTCAAATCAGGAAAAAAACCCTAAACAACTTCATACCATATATGGGGGCCTAATCTTCAAACATCTCGCCTGGCCATGCCCCGTGCGTCAATGTCTACCCATGTGCCAAGCGAATATAAAACACGACCATTCTGCTTTGAGAGTGTTTTGGCTACCCGAGGGGCAAGGCGGTGGGGTCTACTTGTGCTCTCTCAACAGTTTTCCTGTTTAATTCTGCTGACTTGAATGGAGCGACTCCTCATTTCCATCAGTGTGAGAGCAGAATTTGGTCATGGAAGTCTAAGAAGCTATTTTAAATACTCAGTACTGAGGATGCCTTTCAGGTGGGTTGTCTTTTTCCCCTGCTGTTATGCCTCAAAAATGTAAGATCCCATTTATTACGCTGACCTTGCAGGCTGAAAGATTTTTGCCGGCCCCTAATTTCTTATTTTCCCTCGACACACAGTTAAAAGCACCAATCAATCCAATAGCTAGAAAAAAATCTGCAGGCATTAATCTTATTTCTCATTTTAAGCACAGAGAATATTCTGAGTTCCATGTCCAGGCATTTGGCCTTGAAAATGCCACATTATGCTCCTACAGTAGCTATTAAACATGAATTAAGGGCATCTATATATAGTTTGCTATACCGTGCAGAATACATTTTATAGAAACACTCGAACTGTCATAGGGATCATCAGACCAATGGTCCATTTACCCCAGCAGTAGCCAGGTCCTAGTGGTTCAGCGGAAGAGGAGCCCCTCCCCACCAATTGTCCCATCAGTTACACAGTGATAAACTCCGGGGTGGAATGCCTTCCCAACTCTCAAAAATTAGCTGTCTGGGCCAGGGGTGTCCAGTGGGTGTAGGGGCTTCTAAACTGTGGCCATCCAGGGTGACTGTGTTAAGACGAATATGTGCACATTGTCATGAATTTAAAAGTGGCTCCCTGAGCTGCAACCTACGATATTCAAACGGAAGGGTCTGAATCAGCCCCATCACGACATGGAGGATGTAGGCGTGCCGCCTCCACAGTTGCTTCCTACTGCTTCTCCTGCAGCCCCAGGAGCTCTGCTGGGAGTAGGGTGACCAGACAGCAAGAGTGAAAAATCGGGACGGGGGTGGGGGATAAAAGACCCCAAAATCGGGACTGTCCTTATAAAATCGGGACATCCGGTCACCCTAGCTGGGAGCACTCACAGCAGTTGCTGTCCCTTCCCTGGTGCATCTGCTCAGCACCTCCCCCCGCTGGCTGCCTCTGCACTGCAGAGGAGGGAGAAGAGTAGCTCTTGCTCCTCCATTGTCCACTTCCCTGCTGGGCTGCCGGAGCCCCACGGAGAGTCGGGTAGGAGCTCAGCAGGCTCTGCATGAACCGCAGCCAAAACGTCTCCCCGCCCCCACGCAGCCACCCAGGGCAGCCCAGGACAGGGGAAAGAGAGAAGAAACGGTGAAGCTTTAACATGAGCCAGCTGGCAACAGACTTGGAAGGACCCTCAGGGGCCAGGCTCCAAATGCGGCCTAGCTGGAGCATAGCACATTCCAGGACTTTGCGCTGAGCAGAGGGAGGGAGGAGCCAGAGTGCTTGCTGGGGACTCCCCCACAATGGGGAAATTCCCAGCAGGGGACTTCGGTGGTTTCCTCTCCCTCTGCACTGCCTGAGTATGGCCCCTCGACCTTTCTGAAATAACACGTGTGGCCCCGAGGCTGTAAAGGTTGGACCATCTCTGACTGAGGTTCTGAAGCTCAAAGACTGATACAATAGCATTCCCGAACACTGACACTTAACAAATATATTGATAGTCCCAAAATGCAGGTGCGTCGCTCCCTGTCACTTACTGCATCTATGGGATAACTTCATTATCCACTCATGGAGCTGGAGAGGAAAATGTGTGTCTGGAGAGCTAGTTCGTAAAGACTAGAACTGTTTTATGTACTTACAGGAGGAGGCATTAGTTCCTTCTGTTGATGCTTGTATCCCAAACACGGGCTCTGCAACACACAGAAGGTAACAACAAGGTCATAAGGAGATACAAAAAAACTATCACATTGTATTGGAAGATCCTGAACTTGTCTTCCCCAGAAAAAAATAAAGAAAACCACCGAAGGAAAGAAAAAAGAATAACAACTCCAGAAAGTGAGGAACTTCAAAGTCACTTCAGCAAGTCCAGGGCACACCATGAATAAACAATTAATGCAAAAATGATCCATTGTCCTTGGAATGAAACGTAAAAAAAATTGGCAGCGATAGAAACAATGTTTTCAGCTGCCTGTGACAGAATCAGGGGCAGCCAGAAAGCAGAGGGCCTGAAAGTGGCCATTCTATTCTGCGTATTGAGCAAGGAAGTGCTGAGAGCAAGTAACTCTCTAGAACAACGCCAAACGGATCTTCAAGGCTACGTTAAATAATAGCTGTGCTTAGGGACTGCTGTGACTAAAAGGAGAGCAGTGTGTATGAAAGCCACCAGTTTCGGACATATCCACAGCCGGAACGGAGCACAGACACGAAACTGTGAAAGGAGGATATGTTCAAGAACAAAATTGTACTTAGTGCCAGCATAATGTGGTAAAAAAGAAAGAAGCAGACTTAAGCTGGCAGAAGTGAATCACAATTTGTAGGACAGGTGAAGCAACTAGTTCTGGGAGACATATAAAACCAGACCCAGGCCAATCAAACCAGGCCCAGACCTACTGAGACAAAAGATACAAGGCGCAAATGCATGCAACAAAACCAGGGCATGCATTTAGGAGTTGCAAAAGTTCTACCCATCGAGGGTCTGGGCAATATATAGTGTAACACATGAGTACAGTAGTCATATGCAAAGGTGTGCAGGACAGCATCTCAGCTAGAAAGCAGTAATACAGAACCCATGCAGAAAGAGGACTTTACTTGTGGTAGCAGTAGAATACCATGCAACCAGCGAGAGGAAGACAGAGCCAAGGAATGCTCAGCGTTGAACAACAACCCCAAAAATGTATCAGTGAGGTTTCTGATAGACCATCGGGCACAGGCTAAACACACTGCCATATTCCTAGTAGAGATCTTAATTTAGAAACCAGGGTCACAGTAGCCCACTGGGGTTCGAGTATAGGGCCCAAAAGGAATAATCATGTAGAGGGAAATCACACCTGAAGTTAAGGTGACTCTGCAAGTTCCTTCAGCTCCAAAGATACTAAAGCGGCACTCCTAGGCAATTGGTCAGTGGCAGTCTAAACAGGAGCACCGCACACTAGTCTATTTCCAATCATCAAAGAAGATCTAATGTGCTCATCTGTATTGCAGGGTGCGGAATAATTCTGCAGGGTGCATAAAATCCCCATTATTCTGAAACCGCTAGAGGATTCTGTAATGATTTACAGAGCAGAAGTAGCATGGATCCAGGATTAACAGCTTTGTGAGAATGGAAAAGAAAAATGGCACATTATGGGTATATTTGGATGTACAAGAGCTGAACAGAGTCATCCCGACCCATCCCGACTCCATCCCAACGTAAGATGATGTCCTGTGCTAAGTGGCCAACTCTCTATTCAGAATTCTAGAAAGACAGAGGCTGGAGAGAGTACCCTGAGAAGTAGTCATCAGCCTTACGGACTTTAATACTCCCATGGGTGGAAAGTAGTTTTGTTATTTACGATTTGGTATTAAATCTGCAAGTGCAGTATTTTAGCAGCAAATGTCCTTTTGCGCACCTCAGAGTCCACATCATAGCCTCTGTCACAGCCACAGCAAAGAGGAGAATATTCCTGTACAGAAGCAGGCAATAGGAAGAACACAAGTAGCAAAATCGCAGGCTCTGTGAAGAAAGGAGTGCTGTGTACAGGTTTTGTTCTTACATCATAAGGGGTGAGGAAATGAGAATAAAGTGCAGGCCAGGGCCAGCATGACACTCCTCTGAACAAAACTGGCTCCAGTGCTTACAGGAACACTTGCTATGAACCGTTTGGTCTAATATGTATCAAGTGAGGCAATACAGACAGCCATACTGAGAATATGAGTGAATCCTGGATCATCTGATGGGCATTTGTTAGACACCAGTGCCAAGATTTCCCAAGCCTACCACACACAGAGATGCATCAAAGGACAGGCTGCAGGCATGCTTAATGCAAATTCTTGTGGTCACACTTTTCTCCTTGATCTAGCCTACCAATGTTGTCATCTCAAACTAAAAGCAGCCTTTGCCAGATACGGCATTCCAGAAGAGCTAGTGAGAGACCACTGTCCCTTTGCCAGCCCGGATCTGTGCAATTTTGCAAATCGGTGGGATAGATGTCTTATCCACGCCAGTCTACAACTTCCTCAGCCAGACATGGTAGGAGAGACATGACCATTTATAAAGTATCACTACAGTGTTATATTTACCATCTACCATACAGGGACCATTTATAAAGTAACACTAATATTTCTTTTTTTCTTTTTTTTTTTTAAAGAAAGCCAGTGCACTCTGAATGCCCCTGGAGCCTAGAAACACGCCCCTCATACGCCTGGAACACTTAGCAGCAGAGCTGCTCAAGGGCAGAATGTGGAGAGGAACACTCACACCGATTTGAAGGTGAGCTAGACACAGAAGAGTTTATACCAAGCTGACACAGCCTCAAAGGTGGTAAAAGCACAGACCAAGAATACCACCTGCATTCATGAAACCTGCACAAGGGCAGTACCAGACTGCAGATCCTGTCAGGTTAAGCCACCCATAGGAGAAAGATAAAGGAGGTGCTGGTGACCTGATCACACAGGTCGTATGGAGTCATTAAGGGACAAGAAAGTGTCACTATGAGCTAGCCAGGAACCTATGTGGGCCACATAGCTACTGAGGACCCACTCTTACATGAATGTGAGATAATCATTGTGTAGCCTGCTAGGAAACATGAACATATTTGACACTGCCATCCTACAAAATGCACATGCACAGGCAGAGAGTCAGATACAGCTACTTGTCGGTGGGAAAGATTCTGTTATGGCCCCAAGTGTAAAGATGTGTTCCAGCAGGTGAAGGGTTACTAGTAACCTATAACCCAAGAAGAGGTCAGGTGAGCTGCAGTGAACAAGGTAGGACAACGTATACAGCTCAGAGACGCTGGAAGTTATGCTTATCCCCTTCTTTAATTGTTTGCTAAAGAGCACCTCCACGTTAAAGTATTAAAAAGCAGGAACGTACTAAATAGCTCACTCCTATTTTAAAGTCACCAGTGCAGGGCCAGTATTCAAGTCACTCTCACTCCCACATGCTGGAGCTCTGGCTCCAGGCAAATCATTATATGCAGAATGAGCTAGAGAGAGCAGACCTAGGTCTGAAGAACTAATTGGAGAGAGACGAGACCGTTTAATTTGACTTACGTGAGGAAGATTTTGCTCCTTCTGTTGATACGGGTGTCTTGCTGGAGTGCTCTGTAAAACATAAAAGGTAACAGGAGGTTACAATATGGTTTCAGAAGATCCTGAACTCATCATTCTTAGCAGTAAAAGCCAGAATATCTGTTAAGAAAGGACCGGCTCAAGGAAAAAATAGAAGCTCTAAAAAGCAAGCTCAGACTTCAGCCTCAGGGGCCAGGATGCCTACTGCAGTTGACTGTCTATTTGCAAAATAGCTTCCTGGGGGAAAACACAGGATGATCTATGGGTAGAATGACCCTGTTGGTCAAGTCTCTCATTCTCATCTGGGAATAATGGATCCACGGCAACTGAGGAAAAGCACTCAAATGGCTGTATTTATGGAACAGTTCAGTTGAGCCCTTGTGCTTCTAAGCAGTTGGATTTTGCAAAGAAAGATTTCTGGTCATCCTATTTTACTTATTCGTGAATATATCCAATGGTGTCCTTCTCTACTTCATGGAAATCTTCTAACTCACATGCAACTCATGGTGGAGGCGGAATTCTCTCCTTTGGAAGTGAGCATTCATGTTGCACAAAAGTGGAGTCAAGTTGTTGTTATACAAAAGTCCCAGGGAATGACAGCTCTTGGCATAATGCCATAGGTTTCTCCCCACGTTGCTTGTTGATATAAAAGTCGGTGGCAATCGTACATGATAGTACCAGCACTTAGCTCCTTGCCAGATGGTTAGCAGAGTGTCTAATAAGTAGATGGATGGCTTTCTGTTAGAGCAGGTTTCTGTGGGGACCCAGAGCACTGAACATCCATATCACAATATGCTATTGTGATGTCTGGCTGAGTAGAAAACTCTTCAGACATGTTCCTGGACTGTAAGTTTTCTGAAGTTGTCTAGACAGTTATCAAGCACTGAGGTGGTAAAGTTCTTTATCGCTGCACAAGTTACAACTCCATTAGTAGTACAATATCCTCATGCTTGGCTGGAGAATGAGAAGGGTCATAGATGCCACCATTTCAAGAAGTGTTGAGAACATCCTGCTTAGAATGTTAAGCGTGTGAGCTTCCAGCAGATCAGACAAAAGGAATACAGAAGAAGAACGCAGAAGACACTTGGGAAAAGAACTCTGACAGCCATTGGCCTGGTTTAGTGTTAGATCTTCCTGAACAACTGTGGTCTGCACCCAATTGTGGAGCCCTGTCACATTGTTCAAAATATTCCAACTCCCTGGGACATTCAGATTGTAGGACTACAGAAAATGGAAACAAAGATACAGAAATCCCTTATCAAGGCATGGGTTAGTGGAGGGATATCTGTCCACCATTTTCTTTCAAGGCAAATAAGACTACTAGGTTGTTCTCTGTTCTTGATCCTGAGGTTGCACATGGACATGACCAGCATCAAGAACCAGTCTATGTAATTTCCCTCAATGTAGCTGCAATCAAAGCTTGATGTAAGGCCTTTGTATTAGGATCTGTATTACCTCTCTGGCCTCCCTTTTTCACTAGCTCTTCTGTTTGGATTTTTTTTCCTTGTGGCCCAGTTTCCTCTCTGGGACACGTGGTCCATGATTATCTCATGATGCAGGAAAAATTGTTATGAAGTGCTCCCCCGCTACTCTGTGGTGGGTGCTCTGCAAAAGAATAGTGTACATACGCATATAAAATACTAGGGTCAAAATCTTGTCACACAAGGGTCTGGCATGTGGGGGTGCATGGCTGGGCACCAGTAAGGATCTATGCAGCTTGTCAGGGATGGAGACAGTGCACTGATATATAATCTGAGCTGCCCGAGCAATTAACCTTTCTTAAAAACGAGAGGGGACGCAGCAGGTCTGGCACCTCAGACATCTCTGCCTCAGGCCGTATCGGAGCGACATTTTCTTTTCTTCTGAAAGAAACAGCGTTCCATTCAGTGCCTGTGCTGAGCTGGCACTCTCACCGTTCTCGTTACAGGCTGGGCAGCATCAGTCAAGGCTTAGTCCATGCTTCCACCAATACAGACGGAGAGTTGCATTTGTAGCGGGAGATATGACCAGAAGCTCGGCACCAACAGGGCTTCCAGAAGAACCACATTCAGAGAACAGGTGGCACAGTCACACAGCATCAAGTGTGGTTAGTAACATCAACAGCTGAAGGTGTAAAACACAACAGGTGCTTATGATTGCTTATCGAGGACTGCATGCTGCACCACTGCCACGGTGCATTCCGCTCCGCACAACACCTGTAGAAAACAGGCTGAGGAGAAAGAGGAAGGTGGCCTGAAGGTGGCCTCCAGGGCTCAGAGGCGGAAGAGCAGTAGGAGGTTTTCAATAGTGGTATCTTCAGCACTGTGAGAAGCTGGTGATCTGCAGAGTGGCTTCTGGCCCTCCCTTCAGCGTCACATCTTGGTCTCCATCAACAGCAACAATGTTAATAGCCCTGTCCATTGTAACTCCCCCCACACGCGTATTCAGCGGTGCTGGAACAATTTCTGTAGTGGGGATGCGTAGAGCCATTGAATCAAACTGTAAACCCTGTATATGATGGAAACCAGTTTGAGCCAGGGGGCGGGGAAGTACCCCTAGTGCCAGCACCTATGCACATATCCCATTCCTCTTGGGGCACATCTAAGGTCTGTGAGAGTCGCTGTACTGTCAGGGCTTAACAAAAGACACAAACTCTTCCCTGAACATGGAAACATTTGCCTGTTGCTCCTCCACTTCCCTAGGCAAAAACTGCAGAGGGAGAGGCAAGTGAAATGTTGGTTTTTTTGAGGCAATACGGCAGGAGTTCTCACGCCCACCGTCCCGGTCCTCCAGCCAGACCCAGTCTGCGCTCTCTCCCTGGCAGGTGACTGAAGAGAAGGCAAAGACCACGAAGGGCTCAGCAGCACAAACTGTTGTTCTCCTCCATGAAAGCTGTGCTGAGAAAGAAGGGATAGCCGCTCAGACAAGGAGTGCTGTGTGAACGCAGCTGAATGGTCTACTTGCCGGAGTCTGACCTGACATGCCACTCTTTCAAATCATTCCCAAAGGTGGGCTGACACCCATTGTGTCCATGCCTTCATAAGAGCTGGAGGCACAGCTTTGACACCACAAACAGACTATACCTGATCTAGCTGACATTAAACAGATGACTGCACAAACCAGGTCACCAACGCCCTGCCCTATGCACCCAGGCCCCTCTAGCAGAGTCAGCTAGCCATGCCTGGAGGAGGAGGGGCTTCACAGCTAAATGGGGAGACAGACAGGAAGGCAAAGCAAGGAGCAGAGAAATCCACTCCTAAGCAGTGTTCTCACCAGGGACTCCCAGAAAGAGGAGGATCCCTGGAATAAAAGGCAGACCTCCTCTCACTCACAGGTCCTGTTGGAGTACAGGGAGTTTCCTCCTCCAGAGCCTGGCAGAGAGATTGTGATGGTCCAAAGCTACAGGAAAAGGTCCTAATCATGTTAAGAACAGAGAATGCCTTTCTCCAGGGATAACTCCCAGTGCCCTCATCTCATATAGAAGCCACTGGCACATCTCTGCACTCCCTTTCTGCAGCGTTCTATGGCGAGTATGCGGTGTATGGAGGAGTTTGGTGAGATACCCATTTATGTTTAGTGATATAGTGTATGTATGAAAATATAACCGGACATGGAGGAATTGCTTTTACCATGTTTCATTCACTTTCCAAGCGTTGGCTTTCATGTAGCTCCTGTATAGTACAAAGCAACATTGTTATTAAACATTTGATTTCAAACGATTAATTGGGGTTATGTTGCTGACATACCAAAAGGACGATCTGTGCATTCATATCTTCATGTTATTTATTGATCATTGAAAAGCTGAGCTAGTTATCCCTACGGGTTTCCCCTCTAGTTCCTTGGAATTGATGGATTGGTCATTTTTATGTGACTCATATTCCTGTAGAAAGTTCCAAATGGAACAGAGACCCCTGTGTTTCTCATGGCTCCACTGAGGTCATGCTTCCTGATGCTTGCGAGAGCTCTGCCCCTACTCCAAACTCCGAGGGATATTTCTGCCTGAGCTCATCTGAGTGGTTGATGCTGTCGTTTAATCTTTTCATCACTGAAAGCTGTCCAAAGGAATGGAAGTTGCCCACACACATTTCCCCCCCTGCCCAGCTATGTTCATAGCTCCTTACCCTCCTCGTCCATTCAGAAGGGGTGCTGAAGTGGTGACACTGTTCTTCCTACTCAAATTGCACCATTAAAACAAATGCAACTAGGTCCAGATCCTCTGCTGGAGCTATGCTGATTTACATCAGCTGAGAATCTGGCCCACAATTCCTAGCATGGCCTCGTCAAGCACACAAGAGACGGACAGTCTGGTCTCTTGCTCTAATCAAACTTCAGACTGACCAATATAGGGCCACGAAGGGATTTTTCTTTCACGAAATGCATTGCACAGTTGGCCAGGTGCATTATGGGATTTAATGTTTGTAAGGCTGGATTTCATTTATGATTTTATTTGCCTTCCTCTTAAGCATCAGACATTGGCTACCTGCAGAAGCAGGGTAGTGGATTCAATGGACCAGCCTATGGTGGCATGAGAAAACCTGCATTCTTAACTGTCTCCATTTGACATGCTGAATGGTGTTATAGTACCAACACTATTGCGTTACCCTGTGAAGAAGTCCACGCATTAATGAAATGGTGGCTGCACATCACCATTTCCAAACGGGGATGTGTAAAGTTGAAATCAATGCAGGGTGTTCAGACCTTTTGAAAATACAGTTATTTCCTTTGGTGTCTACATATGGATTTTGGTGTGTAACTTTTGGAAGACACATTTGAAAACTCTGCCCTTAGTTTATATTACTGTATCAATGCTCTTTTACTACAGTTAAAATGATCCTTAAAAAATAATAAAAGTAAAAAGTGTGCTGCAAGAATCCCTTTGCATAGGAAAAGTGACAAATTAGTATATGAAAAGCAATTAGCACAATGCACCCAAATCCCAGTGCTCTCTATTTATAGATCTCCAAAAGAGTGTTGTGCATCTTTACGGACCTCAGCTACAGTCCTTCTTAGGGAAGCACATGTGAAAAAGAAGGAGGCCAAATAAGAAGGCAGTTTGTACCCGTGGGCAAGTTACGCTCATTATAAATAAAGAGGACAGATGAACTGCTGCATACCATTAAGACTGCTAGAAACTAGAAATTGTAATTTTTAGAATATTCTTATAATTTGATTTTAATTGTATTTTTTAAATTAAAAAAATCTATTTATAAGGCCCCCTACATGAGAAATTCAAGTTCCTTTCATCTCCAAACAAATTCTACGAGACGATCTGTCCAGCCAAATACAGCACATAGCCTGGCAGGAAGAAAAAACAATCCAGCACAAGGGCAAACCTGATAGTCTTCAGGCCCACATTCCAAACACAAGGGGACTCCTTTGCACTTGGAAGGAGAATAGGGAAAACAAAACGTAGTTATTAAAACACAATAAGTAGACCCAAGTTCAATCAAAAGTAGCTAACTAGAACAAAAAGGGCTTTGTGGCACATAATAATATGTGAGCATGTAATTAAAGACTGTACCATAATGCATATACCCAAGGGGGCCAAATTAAGGGTCCTTCGGCAACTTTATTTCTGGCATTTCCCAACTTCTAAGTTCTTGATTTTGCAACCCTAACATTTTTTGTATGCAATTTTCTAGATTTTTACCCCAGGAATTCCATTAAGCCATATCATATTGACATCCATGTGAGCATCAGCAGGGCTGGTACCTTTAGATCCACAGCACAGACCTAATGGAGTAACTGATAACCGTAACAGGTTGTAATGCTCTAGGAGGAACACACTTTGCCAGTGGGTTTCACAGATAATTGCTGACAGCAGAGGAATCTTTGGTTACATTCCCGGTTCTGAAAGAGAATGTAATCTAGTGGGCTCAGACCCTTCTGCCCCGTTTTATTCCCCAAGCCCGGTTCCTTCTGTCCCTGTCATGTCTCATCTCCCCCATCCCTGGCTCCTCATGCCAGTCTCCTTACCTAGCCAGTCCCAGTCTCCACCCCCTGCCCAGACACTTTATCCTAGTCCTAGTTTCCCTCTTCAGACTGCCCATCCAGATCCCAGTCTTTCCCTCACCCCATCCCGTCTCCCTCCCCAAGCTCCTTGCCCAGTCAGTGTTAATCTCCCTCGACACAAGGCTCCTCATTTGATCTCAGTCTCTCTCCCCTTCACCACAGCAGTCCCCAGCAGCCATTGCAGGTAAAGTCCTGATCGGCCTCTGCATCCCTGGGGTGGAGCATACTCAGTGACAACAGTGCATGCGCAATCTGGGCAGCACCTGGAGCTGTTGTTAAGTTAGGTAGTAGTTGCATTTCACTTTTATTTTCTTGCAACCAACTCTGATTTTTATGCCTCATCACTTAAAATCTATCTTTCAGTAGTTAATAAACTTGTTTTATTGTTTTATCTAAACCAGTGTGCTTGGACTGAAGCGTTTGGGAAACTCCATGTGAGAGAACAGGATTTGTGCATATCATTTTCTATTAATAAAATGACGGCCTTTATATGAGCTTGTGTTGTCCAGGAGGGAGCTGAGCAGTACAAGACGCACATTTCTGGGGAAAGTCTGGGACTGGGAATTGGCTGGTGTTGCCGTGCAGTGTAATTCAAGAGTGGCTGCCCGTACCACTCATTCGGTATAGCTGGGAGTAATTTCCATGCTGGAGGGTGGGTGAGAGCAGACCAAGAGTGGTTGCTCTCACAGCGAAGCAGTGTAAAAGGCACCCCAGAACTGAGGGGACACAGCTATTCAAATGTCCAGATTGTACCCTGGGGAATGTCCCAATCTTTTAATATAATCCCATTCTCAGAAACAGCTGAACCATTTTAGCTGAAATGTAAACAAATAAATACATAAATTCAGCCCAAGTCAGACACCTGACAAATTTCAGCCCAAACAAGTGAAGTTTGATAATGTTATACAGCACTGAAAACAGGCTCTTATCATGGAAAGTGCCGAGTAACATTAAACTATAGCGGCTGCTACCACCTCCACCTACTTTATGTTTGTACAGCAACTAGCACTACAGGACTGGAGCCTCTAGGTGCTACCAGAACTCGAATAACTAATACCACTACATACGTACAGCTATTCCTTCTTATTGCATTTAGAATGTAATAGAAAGAATATGGGGTTACGACACTGCGACTGTATAAACACACAAATTCGAGCAGTGATCACTTTATTTAGTTAAATAGATGTTAACAGCAATGGTTCTCAGCCACTGGTACGTGTGCCAGCACAAGCAAACCGAGACTCTGTCGCTTATACCTGGCTCGCTATCCTCCATCAGGTGGTGACCCCCAGAGCCAGGGATGAACTTGGGATCCCAGCTCTCCGCTGCACCAGCTGCGCTCAGCTTCCATTCACCTCTACATGTGCTAACAGTCCACAACAGCACTTAGACTGCTCCAGACCTCAGCCAGCCACAGCACATGGCTGTTTTCAGGCTCCTTCGGTGACTGTGAGATGGACGTGGAAGTTGATACCGAAGAGCTGAATGAGTTTTTATTATTGTGGCAAGTTACAGACCACACATGTGAAGGGGAGCCACAGAACGTCTACACTTCAGGCCTCATTACAGAGGTTGGATCCCAAATCTATCATTAAGGTCAAAAGGGGAAGAGGTCACTGGCAGCAGAGGAACAAGGGGTGAGAAGGTCACTGGTACAGTGGCTTTCAGAATCTGCTGAATGGATGCTGCTCTCTGACACAGTGGGGAACCAGTGCTTTTGTAGTCACCAGATGTTACCCAGGCTGCCCTTAATTTTGGATGGAAAATTCCGCCAGCAATAGCAGCTGCTCAGAGGTTTGGTTTGCTAGTAGAACCAGCTGAGATGGGCAGTGTCAGTGAGGCCATCACACATGCATGCTGAATTTATTTATCAAATTGAGGATTACTACACAGTATGAGATGGTGTTTGATATTGGCTTATCAAATTTAGTTTAGATCTAGGGTTCAGCCTCTTTAGAGACACAAGGGCCGGCTGCAAAGTTTAGATCAGGACCAAACTTTCCTCAAGTTCAGGAGTATTTGATATATTAAGTCTATTCTATTCTATACACACACACTAAGTCATTCCACAACCCTACACTAACAAAAAAGCCCAAAGACTTAGACTGATGACAAATAAAGATTATAGTTTCATTTTCCAATTTGCATGGTACTTATCTCCTAGTTCAGGGCATAGTGTGCAACAAATATGCATTGCATTGTAATGATGTCTTCAAATTCCATCACATTAAGGGACAAAAGTTGTCTTTTAGTTGCTGTATTGATCTAATCAGGTATATGGTCCCCCCACCCTCATAAGCCTCCTACATGAATTTCAACTGTCAATATGTTTTAATTACTCAACAACAAGTCCAAGAAACAGAATTTAAGCGTATACCTGCCAACTGGGGTCATAACCAGAAAGAGTATTGTGAAAAGGTTTATATACAGTGATACAAACTAAATGTTGCTAGAAGCATATGTCAGAATTCCTATCAGTGAAACAGAAAGGAGCTTTGAAAAATATAATTTTGTATCTTCAAATGACTTTGAATAAGCTTGAGCGCTCTGCTTGCTCAGATCCTCCATTCCTCAAATCACAAGTCTAAACGACAGTATATGAGACAGGCTTATATCTATGAATGACTTCATATGTTGATCACGTAGCCTGCATTAAAACATTTCCCTCACGTGCCAGCTGTCAGGACAACTATCGACATATGTGAAAGGAGAGGTGGTCACGTTCCGTAGCCATACAAATAGTACTTAGTGATGAGGGCTGGTTTTTAGTAAAGGCTGGGACTCAGGAGATCTGGGTTCTGCCACAGACTTAATCTCTATGTGCCTCAGTTACTCTTTTGTATAATGGGAACAGCGATACCCTCTTTCTTCCACCCTTTGTCAGTCCTGTCTGTTTAGATCATAAGGTCTTTGGTGCCAGGGCTGAGTCTCACTATGTGTTTGTACAGCGCCTAGCACAATGGGGTGTCAATCTCTGTGGAGTCTTCCGGGTGCTAATGTAATGACGACTCAGCTTGTTTGCATAACAAGGGACAATTTAATCTAAAATCAGTTGTACCTATTTATCAGGCCTAATGTTTTTAAATGTATTTTATTTACACCACAATAGACTTAAGTGTTTTCATCTCTATTTTGCTTCCAGTGTGGTCTAGTGAGGACGCACCTCTTGCAATGCTTGTGAGGTTCTCATTCCCCTGCAGACCCTTTTGTCCGGATGGCTCTTTTAATGCAAGAACTTTTAAAGTGCAGTTAAACAAACAGCCACGTCTTACCATTGGTGTCCGTGATGGTAATGCTGGCTTTGGTGCTGTCATTCCCTAGTTTGTTGCTCACTTTGCACGTGTATTCCCCAGCGTCCGCCAGCGATGCTTTAGAAATGTGAAGTTCCGAGTACTTCCTGTGGAATCAGGAGCAACACGTTACATCTTTTATCGGAGTAATAATCATGACAAGCAGCTAATACATTTATCCAATGAAGAGATTCATCTTCCATCCTCTGACTACACCAGTTTACCCCTACCAGAGTTTGGAGAACTCTCCAGAATAGGCACATGAAAGAGCTGAAATAAATACATTTGTTTATACTTTTCTGCTTGAGAGTTCTCATTGTTATTAAGGGAAATCTACAAAAACCAGCCTTCTCCCTTCAAGAAACTGGACCAGCAGGTGCTCCGACACCACGGACACGGGTGCCTGTAGAAAATATAGATAGATTCTCCTGTCACTGAGGTTCATGCTGCCAGTAGCAGAGTTCTGTGCAAGTACTGTAGTTTCTAGCATCTGAATAAATAATCCTGAGATGCACGAAGCTCTTTATGCAATCTTTGAAACCCCACTAGGAAATCACTGTCCAGCACTAACAAAAAATTGTGGACAGCAGTGCAATCTGCATGAAGCTACATTTTGTTCCTGGCAAGGAGATGTAATTTAATCAGTCTCCAAGGTTTTAAGATTAGATTTTAAAATGCACAACTCCTGCCTGGCCATTTATTTGGTAGGAGCACATTCTAGTGTCTCTCAGCAGGGCCCTGACCACAAGTAACCTCAGTAATTCCATTACCTGGACCTGTCATTCTCAGCTCTCTGTTTGGCCACAGAACAGGTACAGCACGGGCGGTTTAGGTATAGGCTTCCTCACACTGCCAAGCCAATCTGGTTTAGCCCTGCCCAGGGCAGACCATCGCTAAGGATGAGAGGGTAATTCACTCTTTGCTCTCTCTCCTGAGAGTGCCAATATGGTCGGAATTTGGGGCCACATGAAGTGGTGGTTGTTATATTGGGGACACTTGTGAACTCCCAGCAGAACTAAGGCCTGTTCAACACCTCAACTGTAGGTCAACAGAGCGACATTGCTCAGGGGTGTGAAAAATTCACACCCTTGAGAGAAGTCGTTAAGCCAACTTAAGCCCTGCTGTAGACGCTGGTAGGTGGATGGAAGAATTCTCAAGGGGTTGATTACTACAGCGATGGGAAAACCCTTCTTTTGCTGGGCAAGCGCCATTACTACAGCAACACAGCTGCAGCCCTGCAGCTGGACCACTGTAATGCTTGGCATGTAGCCACAGTCTGGGAGTCTGAACTCTCTGCACACAGGGTGCCAAGCAGTCATCGAACTGAAATGATGGTCAGGAACGGATGAGCTGGGCTGGATTCAAATTGGAGGCGGTACCCTAGAGGTAAAAGGCTCTATCTACCCTAGGACCAATCCCCAGAGCCAACCAGTGCCCCTTCTCAGCTCTTCCTTGTGGCCTATTGGTCTTGCAACAGTACGGAGCAGTTGTTGCTAAGTCGCTTAAGGTTTCCTGTTTTCACACGAAGGCACAATTGTGGAGGGGACGAATCAGATCAGCTCTGATGCTTGTGGGGGGGGGGGGAGGAGAAGAGAAACAGTGCCAGGCAGCCACTGCAGACTCAAGCCATCAGGGACACAGGGGGCTGTAGACCAGCAGGCCATGATCAGAAGGAGAGGAAGGCATAAGTGCGGGGGGTGGGGCCAGCGATCAGGAACCGAGCCCCAGGTGAAGTGAGGGGTTGTGGAGCAGAGCGTGGGTGGAGGGCCGGGAACAGGGCATAGGCGTGGGAAGCACCCCCAGCTGTGCCCCACTCCCCAGCTGCTGGCTCCATGCATTAAACCTAGGGATGCTTCCCGCGCCCATGCCCTGTTCCTGGCCCTCCGCCAACTCTCTGCTCCCCAACCCCTCACCTCACCTGAGGCTCAGGTCCTGGCCGCCGACCCCACCTCCCGCTCCCAGGCCTCCGCTCCCGGGGGTCTAGTCCCGGGGCCCAGTGCCTGGTCCCATGGCCGAGGCTCTGCTCTTGGCCCTGCACGTGGGGTCCCGGCTGCTGCCCCCAATGCCAACTCCTGGCCCCACTCCCGCCCCCAGCTGTGGCCTCAGCCCCGTTACCCCTGTCCAGGTCCCCCCTCCTGGAGACACAGCCCTGCTCCCAGCCTCTGCGGATGGGCGGACAGGGGTTAAGAGGGATGGCTTTCAGCACCCCCACTACTAAAAATGTTCCAGCGCCACTGGAAGAAGGAGTAGGCCAGTAGAGCAAACCAGGGGCTGGCAGGAGGTGCAGGTGGGGGCCAGAGCTGGGGCGGCAGGGAGTGCGGGTGCGGGGGGGGGGGAGAAGAGCCCAGGGCTGGGGCAGCAGGAGATGCGGGTGGGGGGAGAGCCCAGGGCTGGGGCAGCAGGGGGTGCAGGTGGGGCCCAGGGCTGGGGTGGCAGGAGATGCGGGTGCGGGGAGAGCCCAGGGCTGGGGTGGCAGGAGGTGCAGGTGGGGGCCAGAGCTGGGGCAGCAGGGGAGTGCAGGTCGGGGGGAGAGCCCAGGGCTGGGGCAGCAGGAGATGTGGGTGAGGGGTGAGCCCAGGACTAGGACAGCAGGGGGTGCGGGTGGGGCCCAGGGCTGGGGCGGCAGGAGATGCAGGTGGGGGCCAGAGCTGGGGCAGCAGGGGAGTGCAGGTCGGGG